>NC_137221.1:9525852-9990852 GCF_949987685.1 Ammodytes marinus
GAGAAATTCAGTTCTTCTATACTGTTCTCTGACACTGCATATAAATGTGTGATAGACACAGGGTATTGCGCACACATTTACATAATCAGGCACACACAGGTGGGCTAACACACACACAGGCAAACAGACAGCTATTCTAATGCAAACTTGCACAGAAACAGATAATGTAGAAGCATTATACCAAAAGTTAGCATATATGAATAGATGAAACCGTAGAAAAATGAAATGATCATATCCACACAAATGTGCATATATAGAGAGTTTTCTATTTGAATATTCATTTTCTTTCACTTGCAAAGTAGTTGCATTGAGTCTGGAATGTCACGTTTGGCCCCTGAGGAATAAACTCACTGAAGCGTCTCTGACAATTGCCAGACTAAATACTGGCACTAAACACCAGCCGCTGTTGTGGCAGGAAAGCTACAGACAGCCATAACAAATCAGCTAGGGAATGGAGAACAGTCGCTTTGAGGGAGTTTATAGGGTCATTTTATGACATACATCTGAAAAACATATCCTGGGATTTTGCACAGGGATCCATAACCAACCAGCCAGCGTTTCCCCTCTTCGCTCATGCCAGAAAAATCAGGTGTAAGCAGTAGCAGGAGGAAGAAGTGGTGATGTGGATGTTTTAACACTTTAAAAAAGGAGGCCACAGAATTCTAATAGAGAATTATTCAAAGTCGATTTGGTCCATATTATTTTTTATTATGGCTCAAATGTCTCCAATGAACAGACTTCATTTAAAGTTATTTGTTTATATGATGCAGAAAAAAAAACATAATTGTGTGGAAAAACAAAATGGCTTTGAAATGTTACATTATCCAGCCATCCTCTAATTGCAAGGCGAACCGTAAATGAGATTTAGATGGATGTGAACTTATGGATGATTTGGAAGGAAAGGTCGTGTAGCAGCAGGCAATCAAACCAACAAGAATGCTTTTATAGAAATGGAAGGGGAGGAGGGAGGGCTAGAGAAAGATAAAGGGGGAAAAAATCATCTTGCATCTTCGGCATGTTTGAAAATGAATAATGCATCCAAATATTTGCACTACAAATGTTCCACTTTAAAGTGGAGATACAAAGCCATATCAACACCTGAAAACACAAGAGATTGAGTCATTTGAAAGGACCATATGATGTCTATTCAGGTGATACACACCAACATATGTCTATGTTTGTGTTTGCGGGGTAATGACAATCATGTGGTCGTCAGTTGCTAATAATTGCAGTAAAGTTAAGACAACTACAGCAGTAAAAAGGCAACTACAAATTCAAACAGGCATCAATTACACTTTGTTCTTTTTTAGCAGCCAAGACATGACGTTAATGAAGAGGATGTTGAAAATATGGACCTTACTGTGTGTGCACACATGTATCATTAGCCTGTTTTTTTTTGTCAAACATCACAACTTGTACTATAAACTCTATACTCTGGTATCACGAAAACTGTCAAATATTTTTATTGAGGGGAACATGCCTGGCGACAAACTTTTTTGACTTAACACCCTGTCAAGATCTGCCTGAATGCACCATAGATTTGTCTCTGTGAGATTACAGCCTTTTAAAAGCTCTGATTGGGCATTCAGCTCACTCCTGATGAATGCACTTCTACCAAGAGGCCTATGTCGTCTAGTCACTTGTGGCCCTGGATGAGACCTTATGTCACAACAACATGTGCTGCAGGTGTAGTATACTTTGAGGTGCAGGGCTCATCGTCTGTATTGAACAAGTGCACTTTGTCAACGCAGTAAATCCCAATCTAACATATTTATATCCAGTCCACCGTCGCAGCCTGAGCACACTGTGTTCTTGACAAGGGGCGAAAAGATTCCTCACGGCCAAAGTAGCTTGTTTGGTCCTTATATTGAACCATGTCTTCACAGCTTAACTAACACACCATGCATGGACCATCTTGCCCCCTTTCCTTTCCAACTCTCTAACCCTCCATAACCCAACCCATCCCCTTTGCTAGTCCTCCAACCATCCTCTCTTCACCTTCTCCAATCCCTTCGGTCAGCTCTCATCTATCCCCAAATCCATTCCAATCCTCATCTGGCTGCTTGTCCTCCATTTATCCTTCCAGCTCCCCCTGTCTCTCGCTCTCGCTCTCGCTCTCTCTCTCTCTCTCTCTCTCACTCACTTCTCCTGTGAGTCTCTCCACCTCCTTTCTCCTCCCTGCCTTAACAGCCATTGGGGAGTTTTTTTTTTTTTTACATAGTGTTGAGCAGAGTTTAGTAGGCCAAAGAAGACTCTGTGCCAGATTCTGCACAGTACGTTAAGCAACTAGGAATACCGGCATTACTCAACACAAAAAGCCCTGTATATATCCAGGCTCACATAGTGCAAGGCTGCCGTCAGCAGCAGACGGCGGGGGCTATGCAGAGGATCGTTTTACCTCAGGTCAGTCAGAAGAACAATGCAGCACTGTAACATCTTTGGAATCAGCGCTTGCTATTCTGCCTCTCTGGATACGTCATACCACTCACGTCAAGGAAATGAAGTTTTTCACATTAAGGATGATGTTTAAATGGAAGACCCCAAACACGCGTGATTTTGGGGGATTTTTTTTCAACCCCCCCGGTGTATTTCAGATTACATTTTTAACCAAGTTGCTTTCAGCCTTTCTGTTGGTTTGGCATATTGGCATGAGCACTGAGTTAGGGACCTTTCAAAAGCGCCTCCCCGAGTGATTTAAAGGAAGAGCGTCAGCCTCTTCTGGGCAGACCGTCCCAAGCTGTCAATCCCATGACTTACTGGAAACCAAAGGGGAATGATCTGTGCTTCCCAGCTCTCACAAGCAAGAGTTCAATCAGTGCGGGTGTGGAGCTTTATCCAAAAGTGTCACAATCGCGTGATAAATAAAGTGAGCACTGTCGGGCCAGCCAGCTAGTGGGAGAGATGTAAGAAATGAGACGGCAGGGAGGGAGGTAGTGAGTGAGGGAGGGAGGTAGGGAGGGGGAGATAGAGAGAGATAGAGAGAGAGAGAGAGAGAAAGGAGAGAGAGAATAAAAAGAGGTAACAGAGAGAAGAAGATGGATAGGGACGCAGAAGTCTGCCAAAGCAGAAGAGGTGCAGTGTAGGAGTGGTCCGGACCTTGGCAGTGTGATTTATTCATGAGATAAGTCACCATGGCTGTGGAACAGGTGACTGTAATAGTGTAATGTTTCCCCCTTGCCTGACTGCTTGCATCACTGACTCTGGCGGGCCGTGCCCTCGACGGGCTGCTGGACAAGTTTAATGCAAGCAACACTCTTGGACACAGTAAGGGATCACAGCCAGTTTAGATAAACACAGGCCACCGGGGTTCAAGCAAGCTGGAACCAACCCAACAGCGATGCTATCACTGCCTTCTATATCTTCAAAGGCAGTACCTGGAGTTATTCATTCGTTTCACTTTATCGTATGGTTGACAGTGAAAAAAGGGTTTACAGTTCATTCATAAAAGTCTCTAGAGGCCCAGCTTCAATAGGGATGTATGAGCAAAGAGAGAGTGTTGTTAACCACTCAGTCTTTCCCTATGTACCATATCTATTCATAAGGCTTCCCAGGAGTCTAATTCAACATCACAGTGCAGTCTGAATGACCGTAAATTTCAAGAAAAAGATGTGCAATTGTCCCATATCAGCGATCGTGTTTCAAGCCACTTCATGAATCAAACCCGGGGGATTATGGTTCTTTCCCTCTGACAATTGCACAAGCATTTTTACAAGGATCCCCTACAGAAATGGTCTCGCTCAAAACAACTTCCTACAAAAACAGTGTTACAATCGCAATAAAATCTTTTTTTTCTGCATCTCACATTTAAAAAGGCTATTTGGACTGTCATCTTCTCATACATTTTCTTTTTATGATATTACCCTTAAGTCTAACTCACCCACCTTTGCAATCAATTGAGAAATGGTCGCTGGGATGTGGAAAACTCCCTCAGCTAATAAATCCGACAATTGGCTTTCATTTGATTTTAAATTCAAACCTTGCATGACGAAGAATGATCCTAGTTAATGTTTTATCCACCACCCTCCTCCCCCCCCCCCAAAAAAAAAAAAAAAAAAGCCCTTACAGCTCTCCCTTCCAGGTAAAATAACAATGGGGAGTTTTCTACATTCTTTTGCAGCAATCTGTTTTTCCAGCGCCGGCCATAATATTTTCATAAGCCGGGGCAAATTGTGAGAAGACATCAAAAGATGAAAATCAGCGGTGGTCCGGACCTATTGTGCTCGCTAAAAGGTTTCTAAACTATTTATTTACCCTCAGATGGAGACTTTTCCATTGAGATGATAGCGGCGGCGGACTGTTAACGTTGTGGTGGTGTGTGTGGCCCCTCCATTCTCTGGCTGAATGCGCGGGGCGGGGCGCACAGGGAAAAACTGCTCCCACTCCATTGTACCGCCGCAACAGATTACCACATGAACAGGAAGCTCCTCAGGGCCAGTCGCCAGCAGCAGACCACCTCTTAAATAACCAGGACAGCACAGTCATTGTGCGCCTGGATATGAAGGGCTCTGTCCACCACCATAGACAGACAGACCATTACCATCACAATGATCCGCACGCTGTTTCTTTCCTCCTTTCTTTCCTTCTTTCTACTTTTTTATTATAATTTCCAGTAGATGACAAGAAGGACGTGAGGCTTGGCACCGTTCATGACATGGTGGCATTCCTTGGTTTTTTGGTTAAGTAAGAATGTGCTGGGAATGCATTATTAATTAGTTCAAATGTCTGCTTCACGTCCCACAAGAGACCCCTCCCAAACTATTGCTACACTCCCATCAGCCCCGGCGTATTTTAAAACTCATCTGTCGGCTTCAAAGCGGTACCTGGAGTACCAATCTTCTACTAAAAGAAATTGGTTTGCTATCGGCAAAGGTTCAAGGTGATTAAAGCAAGCATTAAGGAAAGCAGACCAAAACGAAGGAAAAAAGCGCCAATAGGCAGTTTGATATTTAGTGCGTAGTGAAGGCAACAGCTGGAGGGCAGGTGTAGAAAGGGACTGATAATGATAATGACTGAGACTGAGACACCATTTTGGAAAGGTAAACAAGGAAACAGGACACTGCAGCTCCATCACCAGGCCCGTCAGGTCATGTCTAGTCCCCCCAGTTCATGCCAACCGTGTCCAGGCTAGTGTATTGTTTTCTAAAAAAGGGAAAAAAGTAACAGCTATCCTCTGGTCGCGGTTTGAGGGGTGCGAGCACAGAATAACAACAAGACCAACATGAATGCAGACAAACAGAAAGTAAGCGTGGCTCATGAAAACTCCGCAGCATTCGCTCTCTGACATTGAGCGCTTTGAAAATCTTTAGACTTCTAAGTGAGCCTATTTTTCGCTTCCCACAACTAAATTTAGAGAAAACTTTGATTACTGACAACAACTTCACTTGGTAATGAACAGGACTCTTTATTTGCCTTCTACCTTTATATGAAACTGCAGTTGATTTGTTTCCCTTTCCCTTTTACGGTGCTGTCCAAATCCCCACGGCATTAAATCCACATGTGGTATAGAAAAACATGCAGGCAAATATTTTTTTTTCTTCATCTATCTATTTGATCTTCATAGCTATGTAAACTAAATACCACGCTAAAATAGTTTTCTATAACCTATATGTGTTCAGAGTGGATAAATACCTCTTCAGTTATTTGTTGTCAATGTGATACAGATGACCTAACACTATAAATATGTTGTTTCTATGACATATTGACTGTTTGCCTTTTTGTGGTTCTGCTGCCGTGAAAAGCCTTACAATAGCATTTGAAAAAGCCTCCATCATACGCGCATCTTTTTTTTCATATTTTCTAGGACTGTAGAAATCGACGGTTTGTTAGAAACCCACAGGGAGAAATTTCCAAGAGACAGAAAACAGAAAAGACAAAAGAACAAGAAGACAAATCGAAGGACATCCTTTTTTCTGTGCAATTCCTGGATTCTAGCCTGATCTCGCTCTTACGCGTCAGTGTGTCTGTGTGTTTTTTTTCCAGACGGGGAGGTGCACTGATAAATGAGCAAAGCGCCTGCTATTGTACGAGCATTAAACCATTTTGGCCTGCCGGGGTTTTTCAGAAACAAGGGAGCAACAGTGACGCAAAACACTGAATCTAATGCCAGCTAAAGGGCACTTGAGCTATTCGAGTGATAAACAGGACCGTGGCTAATGTATATTACCAAACGGAGATTGAGGCAGCCATTTCTGAGCACAAGCAAAGCGGGCAAGTAGGCAGTCAGGAGCTCTATTTAAAGACATCTGAGAGACCAACAATCTCTTCTCGCCTCGTACCCCCAAGCGAAAGCAATAAATAACAAAATCACAACACACTTAAAAAGCCCCGTCGTGCCACAATTTCTAGACATATACCCTTCTCTCATCAGTTCCACTCCTCTCTTGAATGCTCTAGAACTATTTCAATTCTGCAAGAGAGGGGGGGAGTGTCATTCGCATAAAGTAATCAGTCTTGGTTCCCTCTTTCTCTCTGCAACAGACTTATTTGACAACTCTGCGACATTAAACAGCTCACTGGTGAATAGAGAGAGAAAGAGAGAGAGAGAGAGAGAGAGAGAGAGAGAGAGAGAGAGAGAAAAAAATAAATAAAAAAGGAATGCATCCAATTATTCATGCATAATGATAGCTCTGTTATCCAGTAAAGGCAGGGGGCTCCCACACAAAGCAGCCCCCCCACCCCCTTCTCCCGTCTAATACATCTTAAGTACTGACAATTGCCAGGAGTCACATTTGATGGGCACCTAATTTTGCAGCGTTCCCGTCATTCCTTTACGAGTTACGGCCCCCACCATTGCCGCTGCTCAAAGGCTTACAATATTTATGATGAGTTGACAGTCCCGGGGAACATTACCTTGGTGTCCCCCCCCCCCCCCCCTCCAAAAAAAGCAGGGCACATTAGCAGGCCTTGGCCGAGCGCTATCGTTAGGGTCATGTCTCAGGCACTGGAGCTGACTGGCAGCACGGAATAAAGAGTTAACAAGCAAGGGTCTCCCCTCCCAGTATACGGCCGTGAAAGACCTTCTATATAGACATGAGCTCAAGGTTCACAGCACCTCATTGCCTCAGCTACTACCAGGCAATAAATTCTACAGCAGGAGTGAATTGCTTGACCTTGAGGGTAGCCGGTGTGTTGCAAGTTGCAATCTAATACCCTACATTATCCTATCTGTCTCTCTCTGCTGTTATGTTGCTTCTTTTTTTTTCTCTCAAAAAGGTGCATGTGGTTGAAAAACAAAAATTCTGCATTCATCCAACCTGTGGATTGAAAACAATTAAAAATAACCTGAAGAATCCATTTTATTTGTGCTGCTTAAATTGTAACAGTGTCAGTGCAGTACACACAGGCAGCTTGCAGCGCGTTAAATAAATGCAGCTGTGGTGCTCAGGTGGCGTGTCCCTCTCTCTTGCCCTCCGTCACTGCTCCTATATAGTCGATGGGCAGCTCTTAATAATTCATGGGCTGGAAGAATCGGCATGCTCTAATTGGTGGGCAGGCTTAATACTTTCAGCACTGCTGGGACCAAACACAGAAGCAGCTAGCGTTTTTCCCTTCTTCTTTTTTTTCAGGCAGAGCAAGATTATTTTTTTTTGACTTGCCTCTCTTTGGTTTCAAGTTAAAGGTGCCCTCCTGAAATCCAAGAAGCACCTCGAAGCACAGCGGCTCATGCATGCGGGAGCAAGCAGTGGAATCAGGCTGCCTTTTACATGCTCTGAGAGTCAAGTGTGGCAGGATGTATTCGCCCTTCAAGCCAGACCCGCTCTCCCTTCTGCTCCTTCTCTTTTTCAAGCAGGATGAAGTGTCACAGGGTGGCGGGGTAAAAAGGACACCTCCAAAAGTGTGTTCACAGGTGTCAATGATGCCACTGCATAATACATTGACGTCTGCTCGGGGAGTCAGCAATCACCGGGTGAAGCTTTGGGGAATATGTTTTGCATCGTATGTATTATGGAAATGGATTATACATATATTTATAACTACAAGATGGTGAAGCATTAGTTCCTACAAAAAAAAACAAAGTAAGAAAAGTGCCCTGTATACTATTGAAAGAGAAAAGTTTAAGACTGCCACCTGCTGAAAAACATCACAGAGCCACTTTTTAGACATGAACACTAAAGATGAGTTGACACAAAAAGGACCACGGGGTAATTTGTCACTATTTTGAAATTATAATTTTTTATTTTTTCAAGTTATGTTTTGGACATGTTTGCAACATGGGGAAAGAGAGAGGGGTGTGGCATGCAGTAAAGGTTGCTGACTAGAATCGAAAACAGCGATCTTGCAGTTCTATGTCATGCACGGTAACCACTCGGCACTGCACTCAAATTATAACATTTTGACAATGTGTAATTTTGGGCAGACTGCAAGCTGACAATTTTCTGTCCCAAGATAGCTATCCTTTTAAAATATCTGGGGCATTGTGGGGAATATTGCCAAATCAATAAACAAGACTTCTGTTAGGCAATATTTGAATAGAGAAGGTTTGCATCGGTGATATAAGTATTTTTACGTGGATTTAATTAAATGGATGAACCTACAGAACACCTCTATCATGAACAGGGACACATGCAAACACATAACAATGTCTAAATCTTGTCTCTTTTGTCTGCGCTACATTTCCTTCTTTTTTTGCACAAACATTTCCCATTTATCCATCCAGCATGGCTTCTCTATTTCACTCTAATTATTTTCAATTCTCAAGTCGTTAACTATCTGCTCTCGGTAGAATTAGACAGCAGGATGCTGATGTCTGATTGTAATCATCATTGTCTCCCTTCCCTGGGATTCAAACACAATTTATCCAACTTGCTTTTAATTTCATTGTGTTGGGGCTTAAACAAAAAGCTCCTTCAGCTCTTCATTCTCAAAAATGTATCAGTAAAGTTATACTTGAATATGTTCCTTTGTAAAAGAAACGGCGAAAGTTAAAGAAAGCCCTTCAGCTGATGCATTTCACCTTGAAAGGCTGCTGACGATCCAATCTCAGGGCAGCTTTCGGGAGCCTGCTGCACTCCATCTCTCCCTCTCCCTTTGTCTCCAATGCATGCACTTTTAGCGTATTACAGAGGTGCTGTCTAGCCACCGCGCCGAGTTTTTAAACGGCACTAATGCATCTCAGCGTGAGGTAGGGTAGCTGTGTGATAGCCGTTGTGTTCCAGACAATTACCACCAACGAGGAGACAGCAGCACCAGGCCCCAATAGAGAGGGAATAAATAGGTGTGGAGAAGCACTCCTTTAGATGACTCATTAAACAATGAGGCTATCACAGCCCTGTGTGATTTCAGTTTCACCCCTGAAAATGCCTTAACGGTGTCACCTCGTCCCTAGCTATTGATTTCCCCCTCTCTGGCTTGTAATTGGAAGAGGAATAAGTGTAATATGAGACCACAGGATGAGGGCAAACATTTTGGAGGTGATAAAATCATCCCTTCTCCAAGGGGAACCGATTCTAAAATGATAACTTAAGTATGATGTTGTCGTCCTATTGATTTGATTACAATTCAGTGGTAGCAAGTGTAGCATTTGATTAGCCGCGGCTTCATGTTCGTCACTTCAATCACCTCATTAAATCCTAAAAAAAAAACAATCTGATAAGCTGCCAGTGAGTGCTACTGACATTTGATATTACCAGTAGTTATCTTCACATATTTTAAACGCATTTCTTTTTTGTCACAGAGAACAAAGCATGTTTCCAATTTCCGCCACTCAGTCTAAGAGCAGGGAGCACAGAGGGTCTGATGTGATTAAACAAATGTGCCAGAGCCGTCTGTGAGCCGAAAGAAAAACCCCTCCTTAAACGAGGTCAAAAAAACAAAAAAACAAACCAGGTTGTATTAGGGGATTGATAGACATTTTGGAGAAGGCAGAGGGGCAAAGTTCTCAAAGCGGGGGCCGCTAAAACATGCACCGTATACCGGCCAGGAGATTGGATTCTAAAAACGGGGCTCAGGGGCAGCACCACCAGGGGTCAGTCCACAATCTGCACAGGTCACAGCCCAGCCAGCCGCTACACGCCAGTTTGACGTTCTCCATTAACTCAGCCTCTCTAACCCCCAACACAAACGTGGAGCAGCCAAACAGAAAAGAGGGAGAAAATACGCAGAGAGAGAGAGAGAGAAAGAAAACAAAAGGGACTGCACGCCATCAATAGAGAATATATACTGTATGTGAAAATGTGTGTGAAAGAGAGAAAGATCACAGTAAAAAATAGGTTTGCAAAAGAAATCTTCAAAGAGAGTATATCTAAACTGACGTAGCCACAATTTGAATAGGGACTAGCATACATAAACGTACTGTATGTAAACCTATTAAATGAGGATCAACAATGAAACCAAAGCTGCGGAATTTCATTTAGATTACTGACTAAAGACATATTTGAGGTGAGGATCATCTACACAGTTTGGCTATTGGTAAAAAGAACCATACGTGCCATCGAGTCAAATTCTTTACATTGACTTTAGAACAGCTGCTGTTTCCCTCCCCCTTTACATTCTGTGGTTTCAGCTTCATAGTTAGCCAGCCCAAACATCTACAGTACATGTAGGCATTGGACCTGATGGGAAGTCTCCAGCCAGCGCACTGTTTGGAAACATGATAGCAAAAGAGCATGTTTGGCTTAGACTGTGCCCCAGCTAGCATATACAAAGCATATGGCAGCTGGTTGCCACAAGCCACAGCTTTATTTAAAAACTTCACCCAACCTCAAATGACTTGCGGAAGTCGGTTCCTGCAGGAAGGTTATTCAGGGTAGTTGAGCGCTCACAACATATAAAAAACGGTGTTACAGCCTACAGAAATGTCATCCTTACCATCAGGAAAAATCAAGGCAGACACATGCAAGTAAATCTTGTATTGACTGCTTTTGCTTTGTGGGAAAAAGAAAACAGTGAATGTGAAACTCTGGCGGCTCAGTAAATGCCTCACCACAGGGATATTGGCAGCTGCAGTGTCATTACATTGTTTTAGTTTAGGTCTGAGAATGACAGTACTTGTATTCTGGCCTTAGTACAGGTGTACTTGTCCCGCATGCCCAGACTTCTCTCTACGCTTCATTTAACCCCATTTTACCACTGGGCCTGTGAAAGGGGAATTGGTTACCCAATAAAAGAGTTTCAATAAGAGCCATTAGGAGTTATTTTGTGCTAACAACTGCCCACTACACAGTAAATGTCACTTAGCATTTACCTTAGCCATAAAGTTACAAGTTTTTTACGATATCTCAAAAACACATGTCCTTCAGTAATTAAATAATTACTCAAATTACATTGGTTTTCCCTCTAAAAAAACAGAACACTCCGGCTTTACAATGGGACCTTTACACAGACAGCATATTTGTGAGCGCTGTGAAGTAGATTTGTGGTTCCTGCAACAATGATCACCTCTGTCAGAGAAATCATGGGGGCTGTTGATAACCGCCAACAAAAACAACAAACCACACCATGGCAATTATGCATGTCCATTTGAACATAATATGGGAAGAATATGAGATGCGTGGGAGCGAGAGGTGACTGCAGTGTCGTGTGGGGGCGGGAGGTTTGTGCGTGTGTGTGTGTGCATTTGTGTGTACGTGTGCTAGAGGGAGAACGTGTGCTAATGCATGTGTGTGTGTGTTGGAGACTGATCGAATGTGGGTGTCCATCTTATATTCTTGTGTGACAAGAGAACAGGAGCTGGGATCTAAGAACACATGTTTAGGGTTCTTTTCGAGAGCAGTGCTTTGAGTTGACAGTATTGTTTAGGTTTGGGGTTGATTTTTCAAAGGGCCGCTTTGGATAAAAGAAAAGTCTCTAGAGCTCCACGTTTTTTTTCCATTTCAGGATTCCCATCTTTTTAATAACTTTGAAAGATTGCAGGATATATTGTTTTATACACTATAGACAAACAGGCTAACTAATACAGCACATACTTTGTGCCATGGACAGACTCTCAAGCACAAGTAATTCATAATGCAGTGGTTAAAGTTCAGAGACGGTTTCAGGTTCGCTCTTGATTTGCTTATGATTTACAATTTCTCATTTTACTGTAATAACCCTTTCCCAATATACTTTGGCAACGGTGAGAGGAAGAAAAAAAAGTGTGGTGGTTGGATGAAAACCATGTAACATTATGATGAAATTAAAGAATTGCTGTTTTGGTTTTTCATAGCTTTAGCCATCATTTCAATTGGTTATGACAACATTATAGTCACCAAAGCAATAAACATCCCTTCAAAGTATTGAGACAGGGCAAGAAATATGCAAGCAGCGCGTTTCAACAAGCAACAGTTAAGATAGATCATCGTCTAACTTTATTTTAAGGTAAAATCGAGGTGTAAACGGGAGTATTTTACACTTGTAGAACCTGGAGGAACGTTTAAAAACCTGTTTCGATTGTCTGACGGCTAATTCCTTGCCAAGCCTGACATCTTCTCAGAGATGTTGCCATGTTCCCACATCTCAACATTAACTTCAGTGAGTACAATTACCAATGTCCAAAAACCATGGAAATAAGACCCAAGCTGTAATAAACCAGAGTATTTTTAAGGCCGGCATGGTCATTTATAAAAGCTTTATGAACCCTAAAGGGAACATAAAGTATGTTTTTTTTTGGTAGATCTAGAGAAGCGTTAGCCTCTGTGAGACAATCTCCTAAGTCCTGCAGTTGATTTTTCAGATACAAGGTTTTAGTGTGACGGCAGTGGAGGGATGGAGGGAGGCAGGCTGGCTGGCTGGCTGGCTGGCTGGCTGGCTGGCAGCAGGATCAGTCAGTCAGGGTGACCTCATGTGTTTGGCACAGGGAATGCCTATCAGGTTTCCCTCTGCAGATTCCAACTTGCTCACTCCACACACCAGCCCCAGGACCCAACCCCCAGAGGTGTGTGTGTGTTTGTGTGTGTATGTGTGTGTGTGTGTGTGTGTGTGTGTGTGTGTGTGTGTGTGTGTGTGTGTGTGTGTGTGTGTGTGTGTGTGTGTGTGTGTGTGTGTGTGTGTGTGTGTGTGTGCGAATGGAGAAGATAATTGCATGTCTGCGTGTCCGTGTGTGTGTTTGTGCGTGAGAGTGAATGAGCTAGAGAGATAAATTATATGAGATAAATTATTCAGATCAACCATGGTTGAGAGAGAGAGAGAGAGAGAGAGAGAGAGAGAGAGAGAAAGAGGGAGAGAGAGACTGCAGGAGGGTGAGCTGTGTGTCAGTTCCCTTCCATTGAACTCAGTGAACTGGACCAGGCTCCCACCCTTCCTCACATAACCCCCCCTTGCCTTCTTCCTCAACGATAAACGTCCCGCGCTCTCATGTTTCCTCACGGGCTGTTATGTATGCACATGATAATGTGGGTCATTGTGTATGTTGGGGTTTTCAAAGTGTGTGAAACTTTTCTCACATGCCCAGAGTTTGTGTGTGTGTGTGTGTGTGTGTGTGTGTGTGTGTGCGTGCGTGCGTGCGTGTGTGTGTGTGTGTGGAGTTCCATTCTTTATAAATATATTTAAAGAAGAAAAAGCTATGGTATTCTGATGTTGTGTATTGGTCAAAAATGAGATGGAACATTGAAACATAGTTTTTCTTATACAAAGAGAAAGAGAGAGTTTGGAAAAGGTGAAGATTAGGCTTACGGTTATGAAGTATTCATAACTGTATAACACAACATGGAAGGAGTCCCGAAAAAACTATGGTTGAAATCATGACAGTGACTATGCTTGCATGTCAACACAACACAGCACATTTCATCTGCTGATAAAAGCAATGATACCATCTAAACTAAAGCCTTAAAATGGTTTGGTAAGAAGACATTGAGTGTGGATTGCCTTGTCAAACTATAATACTTTTTTTTAAATGTATATATTTGCTGTTTATGTGTTTCTACACTCTTTGTCACCCATAAAAATAAAAAGCAAAGAAGACATATGACTAAGTAAGAGAAAATAAAGCTTTATGAATCTTGGTATTCTGCCATACTGGCTACTATTTAAAAAAAAACTTGTACCGGAACCCCTCCTTAGAGTGAAGCAGTTACCCTACAGTAACCTCATCTGCCCCGTTGTCAAACAATGGGCTAGGTAAGCACACACTTGGCAACTATCACTATGGTAACAATACAGCACACACTGCCAGCAATCCTCTTAATAAAGCCCCGACAGGCTCAGAGGCTTCCCATTTCGCAAATCACTGTGGGCAACTGCCATGCGCTCACACCGGCAGAGAAATGTACAATGCCAAACAAACAAACAAACAAACACACGGGCAAAAACAGATGCGACGTGCTAGTTAATGTCGCCGCACATCAGCCATAGGAGCCAGGCATACTCGATAACCCTTGATTGGCAAAATGATGGGAGCGGGGGTGGGGGTGGGTTGCTGAGGGGCTTCTGTTTTAGCTCCGGTTTGGGCTTTTTAAACTGCTATCTATAAGTAAACAGATCGGGAGATCATCCTGTGCTCTGGAAGGAAGTCTACTTAACTGGAGCAGAGAGTTCCTAAACATCTCCAAAAGAGAGAGAGCATCAACAGTCGTCCTTAACGATTGCAGCAGGTCTGTGGCGGAGGACGTCGGCTCACCATTGCCAGAGTGTTTATCCAATGTTCGCGGGAAGGCGGGGTAATGTCAGCTTAGTGATTAATTGCGGGCCCAAAGTGCTGAGGACACAGAATCTGCACTGAATGGCGCCGACTGCAGCTCCTACAAGGGTTTATTGCTTTATCGGCTGAATCCTAATGTGACCCTCTCTTCCCTTCCCCTTGTTCCAGTGGCGCTAAGGCATCCCAAGATATAAGTAAGGTGCCTCGGTGGTTGATTGCCAGATGGGGTCCCTCCAACTTCCAAGCTCCAACTGTTTGTGAGGGAAAATGTTATACTGTATTACTATTTTCCATTATAAGGGTTTGGGAAACAATTCAAGCAGCATGTCTGCATGAGGCTCGATACAGATCTCCACGGGTTGATATGAAGTTCCCCATATACAGCCCGATTTCTCCCAATATGTTGGAAGAGGCAAAACATATGGCGATTACACAAGCATGCAGCTGTTGTTTTGGGGGGCTAGAGATAAATAATGGATACAAGTCCTCCACAGGGTACTCAAGACAGCTAATGAGAGAGAGAATGCAAGCAGGGAATTAGTAACTAACTGTTTTCTTTTTTTTCAAAGCCACTGTTTTTCACTTTTTCATAAGAGCCCAAGGACAAGAAAATACAGGGAGACAAAAACATCAGTATTCACCAACGGTAGGAGGTACTAAAATGCTAACATTTGCATGTATTAAAAAAAAACGTGTGCCGGTAATATTGTGCATATTTTAATACAGACAAAAAGTAAAACAGGTCTTTCTTAAGTGCATGTGAAAGCATTGATTCCGGGCATGCATTTCCTTCCTCACATACTCTCCCGTCCTACTCGTTCTGTGAGGGTGACCTTAATAATTTAGGGGGAAAGTGGAGAGAGAGGAAATAGCATTTGACTCCTGCAGATTGCACAGGGGGGAAAACTTAGTGTTCTGCTTCAAAACCCTCCAATAGGTTTCTCATTTTCAGGCATTTGTCTGCTACATTACTGAACCCTTACCCTCTTGTGTGTGTGTGTGTGTGTGTGCAAAGAGAGGGTTGTCTGCAAGGCAACATGATTAACTATTGAAAGGGGAGAGAACCGGCATCTTGTGTGGAGACCACATATTATAATGACACTTTTTAATTCCGTTGCCAATGGCTGTTTATGTGCTACTAATTACTAGTGAAGAATAATAATCCCTCTTTCAATTGGACTATATCATGCCTGGGGTTTTCTCCTCTTGCCTTCGTTTCCATTTTCCTGGTTTGTGACTCTTCTGGCTCGGCGTGCTCCCTGCATCAGTGTCCTTGCGATGTAATTAATTCCGCCTACCTGTCCCATTCAGTGTTTTTCCATACACTGACTAATGCACACACGTTTTGGCCTGAAGAAGTGGGCCCGGCGCAGTGGAAAGGGGTCTGCCAGACAAACCCATTCAGGCAATATCTGAGCAGGGTTTGCTCGAGTCATTTAACTCAAATAAAGCCGGGAGAAAGGCCTGTTTGCTCTTGGTAATCCCCCACTTGCTCGACAAGGCTTCGCAAGGTTCATCTGCTGCGCTAAATTGGTGCACGTATCCCTATTTGTATAGGAGCTCATTGTGGCTGGGTGAGAAGGGGGAATCTGACAGGACTGGCAGCTATTCAAGCCCTCATGCCTATTTGCTTATCCTCATTCATGGCAGAGCTGGCTTTTTCCAGAGGCATTTTTTCAGGCTATGCGTGACATGGTATTTTCATTGAGCCTGCCACTGCTAATGCAGCTGTGAAGAGTAAATATTGCAGGCGGCCAGTACATGTGTTTAGGAGAGGGGCGACCAAGGACCTCCGAGAGTAATTGCAGTGGTAAGGCTACACTACTATTTGCATGTCTGTGGCCCGTGTCTTCTCCGGTTTCTGAATATCAAGATGAAATCACCAGGTCATCGGTTTGAGGGGCCACAATGGTAATGAAAAGCTAGTTATTCAACGTGAGATGTAAACTGGCCAAAGGGATTTCTTTGTCAGGCTATGTTGTCATTAAGGCATATAAAAGAACCCCTGTGAAAAATGAGACTGTTGATCTTTTTTCTCCTTGTCTTTTTCATTGCACAGGTGGCTTTCCCTTATTCTGGCTCAATGTGGGGCTCTGCATGTGAAAACCGATACTCCCCTTTTGTAAGACCTTCCAGGAAATCAGTTTCCTGGAATACTCAGGATCGCCTACACTGTTTTGATTATGAACTCATCCCCGTTGGGTGCTCTCAGTTGGCCATAACATGTAATGTCTGGTAATCAGGCAGACCACAGACTAGGAGCACAACACTGTAATGAGACTGACAACATTTTTCGGTGCTGCCCCTCAATTCTCTGGAGAGTGTCCATAGGCTACAAGGGCTTCATTTGGTTTAGCATATTAAAAGTCACGACACCACCACTTGTGACGACGAAAAAACAAAAGGTCTAATAAGGAACGGTGATAAAAGAGAGCAGGGCCTCCTTCAGATGCCCTTTAGACAAGAAGGTGAAAAGGCAAATTCTGCTGCAGTGGGAGCCATGTGGGGATCATCTGGGCTGCGACTGCTCCTCAAAGTGTATGCAGCAGCCACTCGTTAAAAATGCAGGAGCAATTACTCTGGCTGAGTCTGAGTCAGTGAACGCGTTCCAAAAGCCGAGCTGCTGCCACCTCCTCTTACTCTTCCCTAACCGCCTCGCTCGTCGCTGCACCGGCAACCTGAGCATTCGTCATGTCAAACCGGCGTGCCAAAAGGGTAGGGCAGCAGCAGACACCAAAAGCTTCAGTTACACTAGAACAACACAAATAAAAGCCCTTCTCTGTCTGACTGCCTGTCTGTCTGTCTCTCTTTCACGAGGTGCAGTTACTTCTCCCCCCTCCCTCCCTCCCTTTCTCCCTCCCTCTCTCCCCCTCATGTGACTTGCAGCCTGACATCCCCGGCTTCACTATACCAGCCTTCGTGACCCATCTCCTGCCTCTGCCCATTTTTTGCTCTCTAATATCATTCTCTGGAATGGGGCCAAAAAAGATACGATCCGCCCTCCTTTTTTTTAATTTCAGCAACGACGACGTGGTGGTTCACAAAATAAGGGCCGCCTGATTGTTATCCCTCATTATGAAACATCAGAAACCAAGCAAAGTGCAGGCATTGTGATCAACAAATGACATTTATTAATAGAAACCAAACGACTTCACCTTTCAGAAATGTATTCATTTGTTCAAATTAATCAGGTAGTTTTTTTTAGGTCCGTGCTATTCTCAGGATAGAATAAAAAGCCAGACAAAAGTATTTTTCACTTATCATTTCCTATCTAGAATTGAGCACCAACAGGGGCCAAGAGAGGTTTCAACATAGTCTGGTATCCCTTTATCTCTTTTTCCAACAATGTCGATGATCCCCGACTAATCATATTCACTCAATGGCTTTCCCTTCCGCTGGAAAATATTGACGATAATGCTGCCAAAATGTTAGGTCTGTATCCAATCTTTGCCTATTTGTAATATTAAACATACTTACAGAACAAATAGATTAACTTGAAATGGTTAAAAGGTTTTTCATGTTTATACACGTACGTACAATAACCCATATGTTCTTCTGTATGGTAATATGGGCTGTGTGTATAAAAGGGGGTCTACACGGGAGGCGTCTCTTCAGCCACTCATGTCATCCTGCACAGATGGCAGGACACCATGCCCAGCAGACAACAGGGGCCCCCAGAAATAGAGGAAGAGACATGGACTGAGTAAAGGAGGATGGGAAAGAAAGAAAAATTCAAAGAAGGAAAAATGTAAAGTGTATATGGATGAGTAAAGGATTGGTGAAATAGGAGAAAGAAAGAGTGATCTGAGTAAAAGTGAGCGTTATACACACAAACAGTCACAGATGAAAAATAACAATATTCTGAGTGTGTACCCCAACGTCCCTCAGAGGCAAGAGGGGAGACAGAAAATAGAGCGTGAAAACGCCAGGCTATGGGCCCTTGCCAGAGAGCGACAGAAGAGTGAAGCAGTGGGCCAGAGTGGACAGCTCCGGGCGGATAGTGTGTTGCAGAAAGAAATTCTGGTAAAAACAAGAAAGAAGGGGGGGGGGGTGTATTTGTAGAGTCCTGCCAAGTTTGATGGGTTTGGACAACATGTCTCGTTTCCTCCAGGTTTAAATCGGAAGCAATGTCTTTACTGTTTCTCTCTGTCTCCCCGTATTCCTCTTTCTGTAGGAACACTCCCTCAAAAAATGTATTCCATTTTAGTTCTTTTTAAGAACCACATCCTTGGACACGCATTTTAAGGCACTTTAACATTGTTTGTTAATTCAAGCCATGCCTAATATGCACATATACTGAAGAACAACCGTGTGGTTAAAAGTTCTCACCCGCAATTTGTTAATTTAAGACACAAACCGCATACGGTTTTCTGTGTGTGCACGTGTGTGTGCACGTGCGTGTCCCTGTTTGACGTCTTAACCCAGGATTTCCCATTGAAGGAACTTGCCCTACTCACTCTACCACCTACCTGTCCCATATGTCCCATTTCACCAAACAGGTAGCAGTCTCTCTCTCTCTCTCTCTCTCTCTCTCTCTCTCTCTGTGTACACCTCAGACTAGATTCACCTGTTATCTCCAGCTGGTCCGGTAAAGGAGTTTGGAGATAAGATTCCCTGGGGTAGGAGCCCCCACCACGGAGCGCATCATTTGAGATTTTGCGCTTTTATCCAAGCTGCCCATTTTCACAGCGACCTCCGGTGAGCGAGCAGGTACTTTGTTCTGTGTCTTGCCCAAGGACATCGATTGAGAATAAAGGAAGGGGCCTTGTATCGGGACCTTCAGTTGAAGCAATAGACCATGTACCATGCACACTGTCTAGTACACACATAGTATGCTTCTCCACAACTTGTGACTTCATAACAGACATACTAATTGATGAGACTTCATTTGCAGGCATTTGCACACACATACTCATCATACCCCAGCTGTGCTTGTAAACCACACAGGCCGAAGTAAGCAGACAAAAAACATTGCGGCTAAATTTGTAAACATAATTACTGCAAGGTTAATCTAGAACAGGTCCCTTCTTTCGCATCCTTAGAGAACTACCATATAGAAAATTTAAATAAAAAACATTTATTTTTTCATTTGCTTTCTCCCCTGTACGTCCCCCACTTTGGTCTACTGACAAAATGTATATGACTGTTGAAAGAGCACTCTGGTAAGGAGCTGTGATGAGATGTGGACAGCAGCATGCAAGAGGCCAGGGTCTCCGCTGCCCGCCCTGTGGCTTATGAGAGACTGCGGTGAAGCAGTAATGCACACGCTACCTTAATGTATGGGTGTGCGGATAGGGCTGAGCTGTCAGTTGACAGATGAGCAGGGTTAAGAGTACCCCTCTAATGTAGTGTGTGTGCGTGTATTTGTGCAGGCATGTTTGCGAGTGCACACACACAGGCCTTGGCAAATAACCGGAGTTGACCGCCACCGTTGACAGACAGTTGAACTTGCACATATTGATTGTAACGCTGGATATGTACAGCTGCACGCATAGGAGTGAAAAAAATGAAATTAGTTGATTAACGATGAAAATCCCCACCCTTTTCATGGTTTGACCGTGTGAGGTAAAGGGTTGGGGAAAACCATGAGAGTAAGAAAGAAAGCGAATTGTGCTCCAGCAACAAAACTAAAAAAAAATGCCAATTTGAGCTAGCTAAGAGAGAACACATGACGGGTCAGGATTTACAGCGAGGCGGAGACAGTATTTTGTTTCGGGCAGTCTGGCGTGAAGCACGTATCAAGAATTACAAGTGGGGGGAAATGAGTTATACTACCCCTGTCTTAGCGCTAATAAGAACATATCGTCCCGGTCTCGAAATAGGGCAGGGCTTTAGTAAATGTAATATAAGAAGTGTATTTTTCCTGTCCTGAAAGCCCTTGATAAACTCTTCAAAGCAGATCCACATCAGTGGAGACAGAAGGGGCCTAAGCTGCTATAGCTGGGTTGTACAGCCACTGATAACTGATTCAATAAAAGACTTTGGCCTTTTTCTTCCTGCCTTTGATTTTGCTTGCTCTCCGTGTCTATGTATATCTGTCCGTCCCTTGTTGTCTCTCTATGCTTCGCTTTCGCCTCCATCAGGGCATTAAAGAAGGATTTAGAAGGCTCCGTCATTATTCCTGTAGTACAATGGATCGGCCCTTGTAATGTAACCAGACCTTTTGCCCTTGCTTTTAACTTTTAACTCTTTCTCTCTCTCTCTTTTGTGCATACACCCCTTCCCTCCATCTCGTCCTCCACTTCGAAAGAATTAAGAGTATAAATGGTGCCTATGGCAGGGGCAGACACAGGCACAAATCCTCTCAAAGGGCTCCATTGACTGGTGTTTACTTAAGGACAGGGACATTAGCTGCTGCTAAATCTACCTCAATCTGCCCCTCTTGGCTTCTCGGGTTCTATGTGTACTAGTCTGACAGCAACACAGAAGCCTGTCTGCTCCTAGGTCAGAGCCAAATAACAAGTGTGTGTGTGTGTGTGTGTGTGTGTGTGTGTGTGTGTGTGTGTGTGTGCGTGCGTGTGTGGCAGTGTGTGTCTGCTTTTGCATATACATTGGAAGTGCATCCTATGCTTATGTATTTGTACTGTTTGCCTGTGTGCGATCGCTGACATTAGGCAATGTAATAGCCTATCAGTGGTGTAACAAGGCTATATACAGTGACAGCAACAGCAAAGCCAAGTGAATGTCACAACAGCGGCCGAATTTACAGCAGGTATTCAAGGCAAATTATCATTAAGTGGAGACTTCCTTTTTAGAGTTGTCTGCGTCATAATGAAACTGAAAATGCCCATCATTGAAAAGAAAATGAGATCCAAAGCCTACCCAGACTAACAGGCACTTAGCGCACGCACCGAGTTAAAATTCATATTCTCCCCTAAACACTATCTTGAAATAACAATAATTGATCCGTGTGCTGTAATTGTTCTTGTGGGCGAGAGGGAGGGACCGGGGCCAGAGCGAGGCGTTTTGCTGCAATTTTCTCATTTATGATGCACGTCTATTACCTATCATTAAAGTTGCATGCACAACAAGCTGCGAACAGCGCCGAACATCAAACTCAGGCGGGAAGACACAGGCTGGATGAAGGCCGAATTTCTGCAAATGACTCCATGGACTGATCAGCTGGGGAATAGACAGAAATAGGCCCTTTAAAAGGATCCTCTCATCAAAACAGCATCCTGCAAACACCCCACCTCCCCCCGGCTGAAACATCATATAAAACCACAAACACACACACACACACACACACACACACACACACACATTTACGACCACATACAGACACACACGTGCACACACAGAAACACAAATCCTCTTTCAGGAATCAATAATTCAGCTAAAGAGAAGCACATGCTACGCCCCACTGCACTAATCAATAGAAGGCCAAATGTTATTGTTTCATCTCCTTCTATGACTTTGGCATTCTAATCCAGAGAACTCTATTAAATTAGAATACAATACGCACATACAGAGGAGATAAAGGGACCCCCCAATTCAGAAGGCCCCCTCTGTTTGCGCTGCCATGCAACTACGACAACGTTGGCTCCTTTTCTTTAGAATAAAGCCTTTGGTTGTAACCAGGCGCAGATGTTCTATAAATTCTTTTATGCATAGAATCTTAAATATGTATCATAAAATGGAGGCGAGAGGAGAATGGCAACACTTTGGTATGAGTTACGCCCCCGCCCCCCCCCCCCCCCCCCCCACCTCCACGTCTCTTGGGAGAATGAGGCCATACCCAGAGAACGCAGCAATGAAGATGAATAGAAAGACCTGTGTGATTTGACACTGATACCTAAATCTGAGCAGTGTGTGCAAAAAAAAAGGGGGGGGGGGACTTACAGTAAATGTGTGCATCTCTTTGCACGCAAAGTGTTTTTTTTTTGTGTGTGGACTGTGTGGACTGAAACTGGCAGCCGATGCCCCCTCTCCCCTCCCTGTAATCGAGCTATCAATGATCATTAATGAGAGCGTGAGATCGCTCTCCACACACAGCCCTCTCGGCGCACACACACTGACCAACTCTCTCTCTCTCTCTTTCTCTCTCTCTCTCTGTTCTCCCACTGACCCCCGTCTGTGACTCTCTATCACATGAACCCAACAAGGCCACTGGCTATGCTAACTAACCATGAAATACTAATGTTGGCTGCTGATCTCAAAACGGAAATGTATGCCCATCTTGCCCCCTCCCCCACACCTACCACGGTTCTAGTTTGCATGACACAGGACGCCAGTGGCCGGCTCAAGGATTTATCAATCGCTGACGGTGGTAAGATGGGATCTGCGCTGACCTTGGGAGTGCAGTGCAGCACGGGCATAGGAGGCAGGGGGCCCTGTTGCAGCAGAGCAGGGGGGCGGAAAGGGAGAGTATAGGAGGAGAGAATGGAGGGGCATACCTTGATTGAGAGGCTGAGAGGCCCCCGAGATGAGCAACTCTCTCTGAGATATGAGACCCGGGGAGGGAGGGAGGGCAAGAGGGGGATGATGGAAGAAGTAGTGGAGGGAGGGGGTGTGGGAGGGAGAGGGAAGCCATATGGCAGTAGCACAAATGTATTAAACTATAAATCAGGGGGGGAAAGCTAGTGGACTGCCAGGTGGGGCCGCAGGCAGGTCCTCCCTGCTGGAAGCATGCTGGTTCACAAGCCAGCTCCACACGCAGGAGGAGGAAAACAGCACAGATATTATTAAACTTGATTATACTTGATCAATTTTACTGATACATTATTTGCCTACAAACATTTTCTTCCTGCCTTATTTCCTTGTTATGAGTAGAAAGTCATTTGCCACATTTTTTACTTTTATTCCACAAGCGTAAATACCAATTCAAAAGGCTGAGTTTTATGAACCGATATCCAAACACTACTTTTCTTTCCTGATACCTTTTGTTGGGGGAAATAACTATACATTTTTGCTCAATGTTTCAGCATAATTACAGAACTTTGCTTGAATAAAATATAAACTAAAGCTAGAAAAATTTCTGACCATATATGATTAAAGAATATGAGAATAATAAAAAACAAGCCTAAACATCTCTCCTGTTATCCAGTGCCAACTTCCAAAACGTTTTAACCCTATATGCTAAGAATATAGAATATGCATTTTGGTCAGTACTCTCGTTTTGATATCCATGCCTACAGTATCTAATCTATTATCACGCAATAGGAGATATGTATGTATTCATATTAAAACACAGCACTTTAGAACGCAACTGACACCTAATCAATGCACACAGTTCAACTGCCCACCCTCACTATGTTGTTCAGCCATTGCTTTGCAACACAAAAATGGGCAATTTGTTTCTACATTAAGTATGCAGTAGAAAAAAACAATTAAGAGTAATCCCCAAAAGGCTTCCATTTTAATCCCTTGATGATGTCTGGGTACTGCGCCCAGCCGGGGTCCTGGCAGCCATCAGTGCCCAGGCCCTGGGCTCCAATCCCAGAGGCACTGATGCATAGTACAGCCAGAGCAAACACGGGCAGCCCTCCTCATGCCTGCTCTCTGTTTGAACCACACCGACCATTGCCATAACAAAAGAAGGGTTCATACCCCTAATTTTCCCTTCCCTGTAAAGGCACTATAAGAAAACAGTGCAGTCAAGTAAATTAGCTACTTTGTAATTAAATGTTTAATTCGCCTCTTTGAAAAAGTGGCATTGAGGCATTTAAACAATAGCGTTCATTTCGCCTGCAAATACTTCTTAAGTGAATTCAATTTGTTTGATGTATGACGGCACAAAACAAAAAGAGCAGTCAGATTAACAAAAGCGCTCTGAATGTATTTCTACACGTTATTTCACATGTCACAGCAACACCATTGCAGTGTATCACATTATGGTAGAGCTCATTGGGTTTGCAGGTGAGAGATGGGTGGTGGAGGTTATATACTGGACGGGCTCCCAGTAACGGTCTAGTGGGCTGGACTAACAGTATAGCTCAAAGCCTTTCAGCCTTGATCCCTGATCCCTGATGCTTCACTCGAGACACACACACACACGCACTGACACAGACATCCAAACCCTAACGAGGTACCTGCCATCTGAAACCATCACAGCCAAGGCCAGCTATCCATCAAATCCACCATCTCAAAAGGGGGGGGGGGGGTTGAAAGGGTTGGGGTGGGCGGAAGAAAGAAGGTGGCGCAGGGAGAGGTGGAGAGGGAGGAAGGGAAGGAGGGAGGGAGGGAGGACAAGAGTGTGGGAGTAGATGAGTAGGGCTTTGAGGAATGCAAGTAAGATCAGAAAGAGCGTGGCGTACCTTGGTTTGGAGATAGTGGGGGTAGTAGTAGGTGTACTGAGGGTACATTGGCTGCTGCTCCAATCGCTTGCCCATGTAGCTGGAATCCTTAGCACTGAGGCAGGGAATGGTGACAACACGGGTGCGAGCGCTGCCAAGTTTGCTAGCAAAATGAGACAAGAGGCAGCAAAAAATAAACGTGGGGGGGGGTTGTTGAGATTTTCCTTGTTCTTTTACCGTCCACACCGCTGCTAGTCCAATCAGAAGGTTCTGCTTCTGAAGTGGTTGGGGTTGGGGAAGTTCCTGACCAAAAGGTGCCTTTTAAACCAGGGGTCCGGGTGCCTCAGTGTTGTTGGGGCGGATGCTCTTTGCTCAGTCTGTCACTGCCCCGGAATCGATTGGAAATATTTCCACAAGTGCCAGAACCCAAAAAAGGAGCAAAAGCAGCAAGCGCGTCCGTGTCAGTTGCCGGTACCGGACGGTTTTAAACTCGCGATAAAGGGGGGGATGAGGTATAGATAGGAGAGGAAAAAAGAGAAGAAGTGCAGGTGTCAGTAGCCTCTGGCGGTCCTGTGAAACGCTGGAAAAACGGGAGAGGAATAGGAGGAGGAGGAGAGGAGGAGGAAAAGGGATGGCGAGGAAAAACCGGGAAGAGGACGTATAGGTTTCACTTCTCTATTTAAGCTGTTTCACTCCAGTCTTTCCTGCCTGGGCTTCTGATCTGCCTCCCTTCTCAAAACACAATGTGAATCCGACTCTCTTGCTCTCTCACTGCCTCCGTCTCTCTCTTTCCCTCTCTTACATGCACACACTGTCACGCTCTCTCTCTCTCTCTCTCTCTCTCTCTATCTCTCTCTCCTCTGTAGTCTGATCCGACGTTTGGCTGCGCGCTGTCCTGTTTGACAGAGGTGGAGATATCTTCAGCACCGGTTGCCGACAGATGCACTTTGTGCCACGGAGCAGGAATCACGAAAAACGAAAGGCGAGCACGAAAAAAACAGAAAAAGCAATCTCTTAGTCTGTGGCGGTAGAGCCAGCACAGGGAAAATGATCAATTTTTTTTTTTAAATGTCTATTAAAAAGATCCACCGGTTGGTTAGTCAATCCACTGGGGGTTCCAGCTATAGAAGACGAGCGGGGTGGGGGGGGAAAACACAGTGACTCTGTCCCAGGTGCCTAGTAGAGAAGGAGTCCCTCGTCTGCGATCCTCCCTCTTCCTGCTCTTGTAAAATGTGTTCCTTATTCAGTCCTTGGCTCTCTCACTCCTCTAAGCAGCCTGCCTTGTTCTCTTTTCCCTCTGTCACACAGTTGCTCTCTCTCTCTATCTCGCGTGCACTCTCTCTATCACTCAGCCTCTCTCTCTCTTTCCTTTTCCTCTACACTGACAGGGCGGTAAAGGGGGCTCGTCCGAGGCTTGCGAGCGGAGCAGACTGCTTTCTCCTTTTCCCCAGCCCAGCCGGTAGGAGGGTCTTGAGCGGGCTATGTGTGTGAGTGTGAGTGCATGCGTGCATGCGTGTGTGTGTGTGTGTGTGTGTGTGTATGTGTGAGTGCGTGTGTGTGTGTGTGTGTGTGAGTGAGAGAGAGAGGGATTCCAGACACAGAGCAGCGGGCTGCAGCGTTTCCACAACCTGGGAGAAAGGCACGCAGGGATAGAGGAGGAGAGGGGAACAGACTGAAGGGGGAGAGATGGCATCAACAGCGCGAGCAGTCGATTCCCCCTACTGGCTGCACACGGAGCTACCGCACATGGAACATACTGTCTCCAACAACAAACTAGGTTCATTGTCTTATCATAAAGACCAGCAAAGTTAGATAAACCCCTTTCAGTGTACACATTATTTGAACCTGTTTGTATATTTTGAGGCAATGTTTAACCTAATCCCCTCATCTCTGCTGCCTGTGGACCACATTATAACCATTGTTTCTATTATCCTGTACCTTTCTTTTTTTTCTTACAAAAAAGTTATGTTTTGGTATATACACATTACTTCAGAAGCATGAACTACATCATATTACAGAGGTTAGGTTTAGTGTAAACTATGTCTTTGACTACGTTGTCAACAAAGAGGATGTGCAGTCAGTCATGAAGTAATATAATAACAGACGATACGTGTAAAAGCACTGGAAAAAAACACTAAGTAAAGGGGGAAACTGTTTCCTGTATAACATCAAAAGATGACAAGCTCTTTTGATTGACCATAAGTAAAACCAAAACATGTATAGTCGCTGAGTGTTTGCCTGATCACACGTAACCACAACTACACTCAAAACTTCTACAAGATCAAACACATGCTTACAAAATCAGAATGCTCCGAGAGTCCCATTCCTCTTTTCATCTCACAAATCAAAACGCTCTCAGGCCCACACACACGCACTCACACACGCACTCTTACGCGCACGCACAGACAGGAACTAACCCCGTGAGTATCTCAGTGATATTGAGCTTCATTTTTCTCACTCAGTTAGCATATAAACTTGCTTTTCATTCCAATTACCTGACACGAGTCGTGCAGGAAACCGCAGCCAAAAAAGGTTCACCATGAAATTACTGGACTGAAAACAATTATATTTTGGCAATTTCCACATCTGAAAACAGACCCGCGACTTTGATGAGTTTGGTTTTGTGTTTAATCTGTTACACTTGAGAGCATTACACACACACACACAAAAATACATGAGGCTGATGTCTCCCTCTCAAACGATGTTAACCTAATTATATATTTCTAGTGCAAGACTAAAAAATAAATTAGTTTAGCTGTAAAAAACACTATTTCTTCACCTGTTAGCATATTGATCATCAATTATGTCGCATCCGTATGCAAATAATGTCCAGCACTGCATTGAGTTTAATACATTTTTGAGCTGCAAGGAAATACAGACTATTTTCAAGCGTATTGCAACATGTTGATGCAGAATCTCATTCAAATGCATATCTTTATAAGAACTATGTGGACAGACCGTATCAATACCAGCAGAAGCATCGCAGGGACCAAAACAAAGCTAAGGGGTGAGGTGAAAAATGGCCGCCTTTTACAGACATATAGAAGAAAACATATTTATTAGATCAGGCCATTTTTATCCGTAGGAAAGCGATGAGGCCTGATATCGATTGTGGATTACCAGATTAACAGCCTCTGGATTCAACCAGACACATAAAACTCTCAAAAGCTAGGGGGAAAGGCAGCAAGTCTAGAGAACAAAGACAGTTAAGATGGACAGAAGGCCAATGGAGAGCATAATAGAAATGGAGATACAGGGAGAAAATAAGGTAAGAGACACACTGGGAGATGGAGCCTGAAGGAGGAACAGAGGCAGAAAGGATTCATACGTCTTTATAACACGGCGTGTCAACCGAGGGAACACGTGAAGTCATCTCGGTACTTCAGATAGAGAGAGAGATAGAGATAAGGCTCATCATTTTCAGTTTTCACTTGAAAATGCTGCAATTTTTTTTCTAAAGGAGTGGAGCACAATAGTGGATCAGTTTAAATCGATTTTTACACGGACATGTGACCAGATGTCATCTTTCGTGCCGAGAGCTGCAACAATCAGTGGGAGGATATATTAGTCAAATCGTCAGAAAACTGTGTTGATAATCATATATGTATATAATGTATGTTTTTCAAGCTAAATTTGCAGATGGTTGCAGCTTCTCAGGTGCTAATGCAATGTGTTTCCTTTTCATAAACTAAATGTTTTTGTGTTTTGAACTGTTGGTGAAGAAAAAAAACGAATTTGAATAAATCATGTTTTGCAGAAATTATTATAAATGTTTTCACTATTTTGGGAAGGTTTTTTAGACAAACATGTCAATCAAATAACCAAGTAAATAATCTGCACATCATGAAAATAATCGGTAGCGATAGCCCTAACCCAATTCCATTCTTGTTATAAAACAAATCCAAAAATAAATTATGGAATATTTGCTTTTAATCACATTTTTTATACACGCAACCTGACTGAAACTTTTTCTGAGGTTCACTCAAAATGAGTCCAGACAGAATGGAAACACAGGGGAGTACTATTTCACAGACATTTGTCAGCTAGACCATAAATATTCATTGTGCAGACAATTAAGAATTAAAAGCCGAGGAATGGAGACTTGACTTTTGAAACTAAAGAACTTGACCTGTGGCCATAAGGACAACACTAGAAACTACCTGCTGACCTGGAGGCCCGGCTGACATGAACTTTCAGCCTCTGACCACGAGTTGGAAAAGGTTAGTTTATAAATGCAATTTCAGTAATGTGACGGGAGAGCCAGCAATGCAACCTGTGTGTAAATAAACGTCGGCAATGAGTCTCGCTCTGTGGAAGCAGACCTTGAAGACAGGATGTGTGTGTGCGTATGGTCTTTTTTCCCCCTGTAGTGGTGATGCAAGCACTCTGGTCTGAATCAGCGGGACTGACGTCTCAGAGAGAGTTGATATGCAGCCAACTATTTCATGAAATGAGAGAAAGACAGAATTTCTCTCCGCTCTTTCATCTGTATACTGATGCAACATTGACTCATTTACTGTAGACTCATCTCCATGGTGATGTGGTTGGGGCTTACTGTTCTTCTGACATGCAGAAGATGAGCGTAGATAAGGGTAGTGTCGATGTTCGATGCTTTTTGAAAATCGTCACTACAAAATATAAAAAGGTATTCTTTATAACTGTGCCTGTTTAAAAGTATGTTCTAATACTTTGCAGCCGGGTCTGCCGAACATCTTCATGAAAGAAAACCATAGCCATCTGCTGCTCCTCTGTTCCTAGGTCCCCCTTTGATGCTAGTTGAATCTCTATCTAAATTGAGAGCGTGAGTGAGTCATTCACAGCACTTTGAAATAGAGAAATGGGAAGACAGATGAGGGTGAATCATGTTCCCCTGAACATGTTAAATTGTTACAATTCCCCTCAAAAAGAATCAGATAAGAGTAGTAATAGAAAACTTCAGCGTAATCACAGCGGGGCCCTCTGGTCAGAGCCAGAGCAGTTCAAGAGAAAGTGCTGGGGTATAGTTTTCATTTAGCCATTATTTAACCGGATCAGTCAATTTCTTACTTGGCAAGTGTGCACGGTAACAGGAGTAAAAGCAAGCTTGTTTTGGTACGATACGTGCAATTATCTTAAGTCCAGCATCCTGAAGAGGCATTTAAAGAGCTGCCCTCTTGTTCAATGAACACGCTGTTACTCTGCTAATGCTTTGAATCTCTAATAAAAAAGAAGGGGAAATAAATATAAGAAATACAGTCCATTCAATGCAAGAACAACTTAGATGGAAATAAGCGACTGGCTTACTATGGTGAAATTGTTTTTTAAAGTGTGGGCTGTCCCTGTCAAGATAAACAATTACAATTGTTTTTTTAATCTGAACAAAAAAGGGATACCACATCTTTTCAACATCAAAACAGCAACAAACTACACAATGTTCCCATTCCAAAAGTAATTCCTAGAAAATCCACCACACTTTGTCCCACTGCCCCAACCCCTCCCCGAAGGAAACGCATGGCCTTCTTCAAGCTGCTGTAGAAACCAAGAGGCTTTGTTTCCTGTGGTTTTGCTGGACAGTCCTGTCCTGGGTGTTTCCCAGAAATGACCAGATGCGTGGAATTTTAGAGGGAGGGGGTGGCACAGCGCCAAGAGGAGAAGGGGTTGGTGGGAGAGAAGGGAAGTGGTGGATTTAGAGAACAACAGGGCCCTGGTATTCCTAGAAAAACCCTTTTGCTTTTTGCACTGGTGTGGTGCTACTAGGGAGATACCTGAGCACCAGAAGATCATCTTACATATGCAATGCTAACCTACTGATGGAGCATGACAAGCAGACTTCCCCCATGATCGAGGGAAAGTTCAACTACGTCCAACTATGACATGGGTAATGGACACATGGCTGTTGCAACACAGACGATAGCAACAATCAAGAAACTTAGACTGCGCTCGGATAAGAGAAGATATCTTCTGATTACAGCTTAAGATACTCTCTGAAGTTTATAATCACTCCAATTAGGAACAGACTGATGAAGGGATGTTGCTTGAACACCAGTTTTCATCATTCCACAGAAGATTGCAAAGTGCTTAGTACAGGTGATGAAATGTGTCTGAAACTGTCGTGTAGCTATAACAAGCAGGGTTTGTTTTTTCATTAAAGAATACAACTATTTAAACTCAATTTGAAGGCACGCTAATATGTAAAAATGTTTGTAAACCCTGTGCAAAGAGATATGTTAACATTGTGTGTGTAAATTCTCCACATCTCTCTCAAAATGCAATTTCTTGATACCTTCTTATCAGTGCACTAACGGATGACAGCCTGGGGTAATTCAACACATTCCCCCCTCTGAGAGTATAATTTTCCACAGTGCAAAAGAGCAGAGTGATATAGTCTAAAGATATGATTGCAGAGTGCTTCTCTGTATCTTCACTTCTTTTATATATACGATGGTCAAATCACCTGATTTGGGCTGTTTATCTAATAACTTCTTAATAAGGTAGAAAGGGCGGACTGACTCAGGGACCACCGGCCTCGCTGCACTGAGCCATTTGATAAACACCAGGCAGATTTCCAGTGAGTCATTAGCCTCTATCACAACACAGAGGAGAGCGATGCAGGCCTAATGGGGAGGAAATATGAGAGCAGACATGCATGAGTAAAAATGACTCACACAGCACCCCTTTTACTACACCCAACCAGGGACGGGCAATAGACCTAAAAGAGAAAATTGCATCCACTTACTAGATCTCCATTTCAAATGTGAAATGTATATACAACTCATACCGAGCGACTCATTTCCTCATTAGCATGATTCTGAGAAAAAGATCAGGGCTGCTACAAATGACTTTGTACAGGGAAAAGAGGCCCACGGCGAGGGGATTGAACAAGTGTGTGTATGGGAGTGTACGGAGCTACATTTTGCACCGTGCTTTAGTGTTTGTCCAACTATTCAAAAAGTTGGATGTTCTACAGATGCTGGCACGAGCACAGGTGTGAGCGTAAGCACACGTGTCAGTTCTTCTCTGTGGGACAACAGTGAGTGAAGCCAAACGTCTCGGGGATCACAGAAGGGGCCAAGGTTATTCTGACACCAGAGGTGAAAAACATTTCAGTTAAGCTCACAGATCAGACTTCCTGTGTGGGCCTCATGCTAATCTTAATATAGCAACATCAACTGCAAGCAAGATTCCAGCCATGTGCAAGAGATGATGCCAAGTAACGAAAATAAATCTCCGAATTATATGGAATTAAGTGCTGCAAAAGCAAATCGGAGTGTTAGTTTAATCAATGGATTATATCCCGTGCTAAAACATGCTAAGACAAAATAATCAAAATCCACATTGTTTAAAACATAAAGGGAGAAGACCATTGCAAAAAAGGGCAAAACTGACTCAGAACTACCAGTGCAGAGAAATGGAAAGAAGCCCTATTAAAGCTTCATCACAGCACTCAGAGTGTGTCGTGTGCATTGTGTTTTATTCATTGTGTTAATGCCCTAAAAAGAAAAGTGTGACATTAGTCATTCTAGTCAGTGCTACTGTGTGCTACTTTTCAGTCTTTTTGTGAACGATTATGCACAAGAAAAAAACACCTGCAGATGACAGTTTTATACAAATATCTTACGCGTAAACCGCACATAAAACAAAAAGATGTTGAATACTTGACGTGTGTGAATCTATGCGCTTGGTAACTGGTGTTTTCTGGGCAAGGTGTGACAAAGGCACACAGGTAGAGGAGTAAAATAGTGAAGTAATGAAGAATGGTGCAGAAGGCTCTGCCCACAGCGGGTAGAGATTGGATAGATTGGGAAAAGAGTTATGGCGAGCAGCAACAGATCCGTAGAGGCCCATGAAGCCCAATGCTGCCTGCGATTGAGCCGGATGGGATGGGAGGACAGCAGCAATGTTTTAAAGCACCGCTAAGCCGTACCGGAATGAAGTGAAATGACCACATGTCACCACGGCGATGAGAAAGTGAGAGGGAGGGTAGGGCGGAGTGAGAAACAGTGCGGAGAGTAAGGAGAGAGAGAAAACAGAGTGTGTGGTTCTAAGAGGAATATTTCAGGGTGCTAAATGGAGCAGAACTCCATTCCAGCTCCTCTCTTAACCTCCCCCGGTGTCTCATCCTCTGCATGCAAAGCATGAAGCCCAGGAGACAATGAGAGAGAGACAGAGAGCGAGAGAGAGAGAGAGAGAGAGCGAGAGAGGGAGAGAGGGAGAGAGACAGAGAGAGATAGAGCAGACAAAATAACACTGACTTAAATGGACAAGACATTTTGCTCATGCATTTGTTTAAACATTACAAAAACCCCATAAGAGGCACAGGAAAGCAAGTGTTGAGAATGTGCCCCCTTCATTATAGTCGTTATGACTGGTTGTATAGGTTCAAACAGTGAAAAGGTGAAAGCCATTGATCCATGACCACACAGGCAACCGCCGGCATGTCACCCACTGGGATATGTTCCTACTGTAATATAGTTCACTCATTGAACCACTGCAACAGCTCATTCATAATGATAATTAACCTTTACAGCAGCTATGATCAATATTTTTATATCAACACTAGATCACATGAAGGTGCAAAAGGGGTTACTTTTGGTGATTAAACCCCAGACTTCAGTTCCTCTCAGCTCTATAGAGTTTTGCAGCATATTACACATTTTTACTTTGGTTTTCCAGTCTGGGTATTTCCACAGCAGGAAGGTATTTTCAGAAACAAGGCTCTTATAAACCCGTGGCATGCTTCCTGCCCAGGAACAAAGGGCAGAGAAACAAAGTTAGCCACTATCTGGTGAACACAGTGAAGCATCCATATTGGCAGCAGCTAAAGAATCAGAGATTTTCCTGGGGAGCTGCAACAACAAAAAAAGCAAACCAGTTCTTTGAAGGTTTTGCAAGTTGTGACTAACTAGCTTTGCGTTAGTGGAAAGAGCTTGAGACACCAGTCAACTGTCAATACATAGTAAAATATACTTATCTTAATGTCTTAATATCTTGTTGACTGTCCAAATTACCAAAACTGAAATTAGGTCATGGGAGCCTAATGCCTTCAGTCTGTTAACTTTAAATGGTGTTACCAATGCATTATTAAGGGCTGTTGCAAAATGAATGGGCGTAGTAGTGTATGCTGTGTGTATGTCACCATACGCTGCCACATTTTAAGCATACTTGGCATGCTTTACATACATTAGAATGCATCTCAAAATTAATCTACCGCATGTCTCTGACAACCTTACCATGGGATTTGTATGGTGTAATACTGCCAGATGGCACTGAGGTATTAGAACAAACATAGTAGGTGATTAAGAACATTCACATTATGTTGAAACTCCACTGGGTAACATTTCAATATCAGTGTGTAAGACTTTCAGGGTGATGCACTTTAAGATTGCCTCCTTGGTGGCGCCTGTGTAATTAGCAGTACTGAAGTCATCAAAGTGCACCAACTAAATGGAGCAAAGCGGCTCCAACAAACCGACCTCCTTTCACACAAACAAGGCTGACTGCTGGGAGAGGACAAATGGGGTGAGAGTGCTATACACAACTTTCATATTTCACAGAACAAACAAGTGCTTACTGTCAGAAATGGGGAGGAGACAGAGTGTGATACAGTTAATGGTAGAACAGTAGAAAGAACCAATGTTAAATAACACGTTGAGAACAGCTGAAGGAACACCTGACTCATTTCCACAGTTGTCAAAACTGAGATACTTTGTGACCCTTAACTCCTTTATTGTATAGCAGTGCCAAAACAGTGCAATAACATATGAGCCTTTACTTTGTCTCCCTGTACGTGGCTTGACAGATGCAACAGAGAAGTGAACCATTAAGCCTTTCCCTCCAACAAGACGTGTTCAAGTGCTGCGTTTCCGTTGCCAAAACAACGCAGAGTGGAACTTTCAAAAATGACAATGATGTTAAATAAATCAAATTGCCCCTGCCGCTTTACTCAGCTGCCATACCTGACAAACTAACAGAGTCATGCATTTGGCCATTCTTTCTTTTTTTGTTTAATTAAATTAAGCCTGCATGTTCTCATTGCACAACTGAACCATGTCCACTTTACATGGACACCAATTGGTGAGACTGGTGAGAACGGACTAAGGGATGCGCTACAGGAATAAGGTGCCAATGACTGAGAAAAGATTTGCATATTTGCTTAGCTTTATTTTTCCTACCAAGAAAATGTAATAGTTACAACCACTCAAGTCTTCAGAGAGCATTGTAAGCCAAGTGGACTAATGTGGCTAACATCCATTAAAAGAGTTGTACATTTGCTTTAAGAGCAAATAAGTGTGTGTGCTCAAACGTAATTAGCCTGGGAAGAAGCATTTGCACTTTGGTGTTGTGTAACACCCTTATCTGGCGTTTGGGAATGAAAGAAAAATTATTAGTTAAGGAACTTGTAGAGTACTCACAAGTATTAAAATAAAATCTGATTTTGTGAAATTAGTGTTTTAGTGTGTGCTCATTTGTGTACGTGGCCATGGGCCCTTGATCCGAATCGTAGAGGCCTCATCATCCCTTTCTTTCCCATACGGTTCATGTTCAGCAATCTCTCATGCCCATATTGCATGATTTCACTGGAGGACCAGCATAATCAGCCATAATGCTTTACAGATGTTATGGGTGTTTTTAAAGCCAATACTACAGCCCAAGGCAGCCATATATGAAAACCCATCTGTGCACGTATGTCAGTGTGTTCAAATGTGTGCAAGTCTGTGTATGTGGCTGAAAACCAGGGGGCATCATCAAGAGTGAAATATTATGAATTAAGGTCACATCTACAGCTCAGTATGTGTGATTTATGTCCCCATGCCTTGCCCTGTCATTGACTAATCACCTCAACAGAAAGGAACAGGTGGAAAGTGATTTCACAGATGAGACGCTCCGAATTTGCCATTAAACACAGCCAAGAAACAGCGCTAATCCAGCAACGACATGTAAATATGACAGTCCACCATGACCCAAACAAGAGAAGACACCCATTTAAAATCTGGGTAAGATCTGCCAGCACCCTTCCTAATCCACCCTCTAACATCTCCCATTCTGTCCAACATCTAATCAACCACAAGCCACTTCTAAATGAAGGCTGGTGGGATACCGCAGCCAGGAATTTGCATGGACCGCCCGCTCTTGTGAAATAGGAAATGAAACATGCGGAGGGGCTTGGGAGCTCCGTCAGATTCTGGATATTCCTGTGGTCTGGCACTCAGGATCCTGTGGCCCAGGGCCTTTAATTCCTAATGGTGGAGAACACAAAGCTCTGGTCACGACAGGAAATGCCTGCTAGGTGAAACAACCGCCCAAAGAGCATTCATTCACAAGTGACAAATGCACAAGGGGTTTGCTATCAAGACCATGGTAATTTGGTTAGACTCCAGTCAGCCTCAATAAAATTTAGAAAGTAAATAATGTTTTTTAAGTGGACTGGGGTCTTATAATTTTAGATGGTCATCTTTCACATCCAACTGCCTCAGCTAGACAGCAAATGGTAGTTGGAGGTTTTGTGGAAACACGCATTTGAATCAGACCCTGCAAAATCTTGAAAATTGTGATCCACCATGTCATTTCTACTTCCCTAACAGGTTTTTTTTTGTTTTTATCAGATTTCAGTGGTACTGTCAAAGCAAATGTTGAGTCTTTAATGTTTAACAATACTGCTTATTAGTAATAATGGATACATTAACAGTAAATAAACTGAAAAGTTTTGGGTTTACCAGCTTCAATTTACTACAGCTATGCGTTTCGATGCAAAGATCATTACTGCTGTTTACATTGTGCCGCTAACAATTTACAGAATATACTCATTTAGCAGTCTCATCAGTGTTAACAGGAGTTTTAATGTTTTGATGCATTTGCTTAAATAAACTGATATTGGTCATTATAGGATAATGGCAAAATAAAACATGGAAGCAGATACATAGCAGCCACTTGATGCTGTTGATACTGTCAAACAGTGTGTATGACGTGGTTAAGTGTTGTCATGGAGTTGGCGGAGATGGTCGCAGGAGCAGGGGGGTTGAGCTAAGGAGTGTCAAAAGAAGTAAAAGCACATTTGGTACACAGAGACACACTCATGGCACTCAGTCACTCTGCCTCAGTGTGCACTGTTGAAGCAAATTAAGGAAGCCTTGGCAGCCTTTTAATGGTCTGTCACAGTCTAACAGGTTTAGAGCGCTTACAATGAACCCAGGCACTAAGCCCGACAGCTCGCGCTTAATTGTTCAGAACCTGTGTGTGTGTGTGTGTGTGTGTGTGTGTGTGTGTACTGCTATTCTGTGCCTGTAACTAAAGTCATTGATTCTCATTATGAGGACAGATAAGATAGACACTTCCTGCCTGTCAGTCTGTCGGCATGACTAGTTCAATAAAATGAGTGCTCCAGCTGATGTTATGGTAAATGTGGTGCCATCTGCGTTTGCAAACACAAGTTGCATACTTTTCTCAAGAGAGACAGTGATCATTAACCTAAGATATGCATGCACTGTTACATTCTTAGTCAGCTGAGTTAGGGAGTTAACTGTGTGGCCATTTGCCACAAAACAGAATAATGAAATTTCTTAGCGATTTCAAATCAGCCTTCCTCAGACAGACACAAAGTCAAGCAGGGCATGACGCCATAAGTGGATTAAGTTATTGACTCAAGCATCCAATAATAAACAAAATATCAACCATCTACATTTTCAAGTGTTGCCTGCAGACATCGACAAAACATACAAAACCATTTGTCTTTCACTCTGTAATCCCACACTCTCTTATCAGTCAGTAAAATGGCCCACGAAGGACGAGGTAGTGGAGCCTAGAAAAATCTTCCTAAATGGTTGGAGATTGTGAGCTGTGTGACCTAGAATATGTTTGACAATCTTCTTTTAATTAGGCCTTGAAGACACGACTCATTCCAACTGCCGTCCCGAGAGCTAAATTAATTACTGAGACAAAGCCCATTCTGGCTCATGGCAAAGATGAATCATTGTCGTATTTGGGGAATGAGCAATGCTCTTCATTCAAGGGCTGATGAAAGAGTCCCAATACTCTCAAATGTAAGCTAATGTACTTCATCACAAAGTATCCACAAGGCTCTCCCACACATGAACAGTACACATTGGCATATGTTGCCTCTGCTATCAGGAATTCATCTTTCATCTAATCACATCTTGGATGGAATATTTCTTCAAAAGATAGACTGGGATTTTGTATGATAGTTACAGTACATCTAAATTTGTGTTGTCTGCAACATTGTTTCCTAACTTCCCTTCGATCACATTGCTCGTGCGTCTGTACTCTCAAGGTTACAAACCTTTTGCCTATCTGGGTGATTCCATAGATAACTAGCCTCACCTCAACAGCCTTGTGCAGGCCATTAGCCAGCGGACACACCCTCACCCGCTGCCAGCAGGCAGGGCCATTCATTCAGCTAAATGACTGTGTCATCTGTCAGCCTGTATAAATGGGTGTTTGTGAGTTATGGCTAATTAAGCTAATCACAACACCAAGGGTTGTGCCAGAGTCGGGGTTTCACAAAGAGAGACGAATGAAAAGTTGAGTTGGTGGGATAGAGTTTTGTCACACCTACACCTGATAAATATGCAGAGATGCAAATAATTGGGGAATGTGATACAATCAACAAAATAGTCCTATCATTATTGTTAAATACTTGTTTTAGTTGCTTGTCGAACCCAGCAGACCAGCATATCAGGGATTTGATAATACTTTGCTCATTTATGTCTTGTTGTTATTCTGCCTATCCCTCTTCCTTTGATTTGCAGACATTTTTCTCACACTCTTTGTAATGCCCCTTTCTGTCTCTCCTCCGAGTTTCCAGAGACCTTGTGATTCTGGACATGTGCCGGGAATCCCTACTAGCAGGTTTGTATTGACTAAATGATTGGCCAGTGTGTGCTCGGCAAGTCTAATGAGGTAACAACTGGAGTTGGGTCGGGCGACACCTCCGAGTTAAATTGAAGGGTTCACAGGGATGTCCAGGTCCTCGGTAAAAAGAGTGATAACCCACTCAAATGTTTTCATTAGAGGAAAAATGTGTTTTGCTTTCTTTGCCTGATAAGATGAGAATTCGCCATACAGACGGATAGCATATGAAAACGGACAGCTAGCCAATAGTTGTTGCACCAATTCCCCAGCAGTGGAGTATTTGTTTTCCTTCAGGAGAAAAAAAAGACAGTTTTGTCCTCTGCAGCACATGTGTAGGTGTGTGTGTGTCTCTATCTGTATGTTATGAAGAGAAATGAACTCTGCAGCAGTACATAGACGCAATGCGGGCCTGGCCCCTGAGTTCAGAATTCCTCCCCAGTCTTTGCACATCTTGTCACTGCTAGAATGAAGGACGAAAGGACTTAAGCTCTGGCTCTCCCTGACACATACAAAGTTGCATCTGCATGAGCTTTCATTTTGTTGTAATCACACTACATGGATGCAATTAGCCGAAGTAGACCACGCTGTCATGCAATTCCTCCCAGTTGTATACACTTAAATAGTCCAATGCGGCAATGAGGCCAGGACAAATGCAAGACCACAGTTCCCAAGCACGCCTAGCATGCAAAATAATGAAACACTATTATAAACATGAGTAAAATCTGGACAGAGGAGAGAAAAATGATTGAAGCAACGTTGGACACATCTGGACATTAAGGAGTCTGGAGATAATCTGTTGAAAGGGGAGGCATGCCATCATAAATGAAACAGCTCAGAGGTCACACAGAAAAAGGCCCTGCCTCTTTATTTAAGTAAAGAGTCAGCTAAGAACACACAGTAAGCGCTTTCAGCAAGGTCTCACTGTTAGGTGCATTCACACAGATGGAATTGTTACAAAGGCAAGTGGCTTACTCCAGAACATATCAACTTATATTTTTGAGGTATGCAGAGTGCACTACCTTAGTCAATACTAGATTCAACACACAAGGCAAATTGAGTCAACCCTCACCCTAATCATCCAATTTCCTTTGTTTGAGTTCCAGAATGAAATAGTTACTCAAACAAAGACATGTCTAATCACCTCTAAAGCAATCCCAGTCAATGCGGGGGTACAATGACATTCAGAATATATACTATGGGCTCTGTCATATGCATTGCAAACACAGAATTGCTCAAAGCCAGAAGCTGCATATCAAATATCCCAAGAGAAACACTCTATGAGCAGAGTGGAAATTCAATGTACAATGTGTACATTTTACCTGACATTATATGTCCACCATTATTACTATAACCCACAAATGGGTTCTGTCACACCAATTACTGGAAAGAACCTACACAGAATGTTTCCTTTTCTTTGCCATGGTGCTTGTGATCAATTCTCCATAGACGAGAAAATCTATAATGTGTGACTTAGGCTATGGTAGTCTTTGCAGCCCATGTGGCTTTAAGTAAGGAATCCAATAACATGTACAATGATTAGCTCGTCAGGTTTTATTACACTCAAGTACCTGAAGGCTGGTCCACTCACAACGGCTGGTATCTAACATGTTTAGCTCTTTGGTTAGAAGTACACAGGAAGAAGCAAGGTTTGACGTGAGGTTAGACAGTTGGCAACATCCTTCAATCACCACAGTACAAAAGTCACCTCTATACCTAAGTTAATTAAGTGTGTTAGCAGGCTAACATTTACCAATTGCATAGAACACATTGGATAGGTGGAATTTGGTCACAAATGAAAGTATTAAGCAATTTTTGAATTTTGATCTGATGATGTGGCTAGACGAGGAAATCAGGGGATTACCAAAGGCATTGGGACATCTGTACCAAATTCCATGGTAATTGATCCAATTGTTGTCAAGACATGTCAAACTCAAAGTGGCAGTAAAGGAGAGTCATTGGATGATTAATGCCAGGGTTTAATTCTTTGGGGACGATACAATCCTTTTATAAAAACAATCAATATGGGGAATTTTCAGCCTGAACCAACACAATGGAGCAACCTGCCGACACTACCATTCTAAGGGGCCCTGCCTCTAGAATGACTAAAAAGTCAACACTGACTTGTTTACTTTTACAGTGTTTAATCAAATCAGGGTTTTCAGCACCCTAGCACTCATGTGTTTTGGGACTAACTACCTATGACTTATGTGCATTGTAAGGACTTACACTGTCACACCGTAACCAATGAATGTAAATCGAGGGAACAATTATGTTTATACAAAGATGTATTTGGCAAAGAAATTAATAGTATCCAATTGCATTGTAGGAGCTAGCATTGTATATACAAAGGAAATAACACAGTCTCTCTCTCTGACTCTCTTTTCTAGCCCCATCTCCTGACTTCTACATGACTTTCTCCTCTGCTTTTTTGTCATACTATCGTTTCCCCCCCCCCCCCCCCCCCCCGAGGGATCTTCATCCCACCATATTAAGAGTGGAAATGTATCCGCTTCCATTGTAATTACAAACCCACTGGAGGCGAAGCTTCTTGATCTCGGCTGGATCCTTGCTTGCTTTTCTTTTTTCCTCTATTTACTCACCTCTCTGAGGCAAGAGGACAGACGCACGCTGAGCTATCAGTTCTGTTTTTCTTCCCCTTCTGTTATGCATTCTTTGCATCTAATATGCCTGATATTACAATGGCATTTTTTCCCCCAGGCAATAAAAACAATGACAGTGATAGGGAGGGTGTTCGAAATAAAGAGATTGTAAAAGGGGATGGGGGTTCTGCATTCATTTGTTTGTGAATTTGAAGAATTCTGTTACATATTCAGCTTGTGTTGCATATGAGAAGAAAAAATAATAATAAAATAAAATGCGTGAGGCAGACTCAAAGGCTGGAACCATGCCGTTGTTCACTGTTAATGTCTGGATTAGCCACCTCTAGGCACTGTGAATCCTCCTCGAGGCTAAAGTGTTGATTCGGAACAGCCCAGGACCGAGGCATGATAGTGGGGGATAAATTGCTTTCTGCAGGGACGAAATGAAAACTGCTGAAAGGAAAACAACCATCCCCGCTGTCCCATGAAAACAGGCCAGTAAAAGCCACTGGTTTGAGGGTAGAGGGTCAAGATGAGGGCAAGCATTTGATGACCTCATAGTGATCTGCTACCACGACCAGTTGAGCAGGAAGTGGTGTCCACCATCAATCGCACAGAAACCCACAAACACCAAAGCACGCACAAGAAAACAAAAGCGACATAGTGTAGGATTTGAATTTGCACACATGTTTTACACTGTGTTGTTTGTTTCAAATCCTTTCTAGAACTAGTCGGCTGGCTTTCTGATACTCCAAAGGTAATAATTAAGCATAGCAACAAGTCGACTAGATGAACATCCACCATCACTTACAAACATGTATATGTTTCATAGGTATCTTTTACATTTTTTTGGTGCTTATAGAACATCTGAGTTTCGATACCAACACAAAGCTTTTTGCGGTATTTTTTTTTTTATTTCAGTCAGGCCAACTCACATGGAACAGAATATTGTTGTATGGAAATCAAGAACATGTGCAGCGTTAATCTTTTGAGTCTATAGGCTTGTCACTCCTCACAAGGAAGCGCCAAACTGAGCACAGAAGGATGTGCGGCGTGATGATAATGACAGTACCTCAGGCGAACGCAGACTTTGAGTTTATAGATGCCTGCTTGCGTGGAGGTTGGCCTTTTTTGAAAGGCTACAAGAAAAGCAGGGCAGCAGGTGATTTGATGGCTTTTGGAGTTTACAGTGCTAATTGCTGTGTATTTACGTAACTCACCTATTCAATACATTTAGTGTATTACTAGTCAGACTACAGCGGATTATTTATTTATTTTCAATCAGAAAACCAGTGAGCATGCTAAGTCAGAAGAGCACCAGACTTACTTGATGGAAGTTTGGCTGTTCATGGGGGGAAATAAACAGTGTAGTTATGTCAACAGCATGAAACTAATCAGACACTCCTGTTTCCTGTGTGTGGATGTTGATGGCAATGACTGTGCAAGTAGGGGAAGTGGCAAAGAAACAACAAAAAGGACCATGATGTTCCACAACAAAAACAACATGTCACATGGTTGCCCCACCACAACCAAAACCACAGCCTAAGCATTAATGTCTGTCATGCAAAATAAATGGCAGTGGTTGAGGTGGTGTTTGTTAGGGATGGAGACAACTGGGTAAAACAAGTGGAAACAGTGGTTATGACTGGAATGCTGCACACACAAACACACACACACACACACACACACACACACACACACACACACACACACACACACACACACACACACACACACACACACACACACACACAGGAGGTATCTTCCTTCCTGAAAAGCAAAAATAGACTGGATCTGAATGAATGTGTGCCTTGTTATCAAAAGAATAAAATAAAAAAGGAATGCTGTTCGCGACCAGGAGCCAACCTACAGCGCTTATTATCGTATCCAAATCCAATTAAATTTCTTCACCCGTTTGCATGTGCAAGCACTTCAGGGGAGTCTCAACATGTTGGCAAATAGGCAGCTGGGAATTTAAGTAGTGCGTGTGTAAGACGAGAGAACACCAGAGTGCCGTAATGGAAAACGAGAGAGAGAACGAGAGTAAGATTTGGTGTGAAGGCTTGTAAATACATTTATTAGCTGAATCTTTGTTTTCAGCTCTGTGACTGTGACAAGCAACATGACGATCGTAAAATTCCTCAATTTGGCTCATGCACGGGGTTCCAGTCACACCCCCGAACGTTACATTAGAAAACAAGATCACACCAATAAAGTAAAATCAAACGCATTGGAGAACGGCAATTTATTCCCACGGATAATGACTGAGGGAAGCCGTCCAAAAGTGTCTATATCTCAATTAGTCTCTCATTGCGCCGTCGATGGATGAAATCAAACAAATTAAGTTGCGCAGAACAGAGAGGGAGGGATAGGGTGAAAAGAGGGTGTACAGGCATAATAAGGAGGGAGGATGAAATAGCGAGAGGTTAAGTGAGAGTGAATAATAGTAGGACAGAGGGTAAAGGAGTGAGACGGAGGAAGTACAAATATGTTGAACTTACAGCTGTATGGGCCGTGCAGTAGGCATAGCTGGTGTGTGCGGGCTGATGGTGGTGGTGATGCGGGTGTGGTTGTTGGTGGGATGGGTAATGCTGCAGACTTGCATGGGTGAAGGAGGGGCCGCTCCTGGCACCATGGCCAACACTGCTACCAGTGGACCAGTTGGAGCCAAGGCCGGGACTCATGGCTGTTGCGTTACTGCTGCGGTAACCTCTCACCGCTGCACTGGGCTGTTGGGGGGACAAAAAAAAAGGTGGTAACAGTGAAAAATAGAAGGAAAAAGGTCGGAGTGAGTGAGAAACAGAGAAGAAGAGAGAAACTTGCGAGGGGAGTGCAGTGACAAATGTTGGCGTCAAGAACATCAATAGTAAAAACTGCGAGCAGCTTCCGCAGCAGCGCAGGCACTGACAACTTGACTGCCCGCTCGCTGACCTGTATCCAAAAAGAAAGCGGGCTGGGGTGTTGATCTGAAATCTCCATACCAGCTTATCAAGATTGTTCTCACACTTTTCCCTTTCACCCTAACTCATTTTCTCTCTCTCTCTACCTTTCTCCTTCGCCAGGCACCAGATGTTGCGAAACCCCCCTCTGTCACGGTCGAGAAGAGTTCTTGCAAGAATGGTGCTGATTGGTTTGATAAGATGCTTGGATTACAGGCTGGCAGTGGGCTTCCCAGAGTGGCATTATGTATTGGGTATCAACAGGGTCCAGGAAACACAGGGCTGAATCTGCTGACAGGCGGGCTTACACCGCTCTGAGATGGGTTACCTGGGCTGTCATGGCCATTGGAGCAGAGGGGGAAAAAATACAGGAAACTCAGGGCACATATGCCGGTTTTTATGCCCATTTTAACAAGACTTGGGGAAAAAAACTGTAGTATTTGCAAACTCTGGTCAGCAATGCTACTCAGTCCATTTAAAACTATATTACGATTCCAAAAAACAAGAGTTACCTTATCAGCTAAGTTCAGACAGTGCTTGCAAGGCTTTCCAAATTACAGAATGCCACAAAAATAGTGTTGCTCGAATTGGTAAACTATACTGGCACTAACTAGTAGAATATGTATAATACTATAACAAATATGATTTTTGCTGAGACAATTCATTTGATTATTAAATCGATCAAAAGAGAAGATAGAGTCAGCGATTCTCGAGAATGCCTGTTGACAAAATATATCTTTGTCAAAACCAGTGAATATCTCCTCATGATCGAATACCTGTCCATTCTGTGTATGTGCTGAGAAATAAATCAGCTGTTAATACACAGCCTTGGCTCTGTAAACCGGTATGTAAACAAATGTTTTGTAAACAAAGGGAGCCCACTATAGCTAGCAACATGCCAGTTTACAGGGCCTAGGCTGTGTTTTAACACTACAGGTAGTGGATCATGGACATATTTAACTGATAAATAGGTTTTTACAAGATTATTTACGCTGCTTCAATCTTTTTCATTCACATTTTACTCTCTGCAAACCCATATGAAACATGATGAAACCTGAAGACCATTTAGCCATGATTTAGTTTACATTTGTAAATAGTACAGAGCAAAGACAAACCAGCTTGAATGAAGCACAGCTGTACATCAACGGTGAGCATTAACAGTCTCCTTTATCCCCGCTTGTATTTTCACTGAGGTCAGAGGCCACACCACACAGGGGAGACAGAGGGAGAGTGCTGGCAGCAATATAGACTCACAGCTGTGCTTGGAAAGCTTGCCAGTCTCGTATTCTTCATCACGATATAACCGGAGGGGGGAAACGTAAGCCAAAGTTCAGCCTAATACATGCAATATATAACGACAGGTTTAGGGTTCATGTTAATATAAAACAGGAGGAAGCCGTTTCCCCCATAGCAGGATAAATGCATTTATGCAGTATTGCGTAGAGTCCACAGAGGACCATGAAAGAGGCCCAATGGTGAAATAAAGCCGTAGTTCCTGGAGGAAAAAAATAAGAGAAATATTAGAAGCACTTACTTTGAATGACCAGGTTTTGAAAGTGGTCGAAAATGTAAACTGCAAGTGCAAAAAATTTGAGAACTGTATGGGCAGGATATATTGTGCTAACAACAACACATCAGCATTTAGAGCTATGCCCCACTGATGCAAGATATTGGGTGCTATAGAGACATCCTCAGACTATTATACCACTGTTAAAGCCAGAGGGGAAAGAACAGCCTCAAGTAGGTACATTAAGCTGCATGGCCATAGCCGCTATTTTAACACAAGTACTCACCAGTTCATAGAGTTTAAGTGCTGCCCCAAGGCGTGCAACTCCATTGGCCTTATAGATGAAGATTATTCAGCCAAAGAGGAAGCATTTAGAACTCATGCATCTAGGTAGTGTTTTGTTAAAGACCTTATCTCAAGGGAAAGATATGTCTGTCCGTTATATGGGATAACAAAGTCATTGGTAAATAAGTTTTTTTTTGCTTTGCTGCATATAAGAGATATTCTCCCTTCACATCACGTGACTGTGTTTTAACGTGAGGCTGAGATCCCAGGGTCTTCACATTCCTCGACTGGAATCAATGATTGGTTCACAGACTCAGATTCATGTCACAGACTCTTTCTACGGCTCGTCAGAGGGCTACACTCTGCCCATATATCTCCATTTATATAAGGGCCAATCGGATCTGGTTACTCAAGGCGTTTCCTCCTCCGAGGGGGAATGTTTAACATGCAGGCAAGCAGATGTAGTGTGTGTGTGTGTGTGTGTGTGTGTGTGTGTGTGTGTGTGTGTGTGTGTGTGTGTGTGTGTGTGTGTGTGTGTGTGTGTGTGTGTGTGTGTGTGTGTGTGTGTGTGTGTGTGTGTGTGTGTGTGTGTGTGTGTGTGTGTGTGTGTGTGTGTTTAGGGATCGGTATGTGCTGCGGTTGATATGCTCCAAATTTTATGGATCAGGAAGTGAAATATTGTTTTCACTCGTTTCAAGGGCAAATCAAATGTGCATATGTTAGTGTGTGAAGTGCATGTTTATCCCTCTTTATGAGGACCCATATGAGTTCTACACTTTAGCAGGGAGATCTTCTTTAGAAAGGGGGGGACATGTGATGGTACAGATTAGGGGATATAGCCTCCAGGCAAGGTGGAGTCATAATATAAAAAAAATGTCTATGATGAAGGGATGATATGAAGGGTTTTAAAGTGAATTAATCCACTACACTTTTTTTTAAATACCATTCACTGAATGAGGTAATCTCATTCACAACATGAAGTATTTCAGATGTTGCAAACCTCTGTTAAGTAAGATTACCGAACGCAGCCCCAGTTCCAAAATGTCTTTAGTGCAGTATAAGGAATTATTGAAAGGTTGGCAACAAATGTCTGCTTGGAAATTATACACCTCTTGTTTTTTTTAATGTTACAGTTTCTTGAAATGAATTTTGCTGATTTTATACTTCATTTAATGAGAGCAAAATTCTTAAGCAGCTGCTTGTGTTCCAGCTATGTTTAATGGTACAGATATTTGGTTTCCTATTGTTAAATCAAAAAGGGGGTTTTGCCAAAAAACATAAACACTGCTTTCGCATGGGTAATGAAAGTCAGATATCAGCACTTGCATTGGAACAGTAATCCAGGATATCCAGATTTAAGGAGCAAGGCTATAAAATTGCCCTGCTCTGCAGCCAGTTCATATATCAATATCTCTGCCAGCATGCTAAGCTTAGATCATAACACATGCCACAGATGGAGGGAAGTGCATTATTTACTTGATAAAAGATATTTATTTGGCTTAAAAGAGAAGAAAAATGTTACTACTTCAGCAAGCAGGGACTTTATCAGCACCATTTATTGCTAAACATGCAAGTCGCAGGGGGATAATGCTTCACCTTCAGCTGTGAAATAGCGAGTGGAGGTTGTGGCTCCATTAATACGCCAAGATGAACCAGAGCATATCAGCTCTCTCGAGTCAAATTTTTCGACCGTTAAGTGATTTCCGACCCCCTCGTCTTGCTCCCTGGTGAAACTTTGCGGTTAAGGGTGCCAGGGCATGGACGCTCGTGAATTACTGAACTATTGTGTGTCCCTGTATCTCATATGGATATGGTTTCGTTATCTAATGAGCAGCAAATCATGGGTCAACCGCTAATGAACTCAGTCAGCTGAAATCAGGCTGATTTTCTTGTCCAAAGGTGGATTTTTTGTAGCTCAGAAAATTAATAAATATATACATATTTATAATTCAAATGTATCTGCACGGTAAAAAGTGTGACTATGAAGAGTGGCTGTTAGGGGCAGTAGTCCCAATCAAAATTTGTTTTAAAGCTTTTCATTTTGTGATAAAATATTAAAAAAATAATTATTTTTCCACTTTAGCTCTTTCGATGTGTTCACTATGTGTTCACCGTGTGTTAGCAGCATACAATATTTAGGAACTGCAATGTTTTGGTAAAAATAATTGTGTAACCATCAGTGTGAGAGCCAGACCATCATTAAGCCGGGGATGCTACAAATGCTCCCTCATTCAGAGGAGTCATCTCTCTGCGAACACTGTGACCCCATAACTATGATGAACCCTCCCCTTGAGATTCCCCTCTAAGGAATAATAGGGTCATACCGAACTATTCCTTGCTTTCCAGGAAATATTTCCACCATGAAATCTATAACAGAATAGAACAAGAACACACTCCGTTGAGGTGTTGAAATAGAAAACGATGGCCTATTGCAGAGAGATCAGATAGATGTTGTATTACAGAAAGTTTAACAGCAGCAGGTCTTTGTGAAATTCTATAGTTGTATCGGTTCAGCTTGGTATATTGACTTGTTTTGCAGGGTGAATCAAATGCCCTAAAGCTACAGATATTCTTTTAGTATTTCTTTTTTCCAGACAAGTTACCTTATTTTATCTTAAGGTGTAACCTTTATCTCAGGGTGTAAGACTAAACATTATGGACAAATGGACAGTCTTCTGTACCTGCTTTTTCTCCTCTTTCTATGCACTGACACTAACACTGGTCGTTCTGAATGAACTGTGCCCCACAGCTGTTGTTGGATACATGGTTATGGCAAAGCAGTAATGGTGATTTCCCATAAGACAGATCCAAATCAAAATGTCCTGGTTTCCTGTTGGCCTAATGGTCTTATCTTGGCTCAACCCCACTGGAGTGCTGCCAAAAAAAGGCCCATTTTCCTCTCCATATTCCCATTTCTCACATAACACATCCATACTAACAGACTACTTCCAATTTACTGTAAGAGTTTTATTCAAAAACCTATCAAATGATCAAAAATGTGGTCCCTAAAACATGGCAAGTGACCAAATGACAAAATACCTAAATATTTCTGAAACAAAAGGTTTGAAATGAATGGTTTAAGGGTGAGAGGCTTCAATACCAAGGACCAAGAAAGTCATCCCGGGTGGCATTAGTCAGGGGATATTGTCTTCTAGAGGGCCCTCCACGCCTGGTTGGTTCGGTTTGGCCCGGCTTTGAAAGAGATGCAGCTTTCCCTTTGGCATCCCTGATGACTGACTTCCCGAAGGCTGTGTTGCGTGAAATGGCCTCCTCCATGTATCGATGGCTCTCCTTTGCCACTCCACATCCCCTCACAAAAGTCGGCTTCCCGCCCAGCCAAACACGTAGGCTCTGTCAGACTGTCACTCCTGGCAAAACACAGCAGACTGAGATACGACGGGCTCCGTGGGTCACCAGCAGTTCCACCTATACAGTCCCAAACGACACCTCTGTCTGTCCAACCACGCTCGCCCTTTCCTACCAATGCCCGAGTATCAAGTTCAAGAGTAACCAAGGCAACGCAGTGGCAGGGCATGTGTGGATGTTTGGCGCGTGGGAAGTCTGACAGGCTTTCAGTCTGCGTTTGTTTGAAAAAGGGAAGGAATGAGCGAGGGAGAAGTTACCCCCCCTGGTTCCTCCACGCTTACTAGCACAAGAGTAGAGAGGGCTCGCAAGGATACTACACACTTTGTCTGTGCTGCTTTGTCTTAGTCCCTTTCTTCCTCCTCCCTGCTTCTTCTATACTAACAATTCTGTGATCTAAGATGAGAGTCAGGAGGGACGTGGAGTAGGTGGTAACCAAGGCAACTGGGTCGGAGGGTGACATTATACGCAGGATGGCTGATAGCCATTCATACAAGCAGTACAGTACTGTACTTGGGGGTCAGCAGTGCTAAGTTTAGAGTGTGGTGTGTGTACTGTTAAGATTTCTCCGTGACCTTAGTGGGACTGAAATCTCTATTCACTGAAGTCCCCATACAAACTGGTGTGACCCTGTCTGTTTACAGCCTCTACTCTAATCTCAAGAGATGAACAGGATACACCAAGTACCCATCCTGAATTCACACGCAGGTCTTTCAAGGTATTAGGTGGCACAACAACTGTTTCCGAATTGCAGCTCAAAGAGACAGTGTTTACTCCTTTAAGAAATATGTTTTCGTACCAAATAGTGCTCCGACTCTTTCGAGGTGCGGAGAGAAGGGAATGGGATTTGAAGCAGAGGTGCAGAGGGGGGCACATTGAGCCAAAAAAAGAGGAAAGAAAGAAAGATGGTGTATGACCTCTGAGAATATCTGACGAACAATAATACGACCCCTTCCACACTTGAGGCTCCAAGTTAACCACACAACTTTCAGTGCCTGTTATCTTTCTGTCCAAATATTGTCCTTGGCCTGACACATGTTTATGCTCTGATGAACTGTGAGCCTGGGGGCTGCTGCTGTGAAGCGGATGAAGAGCCGCAAATTTGCATCTTCAACATCCTATGGGAAGCATGTAGAAGGAGGGGTGATGTGACTAAAAAACAGTCACTTTATTAAAGTGGCCTGATTTGGATAGTACCAACACCAGTAAAGCAGATACCCAAAGTTCTCAGTGCTCCCCTTCCCACTATACCTTCCTTAAATCTCCCATTGCTTGGACTAACAAGAAGCAGCAGCATCCACCCCCCTCGGTTGAGCGGGGTCATAAAGATTTACACTGGGGTACTTTAAGGGAAGATAACGACCTAATGCTGCAAAGAAATGGTCGACGAAAAAGTAGATGGAAACTTAAGATCAAATTATCATCGATAAACACATTTAGACCTTTGACCCATAATTATTCATTTTGATGATCAATATATTGTATGAGTAAATTGACAAAAGCGAAAAATGCCAAACAGTTGCTGCTTCCAAGATATGAGAATGTGCTGACTTCCTCTGCTTTATACCACTGTAAATTCAATACCATTAGGTTTTGGACTGCTGAGTGCACAAAAAAGGGAAACACCCTGTCTTCACGGAAGCTCTCGGATTCCAGTAGCCGAGAACAGTTCGAACCGTTATATTGATGTAGGTCTTTGTATGAATATATGGACTGATCATATGGTGCACCACTATTATTGCCATTGTACGGGCTAGCTAAGACAATGTTTGACATGGCATTAACTAGAATCGGGAAAATACATTCATGCTAGCTAGATAGAGGACTAGTGAAGACCTCTTATCTGAAGAAGTCACCTTAAGTTTGAAAATAATGTAAATAAAATGATAGAGATATTAACTAATGCTTTAAAAAGTTATCATTTACAGGCATGAATTAGACCATCTTAAAATGTAAGTTGTTAAGTCAAGTGTTGCCCTCGTCGCAACTTACAACAGCTCTTTCTGTCATTTATCACTGAATGTAAAACAGAGACAACTATAAAAAACCTTGTATTGATGCTGAAACACTAAGAGCAACAAATACATGTTCTGAATTACAAAAATGCAGGATGAAATGCACAGTACTTCAACCTGTTAACAGCAGTATAGAGAGAGGCTGTTAAGGTCTACTGCTGAACTACATGATTACGGCTGTTTACCCACTGGGGCAGCCGAGCTGTGTCTGAGTGGATCACACCTACAGACAAATGCTTTCCCGCTGACATTTTAGTCCAGTTCTTAGTATGCTTTTTATACACCCACTTCTGTGGCTCCGTCCGGCTCTTTGTCTGCTCGCCCTATCACTGTTTCCCTTTGTCCCTCTCTCTCTCTCTTTGTCTCTGTAGGTCTGTCTTTTCCACCTCTCGATCTCTCTCTCTCTCTCTCTCCTTCCATCACTCTATAAACTATGGGGATGATTGATGCCCCTGATTGCCTAAGGCCTTCGAGTCCTGCACACTAAATCCTGAGTGTTGTTTGGAGCTCTGTGCCATTAAAACAACACCTACACAATTCAGAAATAGCCCAACATGGTCAGTAAGTGAGATGTGGTCTTTATGGCCAGAGTAAGCTGTAGTATAAGAGTGCAAAACATATATAGAGTGTTATTTTATCAATTTAATTGCTAGCAACTCTTTGTTACCTAACCTTGTTATTTTAAAGGTTGTGAGGCTCAGTGAGCCACAAGTGCGAAATACTTAAGCTGCAAGAATGTTTGAATAATAAACAACAATATGAATCTCTCACCTAAAGGTAGTAATATTTCAATTTTCACTATATATAAAATGACAAAAGCTACAATGAATAGTGACAGGTTGGCACCTTATTCATTTATAAAATCAGCTAACAGCTTCAATTGGTCATACTGCATTTTAACGGGACAGAAATATCACAAATAAGCCAACATGTGTAAGGAAAGGCTCAGGAATACACGGCAGACAGTTCAACTGTGTGTTCACAAAACAAGTGAGAAAAATGATAGAGACAGCACAATTGCACACTAAGTCACAGGAGCAACATGCCGCAAAGATGTGTCAACTTGAGAAAATTTAATTGTGCTAATCTCCAGCCTACACAATTGTGCTAGTCTACAGCTATGCTAGGGGCTCTGTAAGGCTGTACTAAAAGACAGTGGTGGTTTAAGTAACATTTAACCATTAGGGGGTTATATATGATAATAATTTCATTGCCAACAACAGCTGCTGTAATTGTTGTGCATATTACAATTAAACCATATTGAATATCTTGAATGATTGTCTGCACTAAATTGCATGGCAATATACCAAATAGTTGTAGAGAGTAGGCAACAAGACCGCAAATGTGAACCTCATGGTAGCACTAGAAAGAAAGTAATTGGATCAATAAAGTTAGCATAATTCAGAGAGGTTTCAGTCTGGACCAAAGTGGTGACATGTCTGGGCAAGGAGTATTCTATATTCTCATATCACCTACACTGTGCTGCCATCATTGGTCTATGTCTGCAGAAAAGGAACGTAAAATGACAATGAAATCAGTGGTGGTACCGCAGAAACCACATACAGTATATACACAGTGTAGCTTGCAGCGCAACAAGGCAGCACGTAAGTGTTGTTGTGTTTCTGTCATAGATGCATGCGTCCCATTTAGGCCAAAGTGAGAAGACGGGAGAGAGGGGGAGTAAGATGAGTGGAGTTGGCTGGCCTATGAGGTCATGTAGACTAGAGTATTCCATTGCAGACTCGAAGCTTGTTGGTTTGTTATACACGCTCTGTCTGTCTGGCCACTTGAAGAAATAAATAAATAAACAAAAAAATCCAAGAGAATTGTCTTTGATGATAAGGCCAATATGTAGATGTGATGCAGAAGCAAATGCATTGCCTCCTTCCCTTTCCTCCCTTCTTCTTCTTCTGCAGTGTCCTTGGCTTTCTGTTCCCTCCAGATGTGCCCTGGTTGCTGCAGCATCTCTCAATATGACATGGACCCCAGCAGCCTACTGTTGCTGTTGATATTTCTAGGCCTATACCCCCTCTTGTAGCACACTCAAAAGAAACAAAATTAATACAGACACACGTTATTCATTTGATTGACAACCCCAAAAGGGTCAGGGTCAAAAGATGGACAGTAACACAGTTTTTCTTTCTTCTCCTCTCAGGCTTGAAATCTTTTTTGTTTTTGTTTTGTTGTCTCGGTCGCATCCCTGTGGAGGCTGGGAAATGAAGAATTAAGACAAGAGCGCGAGAAAACAAACCAAGTTGCAACCCAGTCAGCGAACACTGCAGTCCTCCAATAACAACACTTCTTGATAAAAGTCTATTTTCCCGGCGCCCTGTCTCCACATGATGTTATCATTTTTCTTTAAATTCAATAAAGTCTTCTCTCGCCCCGGCTCAGATTAAAACTGTATAGTTTCGAGATGAGCACACAGTTTTTGTGCGGGTTTCCCACACAAGGCCGCTTGCTGCAATATGACTCGTCGCAAATGCCGAGGATGTTGCCGCTGTGAGAGGCCGCTATGAACATGGGTCGTTATTAAACCTTGGGCTTCGTTTTGATTTCCACTAAAGAAAACCAGACAATTACCCACCAAGTCAAGGAGACATAACTTTTCCAACTGGATAGAGTTTAATCAAGCTTTTTTTAATCACCCTCTTCCTATTTGAGTAGGGAGGGGAGTTGGTTTGTCCTCAGCAATCACAAAGTAAAACAACTTCAAGAGGAGACACGCAAACACCTTTACACCTTTATTTGCAGCCTTGGATGAGAACTTGGGTAAGTGAGTGCAGGCAGGAAAAAAAAGACTTGGCATAACTCAAATGTTCGGGAAGGACATGTAAAGGCCAGGTTTCCCCCTCTAATAAAATATGTTGAGGGATTTTGATTAAATACAGCAATCCAGGCAATTAATGGGTATTGTGTGAATGTTTATTTTCTTCGATTTGAAGAGCCACTTTTAGTGGACTAAGTGGAAAATGGTGGACATTAGGCCCCTTTATATTTCATGGCAATGAACTCCTTTAGAGTGGAAAGTTATTCGAAACTGCGTCTTTTTGTATTTTTCATCCCCTGCTCCGCTATCTCTCTATCTCACTCTTCCAATGTAAGAACGTCAGGGCATAAGGGACTGCAGTGGAGGAAAGAAAAAGAGTTATCCCGGCACACTCTGCACCCCAGTGAAGCATAACAAGGTACGCATGTAGAGTCATGAACACATTCCAGGTCCCCTCTAGACCGCTGACACAGGGACATGTCGGAACAGTGGCTGTTGGCCCCATGAGAAAGCTAGACAGCTATACTGTCGCTGTTTTGTAAGGACTGTACTGTGATACCAATGCAGCAAAAGCTGTCAGAAAATGTGGCACTGGCTTTGCTTTTATTTATTTTTGGATGCTCTGCTTGGGTTGCAAGGGTTCTCCTGTCAACCTCCACAGCTTAAATAAATGAGATCACCATTTTGAAGTATACTAGTAAAGATTATGTAATTTTCCAAAGATGTTTCTGCGTGAAAACAGTCTCTCAAATCCATAGTTTCCATAGTCCCCATTGTTCACACCCTGAGCTTTACAGGCACTATCCAACTGAACAGTTACCGTATGGAAGACACAGTTAGAATCCCTTAAAGCATAACGTGAGAGCAGTAGCTGCGGCACTTGAACGTGTGTGCATTCAGTAATTAATGAAGTTAATGAAGTGCAAGCACTCATGTGCCTGGCCTGCAGTGATGGAGTGCGGAGTGAATATTTGCTTCTCGTGGTGTGAGCGATAGTCCTATGTACGGAGAGAGTGGGGCTTCATGCCTCCTGCCTACACTGGCACGAGGACATGCTCTTCTGGAACAGAAAATGACAGGATGCTGAGCACATCACAACAGTGGCAAAGCACAAATCACAGGGCATGTGAGGATGAATGGGAGGCAAAACTTCAAGAAGTCACACATTACAGCAGCCAAAGGATAATTTATGTGCTGCGGTTTGTACATGTTGTTGCCACTCATCACTGGGCTCTCACTGTTTGGACGGGCATATTTTAGTCCTACGCTTATTTCTGCTCAGTACATATGCTCTATATAGTACACTACACGCCAGTCAGCAGATCGTGTAAATTGAACATGGTGGCATGCACAGTGTGGAGAAGAATGATGTGTCAACTAATGAACATCACTTTCTGCTCCCGTCGTCGTTTCTCAGGAGCCAAATGATTTGGTGTTCACCAACATTCAGTAAATGGCCAAACTTACAATAAATCTGAAAAACAGCGGGGGAGGGTACAGCTAGAGAACACTGAGTCAGCTCCAGAAAAACTTCATGATTTATGCTCATCTGGGCGATCAATCTCTGTAATTCTGTCAGAAGAACAGTAATGGCTTCCGAAATCCACGCCGCACGTCTTCCTTAAGTTCATGGGGGCCTAATGAAATATCATGTAAGGGTTTTGGTTCGTATTTGGTGGTCAAAAGTTTGCAGTGGTACGATGCATTTCCCCCTGCATTGCCCTGCACAACACAACACAAATCCTCCCTTCTGCAGTATGGATCCTCGGGGACTGAGAGTGGCCGTACAAGCAACTGCAGATGGAGGATCACAGTTTCCACATGTTCCACACCCTGTTTTATATAGACTCTCAAGCTGTGAAGGAGCGCAGTAGTCTGCTGCCAGACTGGATTTAATTACTCATAGTACACACATACGTAGCAGAGACATAGTGATGACGTCCATGTGTACATGTGTGAATGTGTCCACGGGTGTATACGCCCCCATGTGCAAATAAGGCTTTTGACTTCAAAAACTATTCCGAGTCTCCCCTTGTTTTTCCATTTCGCCTTATCATCCAAATCACACCACGACACACACTCAGACCTCTTTTTTGCACATCCCATCTCTCAGGCAGATATATGAGTGTTATTTCTTTGGACAGCTCGCGTATGGAAGTGGAGCCGCGGGCTAAGGGAGGTGACATGATATAGACAACAAAGTCAATGGAAGATTGGAGGAGAAAATAGGGAGCCACTAAAGTGAGATCCAAAAACAGGCGCTCTTGTTGTAGACGTGTCAAAGGGCCTCAGGAACGTGACATAAAAAGAGGCACAAAAAACACTCAGATAAACACAAGGATACAGACAGAGCGTGCATTTGTGTTAACATAAAAACAGCTGGAAAGCAACATAACACATCCCGTTTTTGGTATTTAGCTGAGCTTCAACAGTGAAAGAATTGGTGAAGCGTCTTTAATCTGTGTTTGGGGAATCAAAGCTTGACAGGTCACAGCAGCAGGTATTGACAACATGTTCAGTGACACCCGTCAGAATCCGCGACCAGAATAATCCAGTTTGGGCTTTCTGCTCTCTGATCTTGTATGACCAAATCACTCACTAAGGCCAGATAGAGAGAGCACCATCTCGCCCCATGGAAGCACCACTGTGGCTTTGACCAAATATGTAAACTAAAAAACCATTTGTCAGAGGCACAGACCCTCACAAGTTGGTAACATGAGCCAGCCTTCACTGGATGGATCTCCCCCTAAAGGGCCAAAGGTCTGAGAAAGCAGGCCAGGCTACGGCTGTGCTAGGCCCTCAGGTAAAGGCTACAGTCACAGCGTGCAGAAACCCAAGACTGCCATCTAATCTTCCTTCCATAAATGTAGGAATCCGTGACCTCTACTACACCGCACAAGAAAAGCGCTTGAGCAACGAAGAGAGCAGCAGAAACATGGTGAATCATTTAAGATAATAATAGTGGGTAAAGGCGGCTGGCTGGGTCAGGGAAGAGGACAAGCTAAAGGGCAGCAGTTTGTTTTGATCAAAGACACTGCAGAGAAATATATCAAGACCAAATTGAAAAGACAGAGTTAATAAGGGATGATCATTTCCAGCATGCTCTGTATTTCACAAGGTTTCTAAAGCAGGAAACAATTGGGACTCCCATAGCAGCTAGGGCATATTGCCTTTATAGAATAAGTTGATATGAAGCAAAGAGAAGCAGTGCTGAGGAGTAGGGCCAGCTGTATTGAGTACAGCTATGAACATTAGCCTCCCATACAGTGTGACACCTCCTACTGGTTGAGCAGGACGACTAAGGATGACAGGGATGCCTAATGTGACTTTCATTAATGACACTCTACAGGCCGCAGGCTGAGGCAGGCCAAGCCCAAATTGAAAAGTGCTGAAGCATAACTGTGTCAGATGCCCAGTTTCCTAGCCCCATAGTCCGACTGATTGAATTCCTCCCTTGCCTAGTGAAAGAATTCCTAAGCTTTGCTTATTCCCGTATCAAGCCGGTGGGCCTGGCTGGTTGACTCTATAACTAACATGTGTTGGGAATTCATAAGGGGTAGATTTGGTCAAAGTCAAGAATATTATTAATTTCATGGAAATTATAATATAAAGAAAAATTGTTAATTAATGATCAATTTAATTAGTCCAGCTAATCAAATTACTTATTAATACCTACGGAGCACCACCCTTTGAAAAAGGGAACTTTGAATCAAATCAGAAAAACAGTCTCATAATGTTAAAGGGATTTATCTTGAAAATGTCAAAGTTGGTTACAATGTACATTTAAGATAATGAAGGAGTGAATATTCGAGCATAAACCTTATTTACCAGCCATTAGTGAAATACAAGACACAAATATCACAGACACTGCTTCTTAAAATCAAAATGTAAGGGTTTATTTACTTAGGCAAGTTGATTAAAACGATACACATAAGTCAATAACCATGAACTAATCTAATTTAAGAAAGCAGACATAGCACAAGCAATAATAAGAACAGTTTAGATTATAAAGCCATGTATTTCTATCTATGTGCAGGTGAGTGCACGTGTGTGTGTGTGTGTGTGTGTGTGTGTGTGTGTGTGTGTGTGTGTGTGTGTGTGTGTGTGTGTGTGTGTGTGTGTGTGTGTGTGTGTGTGTGTGTGTGTGTGTGTGTGTGAGACAGAGGAACGTCACTTTAGAATTTAGATGAATTCAGATGGCAGACGCGAGACCTTGACGTCACGCGAGAGTTTGAAGTGGCTTTTAAGCCACGGGTAGATCAATTGCTAATAGCAATGTGGACAACTTCTAAAAGTTGAATATTCTACCTTTAATCAGTAGGGGAAGTAGCATGCAAAGCATGTATGTAACCTACTGCTTCAATCAAACACATAAGAATTATAAAGGATGATGCGGGGAGACTTTGGTTTTGTCTTCACGCAATCTTAACTTTAAAATTACAGAAACTCAACACTCATGTATTCATTAAGAATACTTGAGGGGGGAATCACGAGTATCAGTGTGTTTGTGTGTGTGTGATGTGCGTAGTTAGAAAATGAGAAGGAGAGAAAACAAAAGACAGTAACCGCAGCTCTAGCGCGTAGTGAACTGTTTCCTCCAATCACACAGTGGCTGCAAATGCGCATTTGCGTATACTGAGTTGAATTGATAAAGAGGAAATAACTCACTGGCTTTAAGAGTGACAGAAACAACACATCAATACATTCCCGGTTAACGGGAGAAAAACACTGTGAGCGAAAAACACTTATGTAAAACACAAGTCAGTCAGAATTACTTTAAATCAGGAAATAATGAAATAGTGAGCTCGTCAGCTCTTACGTTTACTTCAAGTTAATGAACAACATAAAATAACTATCTTAGCCCAGACAATAGCCTCACGTGAATCGCTTGGTCCAGCGATGATTGGTTGAAGGCAGCTGGCGGAGATAGGAGGAGAAAAAGGCCGCTTGCCGGGCCTTGTGCGCTGATGGAGCGCGTCTTGTGGAAGACAGTGGTGTGGAACCAGCTCAGCTGATAAGGGCAGCGTGCCACACGATGCCGAGGAAGGAAAGCAGGGGATCAGCAGCTCTTCTTGGCAATGGCGGGCTGTCTGCGGTCCGATGGGCAGCGTAGGAACGTAGGCAAGGAGGAGAGAGGAAGCGGAGAACTCCCTCTGCGTCGGGCCTTGCTCTCTGCTGGCGCTGCGTCTGGGGCAGCGTAGGAACGGCCCAGATGATAGGTGATAGGCGGCTTCACTTCTCGGCGGGTCCGCTGGCTGGCTCTGGTCCGTGGAACGGGCAGTGCAGGCGTCTTGATGAAGGGATCCTGCGTCTTCGCTCACGCTTTACGCGTGTGGGGTAGTTCTGTTTTGAGGAGAGGCTGAGGTGGCTGCTTCAGCTCTGCGAAGAGGTTTTCTGTAGGAAAACTCTCTCGAATCCGGGAAAACAGAAGAAGATGTTCCAAGCAGTCCATCAATTCGTCCAGCGAGTATAAAGGCTGGGGCTTGGAGTTGCTTAATCCTAGGCCTCAGGTTTAAGCATTTCGTACCTTCTATCACGGCTGGAAGCCGGAGGCGAATGGCAAAGATGAGAGGATTGCATCCTGTATTAAAACAGTCCAAATGCATTCTCATCCAATCAGAAGTTAGTTAGTTAGTTGTCTAATCAGCAAGCAGTGTTTACATTCAAACCAGCCAATAAGATGCTTTTCCTTCCTTAGGAAAAGAGAGCTTTGAAGCTTGTGTCTCAGAGTTGAGATAAGGTAAACACAGCAGGGTGCCTGGGCCCTGCCATGTCTGGTCTGAACTTTATGGTAGCTTCCAAATAAGAGTCTCATCCTGTGGAACTTGCAGATAATCAGTCCCCAAAGGTCTGGTTGGATTAACCAACCTTTTAAAAGGGACTATCACATCTTAAATGAGTTTATGACCTCCGCAGGGGTCTGGGATGGTTGACTCTACAGAGAAACTTATGTAAACATGCGTTAGACTCTAGTCTCTTGGAATGCGCTGTGGCATCAGTCTTAACCCATTACAACATTTCAAATGAGACACTCTGTGTAGGCACAACACATGCTATGAACTGCCATAGTACATTTAAAATAGGGGGGGAGGGGCTCATGGTGTAGGGGTAAGAGCACCCCCCAGAGGATTAGTCCTCAGAAGCAGCAGACCACTGGTTCGAATTCAGCCTGTGGTCGTTCTCTGCATGTCTTTCCCCTCTCTGCTCCATTTCATCTCTGCCTCTCCACAACTGTCTAATAAAAGCATAGCAATGCAACAACAAAAAAATATTTAAAACATATTTTTTTAAATAGGCCACAATAGAACGCATTTGTGTAATATAAAGAAAAAAAACGGGAACAATTCTCAGTTACAATGAATTTTTGGCATTTTCATGCTTTATTGGATAGTATAGTAAGATAGAGCAGATACACTGAAGAAAGGGGGAAGACATGGAGCTAAGGGGTGCAGCTAATTGATCCCCAGCCGCTGTGAAAAGGACTTGGCCTAAATGGTATGCACTCTACCAGTCGAGCCACTGGGGTTCCCAATCCTAACTGGCTGTGTGTGTGTGTGTGTGTGTGTGTGTGTGTGTGTGTGTGTGTGTGTGTGTGTGTGTGTGTGTGTGTGTGTGTGTGTGTGTGTGTGTGTGTGTGTGTGTGTGTGTGAGTATTTACTAAATTTAAATATATATTCAAACATTTCCATGAATATTGTATCCACAATTATCACTACTTCGCACTCATTTATCATACTCGTCAAACTATCTGCGGTGATATGTGTAGCTGTTAACACATCAGCTTTTCAGTTGAGGAAAAGGTCAGGAAGTTGGGGTATGACGATGTGGTGAAATGCAAACAAAAAACAGTTTGCATACTGTACATCCTGATGGAATGATGTAAGGCGTCGGGCTGTAGGGGGATGGCTGTAGCTGCTAATTAGAAGTAGATTCTAATAGAAAAGTCTCTTCTCCAGTATGGAGGGCCTTGTTAGCTGACAGGCGGACCTGAGTGCTCCGGCTAAGGGGGTTTGGCTGGCTGCTGCAAAGCTGTCTCTCCCTTCTCCGACATCGATAGGGGCTCCACAGGAGGGTGAGAAAACAATGGTGTTGACAAGCAGTATCAGGCCTAGCAGCATGAAGGCAGGGCCAAACCATTCCATTTCCCAGCCAATTCCATTATCAGGGCACACAGACTTTACTAATGCCTGAAAACAAACAATACACAAGCATCCTTCTAATTAAGCCCTTGAGTAGCGCTGCTTAGTGCACCGGCATATCTGTGTTGGATGCCTGCGAACAGGCTGATTGGATTCATCGGCACTTTTAATGTGCTCCCGTTTCCTCCCATAGGCCTCTCTGGAAGACTCCTGGCTGAATTCAATGGCCCATCCAATACATGCCGTGCTTAAAGCCCTGAGAGGCAGACAGGGGGTATTGAGGCTGTCATTTATTTCTTCAGGAAAACACAATCTGACAACACCCTGTGTTAGGGACAATACAGACTAGGGCTGAACAAGTATGTCAAAAATGATAATCTTTATGTACTGTGACGCTATACATTGTAGTCATTCATTTTTTTGCATGATCATTAGACTCAGTTTTAGCAAATGCAGGCTATTTTGTATGCTATTGTTAGTTGAAACTGCAACTCAAACTTATTTTATAAATAAGTAAAACAGGGAGTTGGTACTGTGAGGTGGCCATGCTTTACTGCCAAAATACACAGCAAAATGCACAAGACCAGAGTTTGCTTTGGACGCTCCTTCTCATGCAGCATCGTTCCTGTTCTGAAGTCTTTAGAGTTCAATTGGCAGCTATTACAGTCTAAAGTGAACAAACTGAATGGAAATACAAGTTGAACATAACTACAATACTTAATAAACTTTTAATGTCTACAAATTGTCAGTAGTGAGCTAATGATGATCACCCACATCCGACATCCACAACTGCTTCAAGATAGCACGAAAGCCTTATATGTAGTATGTGCTGCCTGTATAATTTGAAAAGTGCACTGTCGGAACTATCTGTAATTAATCGACGAAGGTCCACCAGTTTGTTTATCAGCCCAGGCCATAAATGGACTATTATTTCAAATAAATAAATGTGTAAATTGTGACAAGCAGTGTTGTAAAAAGAAGTAAAGCACTCTAAAAGTCAGAGGTCCCTTCTTACATAACAGAGACGTGGATCATTGTAATTCCCACTTTATTGCATTCTCTGCACAATTTCAAAATTAAAGCAACAAGTTACCGTTCTAGAGAGGCTCTCTGTTTTGAAAAAGATAAAAGATGTTAATGACCAAAGACTTAGAGTGCAAGGGTAGAGAAAGAGAGATGAACAAAGGGAGGGAAAATAGCTTAAACATGGTCATTAACCAAAACGCTTGGAAGAGAATTGGACTCGCATTAGCCTGAGGTGACGGGAAATAATTAAATGTTGGAAGGCAAAACACATTGATACTATCCACTCTTTTTTTTGAAGTATGAAATCAATGAATGAGGAGATAACCTGAAAGACTCGCCTCACTTTTATTCTGAAGTGGACTGTTTTCTTTACTGCTTCATTTGATTAGACGGAGACTGATCCACACTTGTATCTGGCCTGCTTGTAATTCTGTCCTCTTCAGTTGATGATAATTAAGGCTTGTGTCTACCCGAGTGGTTCAGGGGCATGCTTGTATCCGGGCAACAGGTGTCAATAGACGATAAATAATGGAATACACAATACTTAAACACACCTTTCTCCTAATTAAGCAGGATTTAATGATGATAAGGCAATACAGCAAAGGTTCCCACAATGTATTTCTTGTATTAATATCTGATTACGATATCATTATTTTTCTATCATCAATAACTTGTTGAACAAATTCAGACCATTTGGAAGTGTTAGTAAAAATGCGGCAAGCCAATGTTCACACTGAAATCTTGGAATTAACTGGACTATTTCTTCATTTTCAAACAAAATTTCAATAACATTGAAAGAAGCTCTCAAGCATCTTGGGAATCAATGTACTTAATATTACAAAACACCCTCCATCATCCATTTCAAGCCATTACTGTGAAAGTGCTATTGACCCCAGTGATGTATTTCAACTTCTGTGATTTTCCTTTCTTTTGACGTACAATGAAGCATATTTCACTATGGCACAATGTATTTCCTCAAGGTTTGCCCTTGAGTTCAACAACCCACTCCAAGTACATCTCTGCAAACGGGGCTGTGCAGAGGAGTGGACTGCCTGAGTCATTTGCAGTCCAGCTATTGTTCAGAGGAAATACAAACCACTGTGAACTTACACAAATGCTTTCAGTCAACTGCCTGAGTAGTGCCGTTCCACCAGAGCTGTCTATAATTGCCCATAACATTCCCTTTTTGGAATGGATTATGGGCTGGATTGAATTCATCAACTTGCACATACAATATACAAGAAAAATCATGACAGGATGAACAAAGCCCGCTGAAATAATGTAATGGCAATAAAAAGGGAAATAGCAGTGTTTGGGAAAAAAAACCTACATTAGCTATATATATTTTTTATCCGTCAAATGCTCTCCACTAGCTCCACAAACATGTTTTATCTGCCTAGCGTTTAGCTTGCCTTGTAACGTCTCGCCCAGCCCTACCAAAGAAAGCTCTAAATATACCATTAACACTTTCTTTAATACAATGACCTAACCACTGCGTTCAAGGTATGTATCTGAAACCCCCTCCTCCTTTTCCCATTGCACACACACACAATATGAAAAGGCCATTCACCCAGGAATGTGGGGTTGTAGCCAGAGCCAGGCCGCATCAAGGCTTGTGGTTAAATTAGAGTTCAGTTTTTCAAGGGGCATCTGAACTAGTCTACCCCTTGGCGTATGCCGGAATGGACTGGAGGCAAGGCTGACGATTTTTTCTCTCTCACAAGAAACTGCATGAGAAAAATGGCAACCTTTCCCGTAATGGAGCTGCCTGCTGCACACTGAATAAAATTCCGGTCGAATTTGAAGTTGTAAGTACGTAGGTGACCCGAACTTAAGAGGTAACGTACATATTCAATCCCACGGCGCTAATAAGTTCTATCACATACATATTAACTCTCTCAAGGTGCCTGTGTGAACTTCAGGGTGGCAGAGGGATATGCGCTTGTCCTGTGTCAGACAATGTGTAGGTTGGACAGATTACGTTAAAGGTCGGGGTCCTTTTTGCACCTTGGTGAATGGGAGGAATGTGATAACAATACTAATCTCATAGAAGTCAGCACTGGCCATACATATGCTTTGCATTCCTCCAACAAAACAATGGAACACAAAAGGAAAAGGTATAGAAAGTGAGGAAGAAGAACAAAGATTCTATTAGGGCAAAACCAGCTAGGTAAAGAGAACAGATTAGATTCCATAGGATCTCTTTTCAGGAGGTTGCCTATATACAGTATACGGTCTTTTAATGACAGCAGTGTATGCTATGCGCTGTCGGTCTGCTGTTGAAGTTCTCCTCCTCCATAGAAATGCCACACACTTTATGAGCATACATCTCTCTGCCTTGAGTGCAGCTAGAAAGAGATGGGGGGGGGGTCCTCCCTCTTTTCATGCTCTCCTTCACTTCACTAGGGGGAGAGATAGAGTAGATAAAAGAGGGCGTTTAAGCTCTGCCACTTGTGGAGAGGTCTCATCTCCAGCCTCAGGTGGTCTTCCAGTACTCGGCTAAGATTGAAGGCGAATCACAGACACCGCTCAAGGCCAAGCTGCTTTCTACAGCAGTACTTGTTGTGTTATACACTTCTATAGACACGGGCACACAGGGAGGAGTGGGAGAAATGGAGAGACAGAGAGGGAGGGAGGACAGCAAACAAAGAAGAGGGAGAGTAGGAGGAGGAGGAAATGCTTCATGAGATGCCTCCTAAAGAGGGTGAGATGTGACATATCGCCCGAAAGCAGCAGCAGCAGCAACAGAGAGCAGAGCGTCAAAGAGACACAAGGCCGATACCAAACACACTCAGGCAAAAAGGCTAACTCCCTCACATTCATCAAGGGGGTTTCAGATTTGATTTCCAGCCAAACACAAGTCTCTATTCCTTCCTCCGTATAGCTCGCTTCCTTCCAGACAGACAGACGCAAAGACAGATACAGTCAGTGTATCTCTTCATTCCCCCGGTCTCACATCCTGCTTGGCCTCTTGCTGTTGCTCTGCACAAATCTCTAGCGAAAAAAAAAAAAAAGTGCCAGCAGTAATACCATTGCTCGTTACTCTTCATTACCGAAGACAAAAGCACTGCAGGGCTAGATCATATTTGCTGTTAACTAAAGTTTCGGAGACAATTAGCGCAGGTTGTTAAAATTAATCATTGTTACGGCCATAATCTCCGAGGCTAGCGGGAGCTCGGGCATTTATGGTTTGTTTATTTGAGCGCCGCCCATGGATATCGACCCGTCCCTGCTGTAAACAGTAGGATAAGGCCCTGCTGCGATCGTTGGCTGGATTTAGTTTCTGCACAGGGATAAGCCATTCAATTGTGACCTAGATTAGATACACAGAGAGGAGGGAAAAACACACTGGCTCTCTCCATTTAATGATTACAGTACCTTCATCTGAACAAACTTCTTATTATTTCTGTATTGAATCATGACTGTTTTAATATTTTTTTCCTCTGCGCTATGGATTATAATGGCTATGGCTGATATTGAATGCCATTGTCTACATTGGAGGGGAGGTGGGGGGGGGGGGGGTATGACTTGGAATTTCAGTCATTTCCTTTTGTGGAAAGCCCTTAGAGCAGCATTCCTGTGTTCTCGCTGCGTGTTGGCATTCCATCGATGATTGACTGTAAACATCAGCTCATAGGATCTGATAGAGAGCTCCATTATGCTAATCTAAGCATTCTCTTTTTCACAGTATTGCTGAAACAAGCTGAATAAAACATTTCTTCAATCTCTCCCAGAATAGAGACCTGCCTTCTGTTCCTTTCTTTTTCATTTTATTCCTTCACTGAATAGTTTCGCCCTCTCTGCGTCTCTCTCGTGATTTGTGTGCAACTAAATCCTATATCCGGACTTGAATTAATTGCCCAACTTCCTTTTTAATAGGCCTTGTGGTCTGCCTCTTAGCAGCAACCCCAGAAACTAATAGCCCCGGTCACGCTGCATGAATGACCATATAAACATCCTCGTCCTCTTCTATAGAAATACACAGCTAAAGCCTATCGCCTTGTTTTTCATGTTTGTGTCTTTCTCTTGGACTTTCTCCAGTCATAAGATAGGCTCTCTCTCTCTCTTTTCAAAGACTGAGGATCACAATACATATTTATGCTGTTACGCTTGGCTGTTTATGGTTGGTAATTTGCATTAAAACCTCTGCCTGCTTTGCGTTGAGAGACAGGACACCTGAGAGACATATGGCGGGGAGCTCTGCAGATTATAAGCATGAATATCCCAAACTTGATAAAAAGGCATCCCACACATGATGGTGCACACACATACACACACACACATTCTCTGGGACCTGGGTTAGGCCTCTGAGGACTTTGGTAATACCCTGTATAATAAACCACATCACTTACCGAGAGCATCTGCAGCAGGCAGACTAATTTAAAATGCATGTGCTTCAGGCAGCTATAAGGAATTCTATTATTGCCCCCCCCCCCAAAAAAAAAACAAGTATTGTGGTTTCTGGACAGACTTTCACGAACTGTGGTGGTTATCAGGATGATGGAAAAAGAGACAGCTTGAAGCAGTTGAGGAGGTTTCCGGAACAATTCTTTATTATAAACAAAAACTCAGACTGCAATCAAAAGAACGAAGCCAATCAAAATATGCGAAGTATTGGAGTCAAATTGAAGTGAGGTGGATGCATCATGGAAAGCTCCTAGCAAAAACCCGCTATTCTTCTGATTTCAAGGCCTATTTATTCTCCGACTCTAAGTAAGATGAGTGTCACTGGTCAATAGGATCTGCCCCCTTGTCGTCCCTGATAGGTGGACACTGACTATTCCTTAAAACATTACCAAAAGGGACTTAGTTGGAAACATCATCTTCAGAGGAGTGCCCCCTGGGGTGCCAGAGAGTCTGCTCAGAATTTCAGAATAGTATGATTTCGCAACCTCACATAAACTAACTACTGTTAGGCTCGTAAAACAGTCAGTCCCGAGCCTATTTTACTGCATGCAAGCTAAAGCTGAAATACCGGAGGTTTCCCTTTCAATGACCACGCTAAACAACCCACATTCCTGACCCTGTCTCTTACAAGGGGAGAACACTATTTATATAATGGCCTGCTCAACACACATGGAGAGATGCATTTTGACTTGTAGATATCTTGTTATTCAGTATAATGGTTTTACTTAATTAAACAGTCATTTCAGGATGTGTTATGACAAAATACACCACATATTCCCCCCTTTCGAGACAAAACAAGTCTCGAAAGAAAGGTAATCAAACACATCTTAACAATGATTGGCCTTTGTTGCAGTTCTCAGTTGTTGTCCGGAAAAGTCCTCTTATGTAATCCTATTTTGAATCGCTTTAGAGTCCTATTTGAAGCTTAATTTTTGAAGGGCAATGTATTAACTATGTCCTATTTGAAGCTTAATTTCACATTACTTTAAATTTAAGTTAGACTAGGAAAGTTTAATTGCTTAATTTTTAGTAAAGATCAAATTCGGCTAACCTTAACTTTCTTGCAAGACTATCAGGTACACCATTTTCCAATTTCAGGAAAATGAGACTGTAGTCTTGCAAGATAGCTGTTATCTCCTAGGTCAAAACATTTGTCTTGTCTAAAAGACAGCAAAAAGAAATAGGAGACCGTTCTTAATTCAACTTGAAGAATCCTCACCCTTCAGCCAATTAAGGTGGGGAAACTTCTTTTTAAAATTAACAATTAACATTAAACAATGTCAACAACAAATAAAGTTACAGACATTTATCTAGGCCATATAAGATTATAAAGGACCGGTCCACAAACATGCAAAACATGCAACTTGACATCTGACAAACAAACAATCAAACAAACATGCAACATGTACCCCCGCAGGCCTGCAATACTCACCAGCAAATGTAGAACAGGTAGAGTCTTCGAGCTCATCACATTCAACAACCTATTGTAAAATCAACTCCTCACAATTCCTCAAGGGGAACACCAAGGTTCCATACGAGTTCACCAATACTACAAGACGCCTGTCACTCGTAGAAATGACAGAAACATATGACATAACTGACTTGATAACTACGAAAAAGATAGCCAGATCCATTTGTATTTCACATCGGTAAATAAACCAAAGCAACCTTGTGTACCTTAATTCTACTTTAGTCAAAACTGAAATGCCTCGTTAACCTTAAAATAACCGTTACCTACATATGTTTAAAAATCTCTGCTCATCATTCCGGAAGATGTTGCACTGTGACAGCTCTCTGTATATCCAAATTTGTCAATTGTCAGTATTCCATTCCATAAAGCAGCAAACCAAATATCCGAATTAGGTAGGTTTAGAGTATATATAGAGATCCTATAATATCTGTAACAAATAGCTAAATAAAAATGGTTATGATCCGACAAAAAAGTTGCCAACTAACTGAAATCCTCCAACTATATCCTGTAATTTTGCCCTAGTCAATGTGCCCAGAAGTCAATAGACTCCCTAGTGAATGTTTATTGGTGGCAATCTGACAGGGTTTACCTGTCCCTTTGAAGAAATCTAGTTCCTCACAACAATATACACACAAGACCACCTGTTCCTCTGTTTTCCTGTTTACCCTGAGGCCAGTCCAAGCACACCCCCCTCTCTTGAAGAGGCATGCAATACTGGTCATGTTATGCATTAGAACTCTATTGTTTCCCTAACCTGTAGTTTATCTGCAACGTTCAAACATTAATTACCCTAATTAATCCTCCATATCTTTATTTTTGTATTAACATTTTTATTTTTGTATTACCTTGCAACCTTTCAATTAGTAGACTCCTAAACACTGTAAGAAGTGATTTTGTACTGGAAGAGGATGTCATCACTCTAAAGAGCATGATTCTTTTCAGTCAGAGACAGATAGTCAAATAGTATAATTAAATTAGAAAAAGCGTGGAAACAACATGTGGCTTTACTAGTCAATCTTTTCAAAAACTAGAATTTAAATCGCATGAAATTTTAAAGAAACCCAGGTGTCTTTGAAAGCATGAGAAAAATCATAGATGAAATATGAACCTTCCTTTCCCTCTGTAAGTGCTAACAACAAAAACAATACTCCTCTATAACTGCTCAGAGTTATCACTCTATTTATCAATCCTTTAATGTCTATGGAAGCTTAAATTTGGTCTGTTTTTAAGGCTGACTCCTCACTTCATGCACAGAAATTAATTTTTGGGGAAACGTTGGGTTTTAGGAAACTCTCCACACAGAAAGGAACTGTAACTTCCAAGGAGATGGATCTGTATTCTTCTCTGGATGTGCTGGCTGAAGCACTTCCCCTGTGACAGACAACAACACAAGTTTTGTCATTAGTCTTCCATTGTTTTTAAGTTCCTGGTTTCGTACCATCGTTTGAGTCATTTGCACCCCAGAACAGTCACTGTTATTGCAGTCCTCCGTGTCCCAGGACATTCGGCATAGGCTGGCAGAATGCTGGAACCCTGTTCACTCATCATTCAAGAACAGTCCATCAGAGTTAGTAAGCCCCTCCTTTTGTGGATTTTCATTGTCATTTGCTGCCATGGTTGGCTAGGAAATATTTACTTTACCCTCTGTGTCAAGAGTCCACAGACCCTTGCCCTTTAATTCCAAAATATCTATAGAATGCATACAATTATGAGTGAGCTAGCCTTAAGTATCATCTTATTCCTGACCTGAGTCAAAACTAAACACTGAAAGGAAATAAGACCAAAGGCACATTACACTATACATCAAAATGGTCCACCAAGGTATCAAGATACCTATTCCTACTTTTGAAATCTTATGAGGAGACAGTAATATTGTACAGCTAACATCAAAAATAATTAACTTAATTAATTCAATTTCCTCATATCAAAACTTCAGGGGGTGGTAGTGTAAATGATTTACTGAGTGTGTCAACCAATCCTTAAACTCACCTTAATTCAAATACATGTGTTGTTTTCCAGGTCATTAATTGACCTTCTTATATACTATCTAAAACTAAACACAGTCTGCCAGCTCTCCCTCTGCTACCTGACGTCCATCTGCTTCCGTGGAGTCTATATAAACACAAGCTTTCTGCTTGAAAAAGAAACCAGAAAAAGAAGTTAACTGCAGACATACAAACAGAAACAGATTTTTCTCACTCTTTCAAATGCAAATTTGTCAACTTACTTTTAGATCAATCAGTAGTTAAACACTTTGTCACTACTAGTCAAATTGCCACATCAAAATCCACACGTTGTTTGTATACTTAATGCATTTTATGCAACTTACTCAGGTGTAAAACAAGTGTCTGTATACTTTTTATATAGAAATAATTTATCATCAAATTTACAATGCTGTTCTACAAATTTTTCCAAATATTTGTATTAAATCTTTTTATTGTCAACTACACCTTTAACTCCTCATTCCTAATTTGTTCCTAAACTAAGGGACTTACATCTGAACATTTTGCCTCAAATCACAGAGTAAACTACTCTCCCACTGTCATGTTATTTCAACATATTACAGTCTTTGACAAAACACAAATTTCTCATTTTCTCCTGGATAAGCCTCTTCTAGTTTCTATTTTAATTATGTCATAAGGGTTAGGCAAGCTAGTCTATCCCCCCTTTTTTTTTTTTTTTTTTTTTTTTTTTCTTTTTTTTTTTTTTCAAAATTACACAATGTTACTTTAATTTTATTGTAACTAGCTCCAATTGTTGCATATAGAGCCCTTAAGAGTGTAACCTAACTCACAAGACCGTAGCACAAGACTATCCCGCCCTTATTTTCCCATAAAAAACCATAGGAGCTCACATGTGGAAAAGCCACGCAAGGTATCTTTTAAAGAACACACGTACTGTGCCCGCGCTTTGTCTGGTGTGTCTACCGTTCTGCGCGTTCACGGGCGGACCGAACTCTACAGCTTGCTAAAAATAGGCTAAAAGCCCATCTGTACACAATATACTACCGCATTGAAATTGCCAACACAGAAAACATAGTTGTACAAACCGTCGTCTTTATATTGAGACAAAATCAAACAGTCATCATAATCGCGAGGCTTAATTTGGCTCGCGCAAACAGGCTCACCGCTACGGGCCCACAGCCCCGCCTTTCACCTGTTAGAAAGCTCCAGGACACACCCCAGTGCAGCACGACCCAAGGCCGGGTGACAGGCACTTTATTCGGATATATTTCCGAGGTAGAGCCGGTGGAGGTCCGGCTCTTTCTTTTCTTTTTTTTTTTTTTTTTTTTTCTTTCTTTCGTCTTTCTATGCTTTTCTTACTTTAAGAGCAATCTCAACATATAATCCGTCATGTGGTCACCTGATCAAAATACCCACAGACAGCCATCACAAATAAATTCTAATAATTATTATGATATAGGCCTAGTCATATCAAGACAACACTTAGTACATACAGCAGACAAACACACAAATAACATTTAATAGACAAAACTGCTATAGCTTAGGCCTGATTCTGGGCCCCTACACTCTAGAACATCTTCATTCTAGGCTTGACTCTGGGCCTCTTAATATACTCAAAAAACATCTATGTGACACCCCATTAACAAGACAAATTAAATCCCCAGTAAAGCTACTTGTTCCTTTAACCCCTGTGACACCCCTTTAAACACAAATTGTTCCCTTTTTAAGCCACAAGGTTGTATCTCTGCGGTACCCCCAAAGAGTTCACCGTGACCACCCACATTAAAGCCCTTTGTAAATACTAAGTCACACACACCCCAGGAACCCCATAGCACCCCTTTATATCCCCGTTGAACCCGCTAAGTCACACCTTATAAGAATCCCAATACAAGTCAAAACGTCACAGCAGTTTCTCACTGCAACAACAAGGCAACTTCTGTCCAAACTACTAGTTCAATAGAGAACAAGTTACCTAAAACATCATGAGCCACCCGTTACCTCACACGTCACATAGAATAAAGTAAAAATTTTAATTGGTGACAAGTTAGCCTACCACAAACAATATGAGCCACCCGTTACCTCACGCGTCACATAGAATAAAGTAAAAATTTTAATTGGTTGACAAGTTAGCCTACCACAAACAATATGAGCCACTCGTTACCTCACGCGTCACATAGAATAAAGTAAAAATTTTAATTGGTTGACAAGTTAGCCTACCACAAACAATATGAGCCACTCGTTACCTCACGCGTCACATAGAATAAAGTAAAAATTTTAATTGGTTGACAAGTTAGCCTACCACAAACAATATGAGCCACTCGTTACCTCACGCGTCACATAGAATAAAGTAAAAATTTTAATTGGTTGACAAGTTAGCCTACCACAAACAATATGAGCCACTCGTTACCTCACGCGTCACATAGAATAAAGTAAAAATTTTAATTGGTTGACAAGTTAGCCTACCACAAACAATATGAGCCACTCGTTACCTCACGCGTCACATAGAATAAAGTAAAAATTTTAATTGGTTGACAAGTTAGCCTACCACAAACAATATGAGCCACTCGTTACCTCACGCGTCACATAGAATAAAGTAAAAATTTTAATTGAGCCACCCGTTACCTCATACGTCAAATTGAATAAAGTAAATAGTTTAATTGAGCCACCCGTTACCTCATACGTCAAATTGAAATTTAGATGAGAAGAAGACAACTTAATCTCACACTCTTCTTGGCACCACAAACTTAAAATGTATGTATAGCCTACATAAAATATGCATCCCTCTCTTTTTTTTAAACCGAAACAAAACAGTAATGTAGTCTGTATCTTCTCCCATCAACCGAACCACCATGTCGTTCACCCCGCATTCAGTAATTTACAGCCCGACAGCATCACGAACACACGCAGGGATACCAGGGCCCAAGTCTCCCCCCACAGAGCAACAATGCTCACCTGGCGAGCCGCTGGGGAGAAAGTTGAGCTCCGGGTCACCGCGTTGTCCCAATGAACCGTCCAGAAGCCCTCTGTTCGATGACGCCACTTTGTGGTTTCTGGACAGACTTTCACGAACTGTGGTGGTTATCAGGATGATGGAAAAAGAGACAGCTTGAAGCAGTTGAGGAGGTTTCCGGAACAATTCTTTATTATAAACAAAAACTCAGACTGCAATCAAAAGAACGAAGCCAATCAAAATATGCGAAGTATTGGAGTCAAATTGAAGTGAGGTGGATGCATCATGGAAAGCTCCTAGCAAAAACCCGCTATTCTTCTGATTTCAAGGCCTATTTATTCTCCGACTCTAAGTAAGATGAGTGTCACTGGTCAATAGGATCTGCCCCCTTGTCGTCCCTGATAGGTGGACACTGACTATTCCTTAAAACATTACCAAAAGGGACTTAGTTGGAAACATCATCTTCAGAGGAGTGCCCCCTGGGGTGCCAGAGAGTCTGCTCAGAATTTCAGAATAGTATGATTTCGCAACCTCACATAAACTAACTACTGTTAGGCTCGTAAAACAGTCAGTCCCGAGCCTATTTTACTGCATGCAAGCTAAAGCTGAAATACCGGAGGTTTCCCTTTCAATGACCACGCTAAACAACCCACATTCCTGACCCTGTCTCTTACAAGGGGAGAACACTATTTATATAATGGCCTGCTCAACACACATGGAGAGATGCATTTTGACTTGTAGATATCTTGTTATTCAGTATAATGGTTTTACTTAATTAAACAGTCATTTCAGGATGTGTTATGACAAAATACACCACAGTATCTATATGTAAATTTTTCTCTTCCTAATGTAGGAGTCTGCTGGATAGTTACATGATAATCCTGGCTGTAATTAATGCTTCCTCCAGCAAAGGGCTGATTAATGCAGAAGCAGGCATTGAGCAGTGCACATACTGTATAGATTTTTACCACTAACTATTGGAATAATATTCAGCGGACATTTAGGTAAACATGCCTGTTCTCCCACGGGAATTTAAAACAGACCACACGCATGGAAATCCTTTTTTTGTTGATGCCTCAAATGCAAAATAATAAGAGAACTTCAGGGGATAGGGAGGCTCATTTAACAGGAAATCAGTGAATCCAACTACATTATACCAGTTGCATATTTCAATTTGAAATATGAGTTCAAATGATGGAAGGATTATGTTCCGTTAACCAACACAGACCAAACATTTAAAGAAAGGGACTACGAAAAAGAAGAAATGGGAGAAAGGCATAAAACATGCTACAAGTAGATGCTATTTAAATGTGTACTGTGTTTCTTCTAAGCTTGTCATAATTATTGTATGTGTCATATAAACAGTCAACTGTCATGTTGAAAGGTGCTGTACTAAAAAAAGTTTCCTTGGCTTGTCTTTAAGAAAGTTACACTATACGGTTACACTAGTGCAGAGTGAGAAAAATATAAGTATAATTGAGCACCATTTAAATGATATGGTTGATGGTTCATACTTATTACAGGTTATAAGACTAATTCCAGTAAAGAACGAACCACAATACTAAAGAGTCTCGTTGAGGCTCTACATTTAGCTGCATATGCGATTTGAAAGCATATTTAGGAACAGAAGACGCTGTGCATCTTTGTTTAATTGATGGAAATCACACTGTCTAGCAATTTCTCATCCCCCTCCCTCTGTCCTCTCTCTCTCCATTTTGCCAACTCACTCACCCCCCCGCACCACCTCTCCATCACTCCCTCTTTTAACCGTCTGTTATTAGCAGTTCTTTAATAATGAACCCAACAGGCGTCCTCTTCATTAGCCAGGCAGGGAGGAGACAGGACCAGCCAAGCCAAGCTGACCCTGCTACACTCTCCTCATTGGGGATCTGGCACAGGAATTTTAATAGGAGAGCAACGCAGGCAGGCAGGCAGGTCAGTCCAGGAGACACACTGTGCATGCCAATCTGAGCTGACCAACCGGCGTGAACACAGCAAGCGTGCCTCGCTAGCTGCTTGCTGCTGCTGCCGCCCTGACAGCCTGTAACGAGCGGCCAGGAGAGGCTAGGAGGATTTGGGGAAGGGATGAAGGCAAGCGGGAAAACGCTGGTAAAGGGATCAAGAGGGACAACGCTGAGGTATTGAGCAAGATATTCATGAGGGCCAGGGTGACAAGGGCCTGGTGGGGCAAACCCAGACAATTGTATCGTGCTCCTCATACTAATAAAGCAGGTAGGGTAGGCTACTTGCTAATTGCCTTTTATTTATGCTCAACCCAACACTTGTTATGAGAGGGAAAATATTCAAAAGTGGATGCAACATGGGGACCGTTATGTATCCCGTTATTTGTTATCCAAGTCTAAAAATAATAATGGTGGATGTCCCCCTCTGGAAAAGAGAATGAGTAGTGTTTCATGTCCCCCTAAACCAGCAACATGAGTGTAAGCTAAATAAAAAGTGTGAGCTTGCAGTGGGCTTTTAGAGCTTCTCTGCCGGGCTGGGTAATAAACCATTTACTCTTTTTTCCACACAGTCTGCCTCTGAGCTACACTTTATATCACCCCTTTTAAAATTTCCCTGCCCTGAACGGCACAGGTGATTTGTTGTATATTCACCAGTGGGCCGGTGAATTTTCCTTTTTTCGCTTCGCCCCGCCGTGGTAATTGCTACGTCGACCTTGATGCAGATAGAATAAATGAAACATATCCTCTGTCAAGACTCTGCCATTAGTTGCGCCACAGAATTACCTTATTTTCTCTGTGATCTCTGTAAACATTTCTGATTCTGGGCATGCCTGCCAATTCTGCAATACTTCCCCGCGACTATCTGAGAGAACGCTCACACCGGTGCCTCATTTCAAAAGGAAACTGTATGTGTATTAACCGAATAGCTCATAACATTTTCACGATAAATTGTCTGCACGCAGCTTTCGGCCAAGATCCAAACTACTCCTTTGGGGAAAAACTGGGACTGTTTGATAAGATCCGGTTCTGGGAAAGAGAAATGACGGGGGAGAAGTATATCAAAATTTTATAACCTAAAATAAAGTGTTATATACATTCTCACGGACTGGGAAATTATAGCTATGCAGTACATCTAACGCACACTCACCAGTGTAGCCTGATCCTAGAGACAAAGCATAACTGTTGATATGGTATCTCTGGATCAGACACTAAATACAGTATCTTGAAATTAGTGAAAGCATGTAAAACGGATTTCAAAGTTGAAGGAACAGGATATGATTAAAAAAAATGCTTGGCTAAATGTTGGTTTTAGGTACAAATAAAGATTTGAGTTGATTTAGTTTTAAACTCGGTTGTGCCTCAAGTCAACAGACTGTAGATACGATTGACTTAGTGAATAATACTAGTACTACCCCTGTCAAGGTTGCAATTCTACTCAATGGGTCCTTGATTTAGGTAGACTAAAGCAGGTGGACATGCGCTTCATATGTATAGCTAACGACTTTCAATTTTGCTGGCTGAAAAGACAACTAAAATTAGCTTAGTTGGTTCAAATAGTCCTCTTTGGCAAATTTTTACAGTGTTTCAAGCTGTCTTGTTTCAAAAACAAAAATATAATAAAAAAGCTGTTAGAACTGCTCTAGAAGTGGTTAAAGCCGAACACGCCCAACTAGAGTTTCTGGTTACTGAAAGTGAGATATTTATGAAAAAGAAAATATAACCCACTTATTGAGGCTTCAAAAGCCCAAATTCATTTAAAAAAAACTCCAGACTCCAGTTATGACGTAACTTATATAATACAATAAGCTGTAAGGGCAGGGATTTGTTATGGTTGTTTTATTCATTTATTATTTGCAGTGTTTATTATATCAAGCTTTGTTTTATTTATATCCATCCCCATATTTGATGAATTTGAAACATGGGATTATGATGAAGGATGTAGCTGATGTATGAGTTCATGATGAGTTCATGATGATACAATGTTAAATATGGTTTATGTGTTATCTTTGTATCCTTATTCTCTATTTTATTTTCATAATACCTGCATCTCATTTCCTGATAGCCACCCACTACATATCACATCATGTAAAAACCCCTCATCGTCACTGTTGTTATGTTGACCGTTACCTGCCTGCCTACCTACCAGACCCCATTGCTACCTCCATGCATATGGAGATACCTGCCAGTAAGCGATTTTCTTCAATAAATCACTGAAAAACCACCCGCTGCCTAAAAAAATCTGCATTTTGGTCCAATCCCCCATAACCCCGCTCACACCAGCCTTGGCAATGCCACATTTCCATAGGAGTCACATATCTGCCTTAGCACCACTGAGTCCAACAATTTACTTATTGCAAATATTCAGATAAAGTCAATAAATCTGCAGGAGGAAAAATAACACAAAACCAGAAAGAGCTAATAAAAATAAATCACCCATCTATAAACAAATTCTCTTTGAGTCTGTTCCATTACTGAGCATCGACTGGGGTTTTTCAAATCAGAATATGGAGTTCTGGTAATGCAGGTCTATATGGTGCATTTTTTAGCCCCGACAGCAGATATATTTCAGATTGGATCACACCGAAAATCCATAAATACATCACTTGTAATTTTCCACAGCCTGTCAGTGCTACCATGACAATCTGCCTTGTCATGTGTGGAGGACAAAGACTTTAATGAAGAGCACGGTACTGGGCCTTCGTATTGTTCTAATTTCTTGCTCTGTCAGCTTTCCAAATGAAGAGTGATGTTCCTATTTGTCTTGCAGTTTATTTGTTGCAAAATGGTTGGTTTAGCTCAAACTAACACATGGTGCACACAGCTCCTCCCATTAGTCCCAAGGCAGTAAATACTGTAGCTAAAGCAGCCTTTGAAAGTAAGAACAGCATTCTTGTACTTTTAGATACTTATAAACATTCATACAGATATTTAAACATCTTTGCATTTTAAATGTATTAAGAGAGGAACATTATACTACAGGGAGGGTCATTAAAATCAATGACGTAATGTCGTTGACAGACTATAGTGGAGGGTCATCAGAGGCTTTGAAATTGTGTTCCAAAAACAAACTGTGTTGATAGCAATGGCCAGATGAGGTATCTGCAAATTATCTGTTACACAATGACGGTGACCTCATGGCATCACCAGCGGCACATTTTGCCTTTGAATCCTAGCAGCGGTCTGTAACGCTGGGAAGGAAGAAGTAAGTGGGAAGAGAATTTATTGTACGGTCTAAACTTATCGACCTCTCATCGGTTCAAGCCTGTAATAAATACGAAAACTTAGTCCGTCACTGAACCAACTCTCAACATAAATCTTCTTTATCATTCTTTATGGTGGTCTGTCATGATGTTGGACATGTTGACGGTAAGAATGAATAACTTTGAAATGCTAACAGACACAAAAGGAAATAACTGTGGAGTTAAAGCCCTGCATATGGATTTCTAATGCTTTAGTTTCAACTCAACCAGTCATTTTAGCATACTGTACTGTAGGCAACTGCTAAGTTGGTCTCTAAATGCCATTGACCGCGTGTTGAAAACGCGCGTCTGTTTGTTTTATTTTTATTTTATTTTTTATTTTTTACATTTTCTGAAACAATAACTGTGTATCTGTGTATCTAAATCCGAATCTGATGAAAATGGGGGCGGGACCTGATAAGCCTTTGGTTTCTTCCGTCACCCTTCGGACAACATAAAGTTAAATGTATGAAGATATGAAAGAGAAAATTGTGTATTGTGTGGAATTGTCCGAAAGAATAATAAATAAAAATAAATAAATAAATAAATATAAACAATTCATACTACTGTATATGGAAACTGCATTAAGTAGCTAAAAAGAGACTTTTTCTTCTATATATTCTTATTGCAAGAAGCTTGTCGCTGTGTGTGCATAAGAGACCCCTTATTTCTATGTGTGTGGGTGCATGCATATATAAGTGCATGCCTGTGTGTCAGTGTACATATTGTCCGTGACACAATCTCGTCCGAGTCTCATAGCGGTTCTGATGCATCGGATTACCCCATCAGAGCTTGCTGGTCGAGCGAGGCCATCAGTGCGACACTAATCCCCCTTTGATGAGTCTAGCTTCAGAGGAAAAGCACTGACATTTCGCACTAAGGCCTTCTCCCTTTCCTCTTGCCACGCACGGACGGACGCTCGGCTCCGGTGAGATGCTCTTTCATCCCGACCTTGGTGAGATGAGGGTCTGGATTCAGATGACTGCTGGATTAGATGGCAGCAGCTCACAGCAGACCCAGAGACTGATGTCTGAGAACACGGCCCGGGGGGAAATGGCCTCACGAGCAGAGCAATGTGCGGTCCAGGACCTGGGTCTCTGTTGGGCAAGTCACCTCACGATAGCTGGTGGTAAAGGGCAACCTTTTCCAGGCAAAAATTGTTCAGACTTCAAACTGTAACCAAAAGGCTTTACCTTCAACTGCCATATCAGTCATGTGTTATCACAAAGATGTTACTAAGAAAAAGCCTACAAATGACTCACTATATAATGTATAAGCTTGTGAAGGTAAGATAATTAGCAATCAGGGTTGTTACGATTGGCAATATTGATCGATTGAAGATTTTTAGTTTTTGCTTTGGGAGTGATAGTGTGCAATGGGGAGAGAAAGAGACGGACAGGGTGAGAGAGAGAGAGAGATATATTTCATAGTTTTGCTTTTTAACTTAAGAGAGTGATCGTCACTGACTTGAGGCTGACTACCTGACACCCTTTCTACTTATTCACACGTCTCAAGCTGTCTGGCTCCCCAGCCCTGTGAGGCTAAAGCTGTCTGGCTCCCCAGCCCCGTGAGGCTCAAGCCTCAACTGTGTCTCACAGACCTGACCCCTGAAGGTGGGCTGATCTTAAGGTGGAGCAGCCAAATATAAATGAATAAATATTGTTACTAAACACAATCAATGTATACCGTTATTTGCTTCAGTACAATAGCCTACATGATGCTAGCATCTCTCACTGATTATAGTTTTAGACTCTTGGAAGAGTTCCGGTTAATGCTTTCCGATCAGTTGATATATCATCTTCAGGGTTGTAAAATAGTTCTAAAATCACTGATATTTTTATAGAAGGAACTGTGGTATTATCCCTTCATTAACTTCCTGTTGATTATGGAGCACAGACAATATGCTGAGGCAAGACTTTAACTGGAAAGCAGTAAGGGAGATCATATATCCCGACACAATTGCACTAGCTCCCAGTGGATTCGAGAGTTGTTTTCAAAATCCAGCAGATTACTTATAAAGCGCTGAATGGCCAATTTCCTAGATTACTAAGCTTTTACAGTATGTCCCTACTCGCCACTATGAAAGTGAAGGTCTTCTGAAAAATAAAATTAACCGTTAGTGCATAGATTTGGACTACAGCCTAAATGTGACGAACCATTAGGTTTTCTCTTTTGATTCTTCTTTTCATAACTGTTGACTGTTAAGGTGCGAACACACCAAACGTGTTGGGTGCGCTGGTGGCGTTAAAAAATCCTATTTTTGCATAGGGAACCATTGGTTTAGGCGCGATGATGCATTAGCCGCGGTAAAGCGGTGCGTTGTGCGCGGTAGCCGCGTTACCAAATCGCCTACCGCACCATCGCACCAGCGCGCAAGTTCAATAAATTGAACTTTTTCTGCTCCAACGCGTGACGTTTAGCCGCGTTAGCCAATCAGCCTTGGAGAATGACCCGACGTCACGGACATCGGCACGGTGAGAGGACAACACAGAGGCTGAGAAACACCGAGGAGGAAAATGTATTATTGCGGGCGGCTGGTGCTGTATGAAGCCGCTCGGGGTTAGAAAACGTGGGGAAAGTGAGCCAGGAGAATGGGCTTCCTGGTTAATTCAGTGAATATGTGCGGCTGTGCTTTAGCCGATAAGCCAAGTTAGCACCGGTCGGATAGCATTTAGTTAACTCACCCGGTTGTGTGCGGCCACCACCTCCATATAATGAAGCCAAACATAACGGCTAAGTCCGGGGAACTTTCACGACGAGTACAGCGAAGCACCGGTGTTTATGCCTATATCTACGCCAGCCACGGTCCCGTCACAGCCAGGTAGGGTAATGTAGGCTACTTGCCTTTATTTTGTACTGCCGTGCACACAATGCTGCTGTCAATGTGTTTGGTGCTGCCATGCTGTTTGTGTTAATTTCCGAGCGACGTGAATCTGCAATGCTGTTTAAGGCTATTTGTTCCTTTCAGTTGCTGTTTATTTGTCTTTTGGCACAATTGTTGGCCGTGTTGTTGTTGTTTTTGTGCGGACATGATCGCTGTTGTGTCGGGTCGGGTCTGATCGCAACCATGGTTGATTAGGGGAATAAATATATCGGGGGGAGACTAGCTGGGTAGGTGCGATGGGCGCGTTGAACCATTTTTTGACACAAAATGACCAAGCGCCAGATCAGGTGCGTTGGGCGCGTTGGCCACCGCACCCCACGCGTTTGGTGTGTTCGCACCTTTAGGCTATGGCATCTGTGTTAGATGTGTGTTTGTTTAAATTGTTCCACTTGTCTACCTCAATTACCTCACTGTAACTGTTGCCCCCCTTGAAATTAAATATTCCTGGCTTAGTAGATCTTTGGTAAAATGACTAATTGGATGCTAACAGCTTGTTTCCAAATGTATCAGATTTTTTTTCCCCCCCAAAAGGAAAATAAAATACTGTCACACTGTAGCAATTTTTTTTTTAAATCAGTCAACTTCTAGTTTCCTTTCATTTCAACCTTGTCAAAATATTGTAAGTGTATCACACTGTGCACCTTGTATTGTGCATCAATCAAAACTGTGCACTGTTATTAGGTCTTCATCACCTCTTGAGTGTTAACTGAAAAAATTATCCAAAATCATTTGCTTCATTACAAAAAAAATAAGAAAATACCTAGAAGATTATAAGAAAAAGCTTAATCGAATGAATGTTGCATTTTCTAAAGAAGCAATAATATCAGCCTTTAACTGATATTTGGAAAGGCAAACACATCAAGCTGTACTCCCACCAACTATAATAACCAGGCATTCACACTGTGCACAGTAGAAAGCACTGCTATGTATAGAGTAATACAAGCTGAAAGCCCTTTATGATATCAGAGCAGGGGATCAATATCTTCATATACAGCTTTTCAGAGGCATGTTAGTTTTTATGAAGTAAAAGCTCTAGTGTTACTGTACCTCTGCCTACACACTAACTTTGCACTGCAGCCCCGACTGATTTAAGAAATAATAAAAACCTAACAGCTGGCCCACTGGACGGCTATTGATTTACCTCCACATAGTTGGATCAAGAGCTACATTTATGATCAGACAGGGCGCAAGGAATTATACCACAGCACAAACCCACCATTGATTGGACAAAGCAGTGGAAAACGGTTAAACACTGTGTACACAATTTGGAAATGTTGGTGGCAGGAGAGGAGAGGAGAGGAGAGGAGAGGAGAGGAGAGGAGAGGAGAGGAGAGGAGAGGAGAGGAGAGGAGAAACATTCCTCCAAATCTCATAACTCAATCAATACATTAATGTAAATCATAGCTCATCCATTAGATTAGATTTATTGCACACAACTCAATCACTACGACTCGTTGGTTTAGCTTGATATGTTCTTGTCACTGCTGATAGTTATTTGCATGCAAATTAGAACAGCAAATTAAAAAACAAGAAAGCATATTCTGCAAAGATGGTACGTTCAACTCGAAAGGCTCCGAGCACTGCGTTTGCATGCTGCATATAAACATGCCACACAAACGTGTATGCCATTAGCGGTAGTCACGTTACTTCGCTAAGGGCAAATGTTACCGGATCAAACACTGACTTATGTCTGAGTGGGGATCTCTCAATGGCACTAGCTGTCTTTTTCCCCTCTCTACTCATTTAGGTTTTTTTTTTCACTTTTTAAAAAGAAAAATGTAGCTATAGACCGCTCCATCTGTGGAACACGGTAACTGGATTGCTAAGTAGCAATTTTACCATTACATTTAGTAAAAAAATATTGATCTTAAGTAATAACCTCATTCTCCTATTTAGCTTAACCATTGATATCATTACTTATTGATCTTTCTTATTCTTGCTATAAAACTAAACTGCTTTTAAATACCCTCTACGAATTTAAAGCCGTTTCACTGTGTTATGTCCCCAACATCCAATTTAAGCAGGAAAAATGTGACAACATTACTGATGCCGGAAGAGCTCAAAATACCATTTCATTGTGACTTCAGTATTTGATGAAGCACAGGATGCAGAAGCCTTTGACATATGCCAATAAAGATGCAGGTCTTTTAAAATGACTGTGAGTACAATTATTTTTTATTTCCAACATGATAAACAAAGTGATATCTATCACAAAGCAAGACTGGCTTGTTTGCTTCATTAACAAAAATGAACAGGTGAGTAAGTGAGAAACTGAATGAACAAATGCCTCTGTGTTGAGCAAACTACGCCTCCCAACACCTCCTGCCACAGTAAGGTGTGTCACTGCCTCCCTCTGGTACTGCAAGGAAGCACATAACCTCACTAAGAACACCACCCTTGGCCTGGATCACAGCCGAACTGGTCTCTATTGTCACTTCTGTTGCAATTAGGTATGAGAAAGAAGTCAGCTGTAGAGAAATGCAGTGTCTTGGAGTGAGACTGCAAGGTAAATGGATGGACACAGACTCTGTTGCACGAGATTTGATAGTTTGTCAAAGCATGAGACAGCTTAAATCCTAAGGTGGGCTATTCTATAAGTGTGGCAGAATCTCCCAAACCAGTAGCTCGAGTAATCTACTCCATAGTAAAGCTTAGAGGAGAATCTGATTGCATATCAGAGCTGCTTGCCTTAGCCATCTGATTGGTTGATTATGTGGTGAAAAGGAGCCATTTATCTAAAACATGCGTTAAGGGACCAAGGCTTGCAGACGTGATTGCGGATATCAGATGCACGAAGGGAGAGGCAAAAGTGGTTAGATAGGACACAGAAAAAAGGTAATTGTATTTGCTGCTAACTTCAATGTGACATTGACGCCACATTGATATGATGTCATTCAGTGGAACTTATCTGATAGAAATGATAAATTCTCAGTTTGAATGGGATTTTACAAGCAAACAAGTTGGAGTAATGATCGCAATGAGAGATGCTGAAGAGAAAATCCAGCCTCTTCTGCTTCTCCTCACTACAACATGTGGGTCTCCATGCCCCCCCCCCCACCTCACCTCCTCCCCACGTCTATAATGACATTTGGTTACTGTAAAGAGCCTGTGATGGTGCCGTTAACTGCGAGGAGGGAGGTGGTTGTCACGGTTACCTGATGCAGCATGGTGCTGGACCATCTGCCATGCAAAAGACAGCTCCCTGCTCACTGCTGTAATTACAGAAAACCCCAAGCAGCCAGCGAGCCCTGGCACACATGAGGCACAAGAGGTGTTTGAGTGAGCGACAGAAAGAAGGGAGAAATAACTGTGTGGTTAACAGCTAACGTGGGGGAAAAAAATCTCTAAAACTAAAATGAACATATGCATACGTTTATACAAAATGTTGAAATGTTTATCCCACAACAGGATGACCCAATTCAATCAGGGCTTTCTTTTAATAGATCCATCCGTTCCAGCTAGAACACATGAAGCCTGTTTCACTGCCATTCCTTTGTTTGTTGTAACCCATTGTGCGCCACATACACCAGCTGGTAAACATGTGCCATTGGTCTCTATTTAAACACTGGAACTGTTTCCTATCATGCACTGTATTGAGCAATGCAAAAAAAACAAATAAACAACCTCCAAAAGTTCAAATGACGATATCCACGCTGACAGCGAGCATTAGCGAGCAAAGTCCCCACAACGATCGGTTTGCTATGCTCTGCTCAATGACATTTTGCAGGTGCACCATACCTTTAAAGCTTTGCCTTTGTCTAAAAGCTGCATTTAAGCCAACTGTTTTTCATGTGATGAAAATTACTGTGCAAAAATATTGATATGAAAGTGCTTCTCATTTGTCACACATTTAAAATCATAAATCTAAAATTACTTTTTTTTTACCCTTTCTATAAATTACACACATTACTGATGTCGGCAACACGTTTAGACAAAGTTGACTTGCTCATCTCAAATGCACAAATCATGTGAAAAATATGTCAAGATGAATTGCTCTCTTAGGTGGACACTTCTTTGCAGCGAGCGTGATCAAACGAGGACCAGGAGAATGTGACTGAGCTGTTGCCTCCTTGTCCCTAATCCCCTGGCATCAGCACAAGTGAGGGTGAGTGCGCTGGACATAAAACTGTCCCTGTGGGGGTGGTTACCAAGGGCAACAGCTTAGGTCAGATACTAGAATCACTGTACTGCATTGACCACGCAAAGAATAGTTGGGTGAATAGCAAACTACTGCTGCTGCTGCTGCTGCTGTACTTTTTATAATAAAGTGGGGAAAAAAGCAATTAAGAACCAAATGTGGTTTAAATTGCTTGCTGATCCAATTAAATCCGAAGCCCCGCAGATAGCAGTCTGTTTCTAATGAGGTAAAATTAACAGCATTAGCATTGCCTCCTCCCGACCGCTCCAACACAAGAACTTCCTTCTTTCTGCCTTTTTTGATTTTTCTTCCTGTGGGCATCTCCTGTTCAGAATGTCTGTAGAAAAAATAAATATGTGTATTTGGAGTTATTATCGCTCTCTAATTCACCGTAATGAAAGTGCTAGCCCGCGCTGGCGGATGAGCCATTTTAATTTAAGCATTGAATGCAGGCCTGCATATTAATGACCTTATTTGCATAAATCATGTCACTCCACTCGGGATTCCAATTAAACCCTTGATTAATTGCTCGACTGACCCGTTAAATAGAATCTTTTAAGTGGTTCAACAGGCCACCAAAGCCTGTTGACACACATGTGTACAGACACACACACACACACACACACACACACATACACACAAATGTAAACTCAAGCACAATTTACTCTGAATAAACCAGAAGAAAGGTATTCACTAATATTCAAATGTGAAAATCCTCTGGAAAGTTTGAAACATGAGCGAACAAATGCAGAGTGAAAAGTCCCAATCAGTCAAAATGTAGTTAATGGAAGACGCTTCGGTCCAACAAGATGATATCAATGTGCCTGGTAAGGCAGTGTAGAAAAGGATAAAAATGAATACAGCAAAAAGCAAAAATGTCACAATGATGCACTGATACCATACACACATATTTCCATGCAGGTTTTCTATGCTTTGGACAAGTTTGAAAACACCTCTGTGTTATGGCTGCACTGCTGCTTACTTCTGCTTGTACACTCTACTGTCAGGGAGAGGTCAGAGGTGATGAAGTTTGCTCCTTATTTTCAAAGAAACAGCTGTAAATGCAGCTAGGATACCGTCACACAGCAGCAGCTTTGAAAATGGTCTACAAAAGGAATACTCATAAAGATTGCTGTTAAAGTACTTCACACTTCAATGTAAAATAATGTGCAGGGATTGGCAGACACCAACACCATGTCAAGAGGCATCAAACATATGGAAGATATTTAGAGACCTTTTTATTGTTATAGGTAAGCCAGTATCAATAGCATGAGGATGGCTTTGACAGGCAACTCAAACAGACAAGGTAGGTGTCAACAAACAGCAGCATCCGAATCAATAAATGACATTTTAAATGGCATGCTATATTCTTAATTGGTATCATCAACACCATGCCGAGCTTGAAATGGTGTTATGTATATGGGTGTGTTGTAAACCAGCCTTTTGTTTTGATGCTGCAATCTCAGTGTCTTACCAATAAGGAAGATACTGTTACTGCTGCCAGCTTTATGAACATAAATAGGTTGCGTAACTCATAAATATGATAGATCTCAACAACTTTGAATGTTTTCTGCATGTTTTCAGGTTAGCAGTGTGTTGATCGGTAGCAGGGCGTTAGGTAGTGAATGACACAGATTTGCTGCAGCAGAGTTCCACATCAAGCGCAGCACTGTCAGCTCTGCATGCCTGCTGTCTGTCACAGGCGCTCAGGTCACAGAGCCAGCAGCATGACTGATAGGAAGGTGTGTGTGTGTGTGTGTGTGTGTGTGTGTGTGTGTGTGTGTGTGTGTGTGTGTGTGTGTGTGTGATATTAAAGTAAGTCTCATTTATGATCGGATTGTATAATTTTGCAATAGGATTTGTTTTTATACAGTTATTCTTTCTAGTTCTGAAACAATTAAAACAAAAAAGTTTTAAGTCCAACAATTCATATCATTGAGAGTTACCTGAAAGCATGGCCTTCAGCTTCAACTGGGATAATGTGCTTGAATTTCTCAATACTGTCACAGCTCTCTAGTTACATGTCAAAATATGTTTTGTGCTCATGTCAAATTTCCCCCCCTTATATACCATTAGCGGTATATGCATACAGAATGAGTAGTAAAACTGTCAAAAAAATAAACACACAAAGACAAAGAGAGAGAGTGAGAGAGAGAGAGAAGTGTAAAGGAGATGTGCCTGACTCTATATACCTGCTGAACTTGCCAGGGGACAGGCTCTGTCAACTGATCCTCTCTTCTCGTTGGCTGGCATAAAGCCAACCTGGCTGGGCAAAGTCAGGCAGGTTGGATTAATATCTGCTGCCCTGTTACATGGCACTGTCCTTACATCACTGTTCTCCTCTGCTGACAGTTCAGTGAACCTGAGGCAATGGACTAGACGCACGCTAAGTTACACACAAACACACTAGTGCTCAGGCCGAAGTGAGAAAAATATATATTCCTCTATACCACTCTTACTTAACTCAATACATCACATGGAGGTTTCGGTCTACAGATCTTCATAAGTGCATGAGTTCTCCATGAATTGCTCCTACAGTATATTCAGAATATTGAGCTCCTTCTGACACTCCTGCATGACGCATGACACATGACAACTACTGCAAATGCTGGTCTTTAATCTGCTAGCTAAGCACAGGATTTCAGCCAATAGCCCATAGGGTGCCAAAGCAAGACTCATGAAGTGAGAGAAGTTAGTGGTTGTGGAAGCCTGCAGTACACACTTGACTTTAATCAAGATACGTTCAAAATGAATAAATCAAGGTCCCAAAGATATACTGTTTTATTAGAGGATAGGAGGAAAGGATAAATGCATTAGTACATGTGGTTCTGTATCGGCATTTTGTGTCAACACTATTTTGTGGCTTTCTTCAAGGGGCAAGCCTTTCATACTTGTTTACACATTTGTTCATAAAAAAAATGTTTTGGGAGGGGATACTGAAGATTTCAACAAAAGTAGATTATTTTAGATATTGTCCCTGAATTTGCTTTCTTTGGCCTAGAGATTTATCTCTTTTGCAGTATTACAGTATCTCCCAAGTTATCAGTTGTGGCATATCAATGCAGTTATCAGCAGTCTACATACAGGAACCCATAGCTCGCTAGATTTTACTCTGGGAATTTTAGCACGACAATAGTGACGCTGCCTCCGGGCCCTTTAAAGCTTCCCTCATTTAATTTCCATTTCTATTGCTCTCTGAGTTCAGTTACATTTGGCTGTGCATCACCATGGCAGCGGACACTGGCCCTCGTGTCTGACTCACAGACATCACCCAGAGCAGTTCAGCTCTGAGTGAGTCATAATGAGTCCCACTCTGCGCTGCTTCAGTGCTGAAAATAGGCGCTCCCTTTCCTCCTTAAGATTTCTCCGGGGAAAATTTCTGTGATCATCTCTCAAAACACTGCTTTCAATCTGCAGCAAACATGTCCCCCCCCCCAAAAAAAAAGCAATGCGGCCAAGTGGATAAAGACAGTGTTTTTCTGTAAACAGGATATGCACACACAAGGACGGAGAAACACAGCAACGGTGAATACAAACTATGACAGGCCAATGTGAGATAGTTCAGAAAGGCAAATGAAATCCTAAAGACTCTTTTATTTATTGAACTTCTCAATAGACGAAAAGCCTGAACGAATGCAGATTTTTCCAATTGCATTTTTCATAGGCAAATAACCTTGACTGTTTACTGTATATGTGTCACCTCTGTGTGTCTATATGCCTACTATATTAATGCAATTATTATCATTTAAGAGAACTTCAGAAACGTGGTGTGCAGTAGAACTGAGAATAATTTTGTTTATGCGTGCGTGCATGCGTGCGTGCGTGTGTGTCACATGGGTTTCTGTGACACAGCCTCCAGGCCCACAGTTCTGCAACAAACAAAAAAAAGCTTCCGTTTTATTGTGATGGAAGGGCGGAGGACAAAGGGGACACACGGAAAGAGGGATATTTCACCGTCTGAAATTTGCAAATGAGATTTGCTAACCCAGGGCATGATATTCATTCTGGGTCCCACGTCGGCAGAAAATAGCAATTTGTGTCTCTCTCCTCTATCTCTCAAATCTATACTCCGACTGAGATAGATAATGCAGCGCAGTCTGTGCTGGCCTGTCAATCACACTCGTCTCCTTACCATAACATACTATCCAACACTGCCTTTGTGAACATGGTTCAATCAGAGAACCTGATAGATTAAATTCACGACATTGGTAAAATCAAGATATCATCGAAAATAAAACCTGATTTCTTATTTCAATTTTTTTTCCACAGAGCATGTGTGCAAAAAAAAGTTATCTATCGGTCCTATGAAACGGCCCTGTGTGCTAAAAATAGTCCCATTCAGAACAGAGTAGAGAGAGGATCTACTCCAACTCTATTGGCACAACAGACTGTGCTCTCAATCCACCCCATCCAGCACCCTTCTGTTTGCTAACCCTGTACAAACGTGCCAGTGACCTAGTCTTCTTATACAGTGATTAACGTGGTAGCTGGACACAGGAGAGATTTATTACAGCACGCAGGAAAGACAATGGAAAGCATCTGATTAGTGAACACAACCATAGTGCTGCCATCTATGGTATGTTTCACACTTAAATAAACATCCACAATTGGTTGGTTTTGTAATGTCAAAAGTCACCAAACTTGTACTCATAAGAATAATAAATGGTCAATAAAACCGGCAGGAAACTGGGGATATGTTAATCGAACACACTCGAGCGAAGACTTTATCAGAACTAAATATACCTGTGAGGGTGGATCATGGGCATTTAATATTACATCTATTTACTATGCTAGTAATCACTAATATTCTCAACACAATGAGGACTCTGGCAATTAAACACAGAAAGGTAGGGGGAGAAGGACAGAGAAGGAGTGCTTGAAAGCTGCCTGGGAATACAGGAATCAATGGCAGAAAGAGGAGAGTGTCATCAGGATTAGAAGGCATTCTGGATTAGTCAAGAGGATGTGGGGCTCACGCTGATGCTACTGCGGGCATCGGATGACACATGGCTAGGCCAGGCTAGTCGGGAGAGCCTGAGAAGAAAAACGTGCGCGTCGTATACCCGACCAGGGCGCGTGCATGTTGCCATTTGCCTTTTCCCCCTCTCCAGCTCAAACAAGCCTTCTGCAATGTTACAGGCTGAAATTGCCCCATTGTCGCATTAGAATTTTATCAGACAAAAATCCCTTGAGAAAAGTACAAGATATATATTGCCATGCACTCTAATCATGCACCGTGTAATAGCTCTTTTGCTCTAAAGTTAACAAAGCGCTGGCATAAAGTCAAATATGTATTCTATCATTTCCAATACAATTGGCTCATATAACAAGCAGACTAATAACACTTGAGAAATAACTTAATTACCGCTCACTCTCCACAGCGCTCTAATTATAGCCTTTACAAAAGAGCAGCAGTAATGCACTTTTAAGTGTAATGGGAGTTTATCTAATTAGGCCTACCACATACACACACACAGGCATAGGCATGCGCACACACACACACACACACACACACACACACACACACACACACACACAAGAAAACTGTCATTCTGTAATTAGTAGTGGTGATGAAACCCTCTATTACCATTTCATTTACACGCTATCATAGGGCACAGTTGGCTGACCTATGTGCTTACACTCATCCAGGTTTTTTTTTGCTAACAGCTTTTAAAACAGTAATATCTGTATGAGACAACTGCAGTAAAGCACAGCATGATACATTAGCTGGTTATTCATTTTTTTATTTTTTTATTTCTACAATCAGTTGGAAGCCGGTACAGTGTTTCACCATTATCATCTCGAGTAATGACTGCCGTATATCTCGATCAGTGGTGTTAATGAGTAGGTAGAAGCGCTGTAACTGCTGCAACTAATCGGGCTGGTCACACAGTCTAACTAGGTGTGAATATATATATTACAGGCCCCAGGGAACATAATGGAGGTGTGTTTGCGCTTATTATCACAGGGCTAGTGGGGTCCCCTAATGATGCAAGCTGGGCAGCCAACGGACCAATCAAGTGTCCAGCTCTTCGTTTTAAACCTCAACAGATGTGCACATGTACCTCACTTGGCCTGGACTACAGTCGTGAGCTGGAGGGAGATCAGAAACTGTACTCCCGGCTATGTTAGCATTATAGCAGTGTATTTGAGATCTGGAGAAACCCCTTTACTTAACATCGGTTCATATTTGGTGCTTGGGGAAAATAGAAGTTGAGGTCTAAGTGAGGTAATTTATATAGCATCAAGCCAAGGTTTTGCCAAGGTGGGTAGTAGTTTGTTTTCTCATTTTCACTCAGATAAATGGTGTGTACTGCTGCTGCCAAATCAACAAACTGAATATGTGAACTAACTCATTAAATCATTTTCAAATGTGGCTGAAAATACCCTTTTTCTTCAACACGATGTTCATGCATGAATTCCCATGATGGTTAATCATAACATCCACAACACATGCCACTACTGCTCATGGTGGGGGCACCCAGAAGGCACAAGAGAGACAGCATCCACCCGCCATTGTACATGTTGGTTGAACATAGTAGTCAGTGTTTATGAGTGGAAAGTCAGTGAGGTATCACGTTGTTTGCACCAGTAACTTCTAGAAGTGTGTGCCCTCCATCTCTTTTGGGTGAAAAATAATTGACTGGTCTGACTCCAAGTGACACACTAAACTGATATGGGGGAAAAAGTGGAAGAAAACCCAGTAAAAATTAGCATATATTTTGTTTTATCCATGTGCATTTCTATTTCTTCCAGACAATTATGGTTTCAAATTCAATATATTTTTTGTAAACTATTTGTGCTATTTTAAATGCACCCTTGATCTAAGATAAGTGTTTTGAATCACAAAATAAACCCCACTAAGACTTAAGAGGAAAGATTGTCTATGCTGTTATTTGTTATGTTTATTCCTATTCACATTCATTTGGGTTCAAATATCTCACCAGCAACACTGTCACAGCTACTTGTTTCCTATCATAACACCATATTAATGTGTTTTAAAAGGGTAGCAATTTTCAAAACACACACTAAGACGGATTTGGTTTTATAACTTGCGGTTTTCTATTTTGGTTTTTCATGTGTCTGGGATTATATAAAGCCGCAATTATTCATTTGGAATAAAACAATAAAGCAGAAAAAAAAGGAAAATCGTACTCGTATTGTGTTTTTTTGCTTCCTCAAGATGTTATGAGGTCTGTCAGCCGAACCTCATCCAAATCACTGGAAAATATTGATGCTCAGGGCTTGATTAAAATGAATCAAACAACCTCTTTCGAGTGGAAACAGATTGTCCAAATGGAAATGTTTGAGCGCGTGTGTCACGAATACAAAGTGAAGCATCTGTCAGAGCAGACAGAGCAAAGGCTGAGGTCATCCTCCCTTGTGAACTCACTTGTCTAAGATGTCCTGAAAAATACCGCTTACTCTGTGTCAAGATATTTCATACTGGACAGTGACAACACTAGACGTTATTATTTTAACAAAGACAAGATAACACATGTCCAAGGTTGAATTTTCTTTGGAGAAGAGGGAATTTGCTGTTCTATTTAAAAAAAAAGACATGACACTAATGTAATGACTAAAGGAGTGATTGGTATGATAATAAGCCAAGCAGTCTTCTTTGCTTCCAAAATCTTTTCTTCTCCTACTGACTGTATTTCTTTCTTTGTTCTTTATAAATAAAAAGCAGGTTTTCTTATGGAGAACTTGTGTTTTTCATATTGGCACAAAATACAAAAATTGGCTGTTGTGATTTCCTGAATTGATCATTAAAAATATGCATTTAGGTCTAAAAATAACATCGAGATACACATGTTTACGACTAACAACTGAACATTGGCAATCTGCATTAGAAACAAAAGAGAACAGTCTTGCTTAATATGAGATATGCGAATAATCTTTCAACATCTGTTTTTCTGAAAGTACCTCATCGGAAACAATAAATCACGCTAATAGTTTTCAAAATTCTTCCTGTCTGCAGTTAAGATTAATAAATAAAATGGGAGAATGTGCCTATGGCCAGTAGATTAGAGTCTTACCGCTTAACCCATTGATGACGGCTGCTGCGCGATGCCACATTGGCTCTCCTGCCTGATGCTGCGTCGCGCAGCATTATTACTTTATCTAATTTTCATGGCATTCCCAGCATAGAATGCACTGTCATTGGTTCAAATACACATGAGGTGGGTTTTGCTGATTTTTTTAAGACCACGTGACCACCCAAAAGTTGTGTGGTTTGCCGAAAATCATGTCAATCAAAAAAAACACAAAATAAAACAAAATAATAAAAAAAATACGCCAGCTATGTCGGCGACAGAACAGTTAGTGGCGTTTGGTGCGCAGAATCAAGGTCTACTATAGACTACTGACGAAAATCACACAACACATTGCATCTATTTATTAACAATATTTAATAATTTTCTAATTCATCTAATTTTGACGATTTTTTGAAATATTTGTTGGTTTGTAAGCGCTAAGGGAGCATGTTTAAATAAAACCTGTGAACCTTAACTTTTAAATGTATTTTATTTCATGTTTCTATGTGCTACACAGGCTTAGATATTAATGTTTTGGTAGACTTGACAATTCGTACTATTTTTTCAGAAGACCCTCAGGCATTAAGGACATGCATCCTAGATTGCCATAGTCATCAATGGGTTAAAGAGTGCACAAATGCTGATAGTTAGAGGTTCAGTTCAGTTGTTGTGCATTGAGTTTGTAACGCAAGCATGGTCACTACATGTATACACAATGTACTCTTGGAAACAGAAATGTGACAAAGAAGTAAGCTGAAATATTAGGTTCTTCTAAAACTAATGGCTCTGGGCCCCTTTTATCCACTACCTTCTATGATGCAGAATAGCCTTTGAGTTAGTAAAACATGTTCCAATAACATTTCCTTTCAGACAGCGATTGTCAAGCTGCATTCTGTTTCTGTAATTCCACGACAAACAATTGCCTATTGAACATGTTGCCCATAACAGTTTTATAGCTTGAAAAGGGCCACATGATGTGCTGTCCATAGCCAGAATTGAGAACATTAAATATATTTTTTGGCAACACATAAAACTCTCATAAAATTCCCACCCTGTGAAAACCAGGATTGACTACTGCTAATGTAGCACATTTGGCAAGTTCGCGCAAGTCTTCCTTGACCTTTCCCTTGCTGCCAAGTTATCACAAACTGAGAGAGAGTGAACGTTTCCCAGAGTCACACACACACACACACACACACACACACACACACACACACACACACACACACACACACACACACACACACACACACACACACACACACACACACACACACACACACACACTCCTAGCACACATGCCTTTGCACAGATCAAGTGTAAGCAGACACACAGCAGACATCCACGGGGGGCACAGTTCATTAAAAAATGAAAATGCGAAGGGCTGAAATGTTTTTAATCATGTTGAAGGATTTTCCAGATGGCCCTCTTAACAGGGTGTTCTATTGCTTATGTCCCCATGCCAAATTGCTGGCCTACAAATCAAGTTGCACGTAGCTGTAGTAGTGTATTTTTATATATGTAGTTTAGGGCTTTGAAATAATCCTGAGGGGGAAAAAATCTGCTTTGATGTATCCTTAAACATCTTGCATTATATTTAGAAGAGGACAACAATGTGATATCCGTTCAACACTGTACAGTCTGAACTCACACTGTGCGTGCATATCCACCCACAGGCTCCTGACCATAAGCACAAGCTCCTATCTGTCAACCAAAACACTGAATGCTCTTGATTATGCCATTTGTGAGTGTTAAGGTGCTGAAGGTCAACTGGATTGGCTGTTGAAGTCAGGCAGGACTAGAGTCATGACTGGTGACTTTGCCGAGCCCAATGAGCCCCATAGGTCATGTGTGTCTAGGGGGGATTAGGAGCGGCCGGTGATCCCATCAAAGCAATGTGTCACCAGCACCGTGTCTTACCACGGTGCAGCACACTCCAGCAAGCACTGATCCCCTTAACTGACTCTCAGAGGGCCTCGGCAGCTAAGGCGAGCTGACAAGCAGGGCTATTTTCGGGCAGAAATCAGCTCCGTTTTGGACAGAGCCACAGATAGAGATGGCTGGGGCCCACGCCATCGCTCTCCATTAGAGAGAATGAAAAACACAGTGTGGAGCCCACTTTGCGGCGGAGAGCAACCTTTTTGCTCGCGACAGCTCCCAGAAACAGATGAGGGATAAATGTGTTGTGACAGCAGCTAATAAGGTCCCTGTGATCTGCTGGAAGTGTGTGTGTGTGTGTGCGGGCGTGCGTGCGTGCGTGCGTGCGTGCGTGCGTGCGTGCGTGCGTGCGTGTGTATATGTGTGTGTGTGTGTGTGTGTGTGTGCGTGCGTGCGTGCGTGCGTGTGTATATGTGTGTGTGTGTGTGTGTGTGTGTGTATGTGTGTGTGTGCGTGCGTGCGTGTGCGTGCATGCGTGCACGCTCGAGTGCCCATGTGTCGTCCATGTTAATACTAAAAGTGTGCTTTAAACAGAGGAGTACAATGCACTGATGAGAGGTGAATGAAGCCGCTAAAAGAGGTTATGTCTTGATACAGGAATACATGATACACATTTGACATGCTTGATCAGCCGATGGACTAAAATAGTAAGCAGGAAAGAACACAAATAAATAAATAATACAGTTGAATAGCCAGAGTCAGTCAAAAAAATGCCTTGAAAAGCAAACTAGAAGCATTGATTAGCATTTACAGTCTATATTGTCGCTGAAAGTAAAGATAATTCTCCAGGTTTCTGAAAAGAGCTATGTGGAAGGAATGTGCCACTATTACAACTTGTACAAAGGTTCTCTATGCATTTAAATGCATATAACTACAGTATCTCTACAGGTGAATATGTACCTGGATTCTGATAAGCTAATATTTACAGCAGGCCTCCATGTGGTGATTAAAAGTAGAGCAAAGGATTTAAAGAAGAAATCGATAAATAATGCTCTTTCACCTTCTCACTTATGATCATCCATCCCCATTACATGAGATCATGGACTGAGGCTTGATCTTGGAAACCAAAACAGGAGCTAACCCAATTACTTCTTGCTCTGGACAGTCCAAAGACGATACATTTACCTTATCTCACCTGGGAGGAACACACTATTATTTTCAGTCTACTACTGTCAAATAACATGACAGAATATTCTGTAAAGTGCTTGCTTTTTGCCATATTTAAAACATGGAGGAAATGGCCTAGACCCAATGACAGGTTTGAATCCATTTAAATAAGTTGACGTGTCATAGTTTTACTGGTAACATTAACAATGACTCCTTTCTACTGAAGCGTCCAAGGTAATCATGACAGGGTTTCAGGGAGCCTGAAACCAAAGCAGCTAAATAGACCCATCATTATTTTGATGAGCTACACCTGTTGTTTTTCTACTGTGTAATTTCAAAATGTCCTCAGTGTAAAAGACCTATAATTATAATCTTGTTTTCAATAAGAATTATTCATAATATGTCCGTGTCAATTATTGCCGAGCAAACAGATACAGTTGAATTGGAGTGTGCATCATGGGGACTTTGAGGAGATATTCACTGATTTTGACAAAAAATGACACAATGTAAGTTACATGGTGACACACAGAGCAAGTCTAGGCCATACCTTTTCATTTACAGAGGCAAAACATTCCCCCATTAGTTTCATATTGGACTTGTATTAGCTATTTTAATAATCTGCTTGCAATTAGGGCCCTACCGATATTTTGAGTGCCGATGCCGATGCCGATTATTTTCAGAGAAAAATTACGATAGCAGGGGGCGCCCTTAGCTCAGTTGGTAGGGCGTAGGCCAGCAGCGCAACCGGGTTCGATTCCAGCCCAAGGTCGTTCTCTGCATGTCACTCCCCTCTCTGCCCCATTTCACCTCTGTCTCTACATACTGTCAATAAAAGCATAAAAAAATGCAAATAAAATATCTTAAAAAAATAACGATAGCGATTAAATCGGCCGATTCTTTATTTTTTTTATCCCCAAAATATATATTGAAAATTTTTACTTTTTTGAACCCTTAAATATATACAGTCATATGAAAAAGTTTGGGAACCCCTCTCAGCCGGCATTATAATTGACTCTGCTTTCACAAAAAAAAGATAAAAGTGGTATGTCTTTAATTTACCAGGAACAGCTAACTACTGGGATGTTTTCCAAACAAAGATTTTTTGAAAAGCAGTATTTGGTTGTGTGAAATAAAATAAAATGTGAAAAACTGGCTGTGCAAAAATATGGGTACCCTTGTGGTTTTGTTGATTTTAATGCCTGTAACAGCATGTAAAACTGATGACTTTAAACACAAAGTTGGTTGGATTATGTTGTTAAGCCTTGAACCTCATAGAAATGTCTGTTTAATCATGAGAAAATGTATTTTAGGTGCCTAAATGCAAGTTGCACTTCTCTTTGACTCTCTGCTGAAGTGAGACAGAATGGGACCATCAAAACTGCTCCCAAAATATCTTAAAAACAAAGATTATTCATTATCATGGTTTAGGGGAAGGCTACAAGAAGCTTTCCCAAAGGTTTCAATTGTCAATTTCTACTGTAAGGAACGTTGTCAGGGAATGGAAGGACACAGGCACAGTTGCAGTTAAACCCAGGTCTAGCAGACCAAGAAAAGTACAAGAGCGGCATATGCGGCGGATTGTGAGAATGGTTGCACACAACCCAAAGATCACCTCCAAAGACCTGCAAGAACATCTGGCTGCAGATTGTGTATCTGTACATGGTTCAACAAATCAGTGCAATGTTGCCGGCTGAGAGGGGTTCCCAAACTTTTTCATATGACTGTATATAAATACTTGTTACTGTCGATAGGTGTACAGGAACTTTTTATTTATTGAAATATCCATTATCTAAAAAAATCTTTTTTTTAAAGTGTTAAATATGTCTGTGACATGACGCATTTTTTAACTCAGACATTAAGCATTTATGTAACTGCACCCAACCCTCTGGAACTCCCTCCCTCCAAACATCAGCATCTCAGACTAAATAAACTCATTCAAAAGTCAACTCAAAACTCACCTCTTCAAGAAAGCATAATTACACCGGACTCCATTCCAAACCTTATGTTTAATTTGTCTGTATTTTGTTTTCTTTCTCTATAAGTATGATTTTCTATATGTATGATGTTAAGTGTCTTTGAATGACCTCCAATAAAGCACTATATAAATTCAAAAGATACAGCCAAAAGATGACCAATGACTCTGCTATTGGTGTCAGGGGGAACTGTCAAGTGTGAATTAATCCAATGTATTACAACACACCTGCTGCTGCTGTTAATAGGCTATAACTTTAATGCTATGCATGTAGGCTACTTCCGGGGCAGCAATGCATCTCACTCAACATGATTGCTTGAATTAATTTAAAAAAAGGCAAAAAATCTGCCATTTTTTGCCGATTGCCGATTTTTCGGAGATGTGCTATAATTGGCCGATTAAATTGGCCGGCCGATATATCGGTCGGGCCCTACTTGCAATGCAGGATAGTATTACAGTAATAAGATTATGACATAAGCTACACACACATGCGATTGTCCTGTATCCACCTGCAGTTCTCAACCGTCACACTGAAGTTACAGTTCACCTCTCTGCAAAAGCAACCTCCTTGGAAATAGCCTGGTGCATAGCAGTGAATATTTACGCTGCCAAGGGATTAAGACATCACAGCAAATCTAAAACTATTACAGCTACAATTTATATTACTTTTCCTGACACAGCTGAGCACACAAGCCATTCATTTTGGCAACAGCAGTAAGGACTTTTTAAAAGGTTCCTACCATTGTGGAGGTTTTGAATTGCCACGTGCACGCGCACACTCACACACAAGCATACAAGGGGGAAATCATTTTGTTATAGCAGAATCAAAATGTTTCCATTAAAAACAGGCAGCCCTTTGCTTTTATAAATGTACAGTATTTGACAAGATGCCAGTCACCTTGCAGAAAGTACACTTGCAATGTGCACAATGTAATTTGCAGTTTTATGTGCATATTACTGTCATTTGCACATTGTGCTGTTTCCATGATCAGGCGTACTTGACTATTGATTTAACCAGCGCTTTAGGAAACCTGCAGAGGCTTGGGGCAGACTCCTGGGCAGTTCCCTCCCCTAGCCATTCATATCCGGAGGAGGGGTGTGGGATCGATGGCATGCCGGGATGCTATTAGGGCTGAAGCAGCTCAGCAGCCAGGCAGCCACCACTTCAAAAGCAAAGTGTGGGCGGAGAAATAACACAAGGTAATTATGTGGGCCCCGCCAGCGACCACCGAGGTAATCTGTAGAGTGTACGACCAGGGGGGGCAGTGGAGGTGGTGTTCAGAATGTCTGTCCATATTTACCTCAACTCACTGCACTCTGCTCTCTCTAGCAACGCTGACGGAGAAGACAAAAAACTATTCTTGACACATATTTCTATAGATTTTCTTCTTATTACCAACCATTTTTACCTGACATCTTCATTCACATCATGTCCAACATACAGCAAACATACACATACTGTGCTGGATAATAACCAGATAAAATAATGTTGGATGAGGACATTTCTTGAATGTATAAACTGCTGAGAAGTTTTTAGAATTTACAGGCTAAATAGCTAATGCTGATTTATCTAAAAAGACAAAAAAAGTAGTAAACACAGTGAATCACATTCCGACCTGTCACACTGCCCCTGAAGCCAAATTGCATTGCAAGGTGAGAAGCCATCTGCCTTTGCAGTTATCTTAAAGTTATGATGAGTAAGAAGCCGATTAGGCAAATGCTCCAAGAGCATCTGGACAAGAAGTCATCGCAAAGTCAAGAAAGTTCCACTTATCTCTCTGCTGCCAACACAAGTTGATTTTACTGGTTAACAAACATGAAAATCATTCCAATCCTAACTGAGTAACATCTGCAAGGATTTTTAATTTAATGATCGTTAATTTAGAAGTGTATACAACATTTTCAGTCAGAGCAATTAAATATAATTTGCTTTCTCTACTCCTGAATGCTTCTCATTTGTGTAATCAAATATAACAGCAATAATCTCTAGTACGGCTATTCCACTCCACGCCTACGAGCTCAATGCCCGACGATTCATTTCTACTGAAAAGAAAAACACATATTACCACAGTGAGGAATGGATCGGTCTGTTTCAAATACACATGAGAGATTTAAAAAAAATCTCTGTCTAGAAATAGTGTGCACACACTAAGACACAATATTAAAATAAAGAACAATTACAAAAACTGCATCATCAGCAAGCCAACTCCTATGTGCCAGTGTGCCACCATATGCTTTGTGCTTGCCAACTTTTTTTTTCTGCTTCCAGTGCAGTTAATGAGTTAAAGGTCAGTAGGCTGTTATGACACCAATTAGTGCAATACTTCAAATCCCGCACTGTAGCTCATTATCTGCGCTGGTCAGCTGATGCTTTGAGGTTTCCAGAAAGCTAATTGCAGCATAATGAGCACAAACCCGATGTTATCACACGGGTAAGGGATGCTCCCAGAAATAATCCCCCCGAGGTGAAGTTCAGAGGTAATCTATTGCACTTCATCAGTCAGTGTCAGGGGGTTCAGGGTAGAGCTACGTAGCACAGGTCATGCTGAGGTTAAAGTGCCGGGTCAGCTTTGAAACCTTCTGCTCAACTCTTGAAAGAAAAATGTCCCCACAATTAAAAAAAAAAACATGGATGCTGAGTAGACAAGCTGAGCTGTTTCTCCAGAATTTACACTTGAGAATATATGGAGGACAAAGTTGTGCCAAAAACTGGATTCTGACTCTGATTCAACTGAACAACTAATAACATTGCTCTCCTGCTCGCCAAACTTTCACCTACTCGCATGAGAGTGTTCTTTTCTGTTTGGCATTAAGTGGGCAGACCCAGTCACCATACATACATATCTGTAAATATACATTTCACAGTGATACAATATACGCCTTTTAAAATTGGCCTTTACTATACCAAAGATATGTGATGAATTTTCTACCGTCTTTTTCACCACCAGCTTGATTTACAACATAGGAAACCCCACAGTATCACTAAGTCTCTCTTCAGTTAGCTGATAACATGACATCCATGGACATTTAGGAATGACTTCCAACCTAAGGGTACTTCATCAGTAAAATTCCTTTTAAACCTTACCTTTCTTGCCCCTGGGTACTGTATGGATACTTGTGGCGACAGTCAGGGAATTCATCCCGGCAAATCTATTTTTCTTTTTAAACCTTAAAAGATGCACTTTGCAGTTTCATGGAAAGGAAATTTGTTTACATTTGCTGAGACTGCAGTAAGTTCACAAAACACTTTTTTCCCACATGTAATGGTTAGTATTGAATAATTATATCATCATAAATCAAAACTAAATTATTTCAAGGCCCATGTAACCAAAAGTAAGACTAGAATATGTTTGTAAACCAAACTGTGGCCCCTGCTGCTGTAAACAACAACAGTGAAACAGTAACTTTTCAGGAAGCTTTATAACTTCAAACAGTGTTTCAGGGATTTGTTTAATCGGTTATGAGAATATATATTAGAAAATGTTCACTTCTCTGACACACCCAAAGTAACATAGTGCACATTTAAAGCAACAGCTGACTGACTGCACAAACAGTGGACAACCTCACATGGCACAACAGCGCTGAGCCTGGGCCTGCCTCATTCTCTATGATGTATCACTAATAAACAACAGGACAGGCCAGAGGCGAGCATCCTTTAACAAGGAACAGAACGCTGGTCCACTTCCACTGATGACACCTTGATGAATAAACTCTCCAGACTAATCAATGACACCGTGGCAACAGGAGCCAGCCAGAAAAACAGCCGATTGGTCAGGCAATGTCAGAGGCACACAAACTCCCTGGGCCTCACTCACTGAATTGCAGCAGGTGTTGACGCAACTTCTAATTAACATACAAAGGACTCTAAAGAAAAAAAACTAAACACACACACACACACACACACACACACTGCGCTGCCCTCTCCCTTACACCTACATAGGTTTGATGGCAGGGCTTTGGCCTTGTTGCCCATTATTGGGTGATGTCTAGTCTCGCAAAGCCAGACCAAACTACAGCACGTAGTATGGTCTGGAAGCACTCTGTTTAGAGCCGTCTATTCGGGTGGGGAAACCGGGGGAAACTGGACTAGCCTGTTTGTATTTGTTTAAACCAATCACAATCATCTAGGGCGGGGCTAACCCCGGGAAGCAACAGCGGTGTCCTGCAAAATAGTGTCGGGGGGGGGGGGGGGGGGGGGGGGACTTATTTTGATGGAACGTCTTCACGTCCAGAGACTGTCAGAGAAATGGCTAAACCCGCAAACGCCACACAAAAACTATTAAAGACAAAAGGAATATACATAGTGTGTTGCTTTCTAACCAGCATGTCAAGACACCATACACTTTAGCCCCCGAGGAGCTCACGGGATAACTTAACCGGAGTTAACTAGCCACGTAGTGTTATCTCTGGTAACATTATCATCGGCGGTTGAGAGGACGGCTACGGCGGTCGAGTAGAATTTTTAGCATTCGAGAACTTATGTCACCACCTCCTATCGCTGTAGTCAGAGCCGTAGTCCGTCTGTTTACAGGCAGAACAGGGTTTTGACGTTGTGAGCGCTACACCAACTGCAGCAAGTAGCCGTAAGAGTTGCTAGGTGATAGTGGAAGCCGTTGGAATCTTTCCCAGTCGCTAAAACACTGCTGCTTAGTCCCTCACCAAAGAAAGGGAACGGCGGATCTTAATCTAGCTGGTTATAAGGTCCGGTGCTCAATTCAAACCCCCACGCTTCATTTTCCAGAGTTTATGAGGGTATTTCTGCCCGGGGGTAGTTGTACAATGAAGTTGGACAGCTAGGCTAGGCTAAGCTAGGCTGCGTCCCGGACCGCCGCCGCCAATATTATTATCCCGAAGTATAGCCACACTTTATTTCTGTCTACAGTAATGTGACTTCTCACACCCTGTGTGTGTGTGTGTGTGTGTGTGTGTGTGTGTGTGTGTGTGTGTGTGTGTGTGTGTGTGTGTGTGTGTGTGTGTGTGTGTGTGTGTGTGTGTGTGTGTGTGTGTGTGTGTGTGTGTGTGTGTGTGTGTGTGTGTGTGTGTGTGTGTGTGTGTGTGTGTGTGTGTGTGTGTGTGTGTGTGTGTGTGTGTGTGAGTGAGAGAGAGCGCTGCACATAAGCACACGGGTTGACTGTGAGCGAATTGTTTCCGAATTTGAGGGGGATCACAATAGGGGAAAGCCAGCACCCGGAAAAGGAGGGGGCTGCGTCAGGGCTGCGTTGCTTTTCGACGCAAGCGAATAGACGCTGGCGGAAGTGGTCATGCCAGACTAGGTGATGTCTATCATTTGGAGACACCCTCCGTAAAAGTAGAAAATAAATAAAACAGAATAAAGAAATAAACAATGTTTGATGTCGCGACTGTTAGCTAGTAAAATACAAAAAGTGAAAAGGCCTCTTGCTTCTCATTGTGGCAATAACAAAGACAGAGAAATGCCTCTGTTCAACGTAAACACTGTACTCAATCTTCTGCAGCTGCATCATTCATCGTGACAGCTTTTATTGGAAGCAAGGAAAGGCAAGTGATGCACAGATGCATCAGTAGACTATACCAGCAGAGCAGACAAGCTTTTAAAAGTGTAACCCTGATGTTTGATAAAACCTTTTCAAGCCAATTAATGGAACCAATTCATTTAGTATTTCTATGAAATAATAATATTAAGAAAAATAAAATGTAAACTCCTTTCTACTTTACTTTGAATGGTTACAGTAAGGTTGATTACACATCACCGGTAACAATATCTGAATAAAGGCAGAATTGAGAAGCATTTGCTTTTACAACAATTATTACCAGACAGTCTCAGTGTAGTATCCAAAGCGGCCATTGGTTCTTTACAACTCACAGTCTTATTTGCATTGCTACAACCTATACTATTATCAACATTAAGGAAGTATTGTATATATTAGTTCACGAATGAAGCAGCATTTCTTAATCTGCACATGTAGATGTTTAATCGAAAAAACATTAATACCATACAAAATAAGATACATTTTTGGGTGGGCCTCTCTTATACTCTGTAAAGGATTATGCTACTCCAGGAATTATAAGCAACAGTACATTCTTCGCCAGTAAACGCCTCCTGCTTTGACAAGCTGCTGCCATGCATCCCAATACCTCAGAAAGCCCTTTACCTTCCCACGATGAGGACCCTTAAAGGTCGATGTCGATTACTCTTTGCTCAAAGTATGCTCAAAGGAATCAAAATTGATACAGCAAGCCGTGACAAGCCTCCCATTCACAGCTGCCAGTAGCAGTCAGTTCAGTCATCTAGAGAACGTTTTGCTCTATCTGTTCTGTTTATTCTGCTGCTATCTGGTCCCTGCTGCGAGGCCTATACGCAGCCTCTCGGGCTGATTGACGGAGAGAAATTCTGGCTCCTGCCAAAGAAGCATGATTGACGTCCCTGAGATTGAGGAGAGCCAGCGAGGGTTTTACTGTCACTCTGGGATGTGAAGAGGGCTCCAAGATGGCAGAGGGCTGATATGTTTTTTTTTCTCTATCAGTATTCTTCAACTGCCTACGTGGAGACTTAAATACACTTAGGTATGTAAGTCTAAATGTGCATATCATAGCTGTGGTTTGAAGCATGTGCTGAACGGTGTCCATGGGAACATAACAACGTGTTTCCTACTTCCTTTGAAACTGCTGAAGCCAAAGACCAGAAGTACCTTACAGACAGTTTAACTTTTTATTGCAACAACAAACTAGAAATCCCGCGGAGATTTTGAAAGTACGGGCCGCCCGTGTAAATCGGGGAAGAAAAAAAGTCACGGCCGACCCCTGTGGTCCGAGAGGCTTTATCGTGGAGACCCATGAGCTGTACATGTCTGACAAATGATAAGTCGATCGGAGTCAGGGGGAAAGGGGCGTGGCCTGGCAAACAGTGCATTGGTGAATTACGTTTTTCGCATTTGTGGCGCCCCCTATGGGTTAACCTCGACAAGCTTAGAGGGCCACGCTACCACATGTCTTCTGCACACATCCTGCAAGTTTCATGATGATAGGACCTATGGTCAATGAGTTATGGCCAATTTGTTGATATGCCCCGCCCCTGAGTAAAACGTTTTGGTCAATGACCGCCATGTTTTTGAAGCTATCCTACTAATATTTTTCGGAGACGTGTGTCATAGTCCCCCGGGGCTTCGTGAGACATTTGGTGTTGATAGAATAAAACTTGACAAACTTGTGGTTAAAACCCTGTTTTTCAGTTTATGCTAATTAGCGGGAAATATTTCCAGGTTGACTTTCATGGTCCCAGAGGCTTTTTTGTAGAGCACCCTAACATACACCTGTGTGAGAAATTTCAAGTCAATCGGACTTACGGTGTGCGGGGCGTGGCCTCTCAAACTTATAACTCTATATTGTAGAGCACCATGAGCTGTACAAGTGTAATCAATTTCAAGTGAATCGGAGTCGGGTGACATTTGTGGCGCCCCCTATGGGTTAATCTCGATAAGCTTAGAGGGACATGCTACCACATGACTTCTGCACATACCCAGCAAGTTTGATGATGATAGGACCTATGGTTAAGGAGTTATGGCCAATTTGTGTATAGGCCCCGCCCCTTCGTAAACTTTTTGGGCAATGGCGGCGAAAAAAATAATCATGGCTGACCCCTATTGTCCGAGAGGCTATATTGTAGAGCACCATGAGCTGTACAAGTGTAATCAATTTCAAGTCAATCGGAGTCGGGTGACATTTGTGGCGCCCCCTATGGGTTAACCTCGATAAGCTTCTATGGACATGCTACCACATGACTTCCGCACATACCCAGCAAGTTTGATGACGATAGGACCTATGGTTAAGAAGTTATGGCCAACGTGTTATTAAGCCCCGCCCCTGCGTAAACTTTTTGGTCAGTGGCGGCCATGTTTTTCAAGTTGTCCTACTAATCTTTTACGGGTATGTTTATTGTAGTCCCCCGGGGCTTCACGAGAAATGTGGTGTTGATACAGTCAAATTGCAGAAAGTTGTGGATAACACGCTGTTTTTCACTTTATGCTAATTAGCGGGAAATATTCCCTGAAGAAATGTTATGGTCCCAGAGGCTTTTTTGTAGAGCACCCTAACACACACCTGTGTGAGAAATTTCAAGTCAATCGGAGTTACGGCGTGCGGGGCGTGGCCTCTCAAAGTTCTTTCAGTCGGGACTTCATAACAGCGCCCCCATAGCGGAAATGGGAAAAACTGTATAATAGCACACCCCGGGGGGTGGGGACGCACGTTGTGTGAAATTTTTGCATGTCTGCGTGTAACGGTGTGGGAGGAGAAGCAGCTAGAAATTTGAGGCAGAATAAGAAGAAGTCAGAAGTCAGAAGTCAGAATAAGTATGGTGGAGAGTAATAATTACGGGCCCTCAATACATTGAGTGCCCGTACTTAACTAGAAAATCCCGCGGAGATTTTGAAAGTACGGGCAGCCCTGCGCAGGCCGCCAATCCCCGCTTCGGCGGCGCCCCGGCCGTCGGCCGGGCCAAAACGCTTCTACGAACCGCCGCTTCTTTCCGAACTCCAGTCCCGAGTTGTGGCCGTCCCCTGATGCTGTGTATACAACATGCTACCACATGACTTCTGCACATACCCAGCAAGTTTGATGATGATAGGACCTATGGTTAAGGAGTTTGGTAAAGGGGAGGAGCGTAAAGTGGTAAAGGGGGGGAGCCTAATTTGGTAAAGGGGGGGAGCCTAATTTGGTAAAGGGGAGGAGCCTAATTTGGTAAAGGAGAGGAGTCTAATGTGGTAAAGGGGAGGAGTCTAATGTGGTAAAGAGGAGGAGCCTAATTTGGTAAAGGAGAGGAGCCTAATTTGGTAAATGGGAGGAGCCTAATTTGGTAGAGGGGAGGGGCCTAATGTGGCAAAGGGGAGGAGCCTAATGTGGTAAAGGGGAGGAGCCTAATTTGGTAAATGGGAGGAGCCTAATTTGGTAAAGAGGATGGCGCCTAATTTGGTAAAGGGGAGGAGCCTAATTTGGTAAAGGGGAGGGGACTAATTAGGTAAAGGGGAGGCCTAATGTGGTAAAGGGGAGGAGCCTAATGTGGTAAAGGGGAGGAGCCTAATTTGGTAAATGGGAGGAGCCTAATTTGGTAAAGAGGATGGGGCCTAATTTGGTAAAGGGGAGGAGCCTAATTTGGTGGCCTCATTTTGTTAAGGGGAGGGGTCTAATTTGGTAGTTAATAGGGGAGGGGCCTAATTTGGTAAAGGGGAGGGGTCTATTTTGGTAAAGGGGAGGGGCCTAATTTGGTAAAGGGGAGGAGCTTAATGTGGTACAGGGGAGGGGCCTAATTTGGTAAAGGGGAGGAGCTTAATGTGGTAAAGGGGAGGAGCCTAATTTGGTAAAGGGGAGGGGCCTGATTCGGTAAAGGGGAGGGGCCTAATTTGGTAAAGGGGAGGAGCCTAATGTGGTACAGGGGAGGGGCCTAATTTGGTAAAGGGGAGGAGCTTAATGTGGTAAAGGGGAGGAGCCTACTTCGGTAAAGGGGATGGGCCTAATTCGGTAAAGGGGAGTGGCCTAATTTGGTAAAGGGGAGGGACCTAATGTGGTAAAGGGGAGGAGCCTAATTTGGTAGAGGGGAGGAGCCTAATTTGGTAAAGGGGAGGGGTCTAATTTGGTAAAGGGGAGGAGCCTAATTTGGTAAAGGGGAGGGGCCTAACAAGGTAAAGGGGAGGGGCCTAATTTGGTAAAGGGGGGGGCTTAGTGTGGTACAGGGGAGGGGCCTAATTTGGTAAAGGGGAGGGGCTTAATGTGGTAAAGGGGAGGAGCCTAATTCGGTAAAGGGGAGGAGCCTAATTCGGTAAAGGGGAGTGGCCTAATTTGGTAAAGGGGAGGAGCCTAATTTGGTAAAGGGGAGGGGCCTAATTTGGTAGAGGGGAGGAGCCTAATTTGGTAAAGGGGAGGAGCTTACTGTGATAAAGGGGAGGAGTCTAATTTGGTAAAGGGGAGGAGCTTAATGTGGTAAAGGGGAGGGGCATAATTTGGTAAAGGGGAGGGACCTAATGTGGTAAAGGGGAGGAGCCTGATTTGGTAAAGGGGAGGAGCCTAATGTGGTGAAGGGACATGCTACCACATGACTTCTGCACATACCCAGCAAGTTTGATGATGATAGGACCTATGGTTAAGGAGTTATGACCAATTTGTGGATAGGCCCCGCCCCTGTGGCGCCCCCTATGGGTTAATCGCGATAAGCTGCGAGGGACATGCTACCACATGACTTCTGCACATACCCAGCAAGTTTGATGATGATAGGACCTATGGTTAAGGAGTTATGGCCAATTTGTGGATAGGCCCTGCCCCTGTGGCGCCCCCTATGGGTTAATCGCGATAAACTTCGAGGGACATGCTACCACATGACTTCTGCACACACCCAGCAAGTTTGATGATGATAGGACCTATGGTTAAGGAGTTATGGCCAATTTGTGGATAGGCCCCACCCCTGTGGCGCCCCCTATGGGTTAATCGCGATAAGCTTCGAGGGACATGCTACCACATGACTTCTGCACATACCCAGCAAGTTTGATGATGATAGGACCTATGGTTAAGGAGTTATGGCCAACGTGTTATTAAGCCCCGCCCCTGCGTAAACTATTTGGTCAATGGCGGCCATGTTTTTCAAGTTGTCCTACTAATCTTTTACGGGTATGTTTATTGTAGTCCCCCGGGGCTTCACGAGAAATTTGGTGTTGATACAGTCAAATTTCAGAAAGTTGTGGATAACACGCTGTTTTTCACTTTATGCTAATTAGCGGGAAATATTCCCAGAAGAATTTTTATGGTCCCAGAGGCTTTTTTGTAGAGCACCCTAACATCACCTGTGTGAGAAATTTCAAGTCAATTGGAGTTACGGTGTGCGGGGCGTGGCCTCTCAAAGTTCTTTCAGTCGGGACTTCATAACAGCGCCCCCTAGCGGAAATTCCCGAAAGAATGAGGGCCCGTAATTATTACTTCTCCACCATACTTATTAAGTACGGTGGAGAAGTAATAATTACGGGCCCTCATTCTTTCGGGCCCGTACTTAATAAACAATTATCCAGCACTGGATTACGCACACTTATATCTGCAGTTCCCAATGATTAGCGCACAACTTCACAACATAAAAAACTCAAACTGCATTGTAACTTGGCTTTTCGGCACTCCAAGGTATAACACAGAGAAGAAATAAGAGTGTGCGTGGGCAATCACACTCACACACAAACACTACTGCAGCTTTGCGTTTAGTCAACGGGAGTCTGGGACTTACTTTTTTGTCGTCTTTCTGGCTTGCTGGCTGCACATCCTTATTGTGGTTGTCAGTGGAAGGCCTGGTGCCAACCGTGTCCGTCTCTCTGTTGTCCAATTCATTCTGCTGACTGGCCCCTGACCTAGGAGGGGAGTCTGGAGGACAGGGCTCCGGCTGATCAACACCACTCTCGACCTCCATCTTTCCCTGCAGTGCATTGAGAAGGAAGACCAAGATGGAGGAGAAGAACAAAAGAAATGCATTAGACTAAATGGACTGTACACAAGGGATTTACAAATTATCTCTCTCTCCCAAATACACACTGATCAACGCGTACTTCTTTAAACGCTGGTTTCCACTAAGGTATTAATGAGTGCAGGAGGTTATAAGAAGATAATGTTGGCTGAACTTTCGCCAGAGTGTAAGATTATATATTATGAGATGATAAACGAGATGCAGCAACAGTTAAAAACACTTTTATATGAGTCTTTATCTCGTAATGTTACATTAAGCGTTGCTGTGCAAAGTAGGGGAAAACGGGGGAATCTGAGGCATCGGGTAACGTGAGCCACCCCCTTTTTCTAGGCAACGGAAAACATTTGTGGTCATGTGAGATATATGTTTTCAAGCCCCTCTCATTTCCCCATGGCCCTGAAAGAGAGGACCGCATGGTGCTGTGGTAAGCATGTTTTTTTCACCAAACTAGGTATTTTGCATATAAAAGTAAATTTTCTTGCTGTCAACTTAATCAACTGTTGTGCCAAAGCAAATGTATTCACGTAGAAAAACTTCTATCATACGTGTTGATGAACTACCAACATATAAAAACCATGTGATTATATTAGCTAAAGATTAGCCTGAAATGCTAAGAGAGGTAGATTTTTCTCAAATTGTGGTGGTGGGGGAAAGTGAGCCAAATACTGTGAGGCACAAGTTAAGTTTAGTCTCAAACATATTTTAATATTACATGACATATGTTTTATTTTAATGTCATACACATTGTAGAAAAGCCATCATGCCAAGGAAATACACCAGGAGGACGACCTGGGGCAACCACATGGAAAGAGCACCTTCTCATCTTTCCCTGTAACCTTCAGGGCTGGAATGTAGAGTAGGCCAAGTTGTAGAGTATGACAGGCTGATGTTATAATCCAGTTGGGTCTTCTCCTGTGTTCTGAGTCCCAGGATGTTCTCGCTGGTTCTGATTTTCCTATGCTTTGACCCCCAGACACAAGCTCGCTCTAAGTGTCCTGTGTTCTGACCCCCAGACTGTGTTCTAATCTAACTGGTTCTATCTGGTTTCATTTGAATCTTATTCAAACCTTTTGAATTATAATATGTTGTATTTGATTTTGTTCAGAGTTACTTTCAAGTGTTTAGAAAATTTGCTTTGCTTAATTGACCAAACCCCATCATTCTTTTACTAGTCCAACATTAGTTCTGGAATGTGTGTGTTACAATATGTGTTGTTATGGTAGTTTCAGAGTGGAAAAAGTAAGTGGATCAGTTTACCACCTTGATTTTTCTGGTATGTCTCAGTTTACCCCACAGCTGGGGTAAAAAATGTATTTGCTGACGACACAAATTTTATTTGCTAACGACACGAACATCTTCTATTCAGGGAAAGATCTGAATAATATGGTTGAGATTGTAAACATTGAATTGACTAAGTTACATGGGTGGTTAAACCGAAATAAGTTATCACTAAATTTAGAAAAAACTAAATTTATGAAGTTTGGTAGGAGAGCAGCAGATGTTTCCGTGAAAATCCAGGTAAATGGGATAGATATTGAAAGGGTCAAGCAACACAAAGTCCTAGGGGTAATAATTGATGATAAATTAAGTTGGAAACCACAAGTTAGCCATCTTAGGGGCAAAATAGCCAGGAGTATTTCTATACTTTGGAAAGCACAACATTTTTTCAATCAAAAGGCCTTACTTGTATTATACTGGAGTTTAGTTTCCCCACATCTTTATTACTGTGCCGAGGTGTGGGGAAACACTTACAAAGGTAAATTGCACCCCTTGGAGATTCTTCAAAAAAAGGCAATAAGAATTATATACCAAGCCAATTACAGGGCACACACTAATAACTTCTTTATTGAAGGTAGAATTCTCAAATTACGTGACGTGGTAAATTACCACACCGTACAAATGATTTACAAGGCTTCAAAAAAAAGCCTTCCTGTCAGTTTACAAGTAATGTTTGAAGAAAGAGGAGTTTCACATGATTTAAGAAGAAAATGAAAATCCACTGAGAAAAATATACGGACCACACTTAAATAATTTTCTATTTCTGTAAAGGGTATTAAACTATGGAATGAACTTGATGAAGATGTCACAGGGAGTTGCAGTTTGCGAATAATAGAGGTCAGCAGACAGACTTGTATGGGTTTGAATACTTTTGCAGATGTGTTTAGACTACCAGATAAGAAATTGAAAAGGCCACGATATCAAAGGAGACATCGCTGATATCAAAGGAGACATCGTAAAAATGGCTACAGTGGAAAGAGAGGATAACAATGAGTAATTAAAATTCATTGGGAAAATGGAAAGCATGTCAGTTGTGCAAGGTCAATGAATAATGAGAATGGAAATTGACTGTGTATTGGACTGCAGCTGCTTAACAAAAAAAAATTTGCAAAATCATCAAAAACAAAAACAAAATTGCATTTTTTTATTTTTCTGTAACAGTAAATGTGTATCTGTGTATCTGAATCTGAATCTGATGAAATTGGGGCCGGGACCTGATAAGCCTTTGGCTTCTTCCTTCACCCTTCGGACAACACAAAGTATGATGTATGATGTGAAAGAGATAATTGTGTATTGTGTGGAATTGTCCGAAATAATAATAATAATAATAATAATAATAATAATAATAATAATAATAATAATAATAATAATAATAATAATAATAATAATAATAATAATAATAATAATAATAATAATAATAAAGTGAGCCACATGACAAGTTTTTTTAAAACAATCATATTTTCACTGCCCTTTGTCTTGAAAAATTCTGCTAATGCCCATTTCTAGGAAACATCCTGAATTAAAGGGAAATGTGTAAATTTGAGTGATAAATCATTTTAGCTCGCTTAGAGGGGAGCAAATGTAAAAAGTGGCTCAGATTACCCCGTTCTCCCCTACTACTTATGCCAAGACTCTACAAAAGAGTTATCTTACCGATGCACTATTTTTGTCAGCATTGAAAATATCTACTTCAAGTTCAGAACTCATCTATCACTGGAACAAGGAACTACTGTGGCACAGCAATATGTCTTTATTTTAATATAAGATGATCCCTCTCCCGATATAGGAACATAAGCCCCCAGAGATTTATTTTTTCATGAATTTCTTTTACCAATAATATACCTTATTTGCACTGAGATTTTGACAGAGCAGGAAACAGCTCAAGTCTAATTCATATAAGGCTGTAGTCCATGTAAATCCTGTCACAGTTTACTGGGTTAGCCTACTTGATGGAACCGAGGCATCGGTAACAAAAGGCATTCTTACATGTGCACAGGTCAAAATGTATGTGGTGCAAAAAAGTATTTTTAAGCTAAACTGTTCTTGCCACTCACTGTACAATACATTCAGGTTCATTCCCAAAGAAGAAACCCTCTTTAACCCAGAAACTGCAGAAAACATGCTCCATGGTCCTGTAAACTACTGCAGATGACCCTGACCTCTGACCTCACATCTGTCTCAGACAGATTATATTGAGAAACCTACATTAAAATCAACTAAAACTATATAATAACTATATCATTGGCAAGTGCACAGGGTTTTCAAAGTCCCCGACCAATAAAGCAGAGACAAACAAAAAGTTGATCGAGGGACAGATCAAAATCCTGGGGCCATTCATAAATGATGAGGTTTGTTGGTCGCTCCCTCTTTTGAGATGAGTTGTTTCATGAATTCATGTCCGGAAAGAGCTTCTTCTTCTTTGTCACTAAACATTTTATTTATGCACTGACAGCCGCGAGACATTACAGTGTACGCACCTGTGCGTCCCGTGGCGTAAGCAGTGTTCCCGCCAGCATTATCACCCTGGTAGAAAATAAGGTGCATTAGCCACCAATTGAGACTATTAAAAACTCTGAATGCTATGATATGTTATCTGTCGGTATAATATAAACATATAAATGTAGCCTATGTGTAGCGTATACCAGGACTAGTTCAACACTAGTTTATAAACTTATCTTAACACTTGTGTTAAGAGAAACATCCTTCCTGACATTGCTAATGTGCATCCGCCTGCTTTGCATTCGATTCACCCTCATAGCTAAATGAAGCTGCAGGTAACAATTGGTAGGTATTTCACTCTACACACTAATAGAAATAACTCCAGCAACATATTATCGAAGTTTTCCCGGTTTTCAGCGACTTCTACACCTCATAACGTGTGGTTGTCGCCGCTGACAGGGCGACTTTGTCAGTGTCATTACGGTAGCTTGAAAAGCGTATGGCGGCGGAGGCACACCGGCACACCAACATAAACAAGTCGCAAAAGAATGCCTAAATACCTCTGTCACTTCTCGGGCTCCTCGTTATGTCAGAAGCATATCAAGAGGAAGAAGATGCGGTAGTACAACTTGCTTTACATCTCTGTTGTTGCTCTGACGCGGAAAGCCACGGCAGCCTGGGGTAGAACAACAGGCAACCGGTTCATTTAGTTGTGCGAGAAGTAACTCCGTCAGAAAGAAAAAAAAAGAGGCAGCTCGAGACACTTCTGTCACCGCTGAGGAGACAGTGAACGGTGTCAAAGCTGCACAACCTGCTGCTGTCACTGTCAGGGCACGCGGGCGTGTCCCCGCGAGCTGTCACCAAATAAACCCTCCTTCCTCCCTCTCCCTCCTCCCGCCTCCCGGCTACTGCACGGAGCAAGAAATGGTGCCTTCAGGTGCTACACGACAGATTGTGTATCCTTGAGGACAAGAAGTTAGTTGCTGCAGGTTATACCCAGGGGGCAAAGTGATTTTATGGACATGGAGCGTTGTAAAAGGTTGTTCACCAAAAATGACATCTAGGACCTTCCACGATCACAACCTGGGTGGACAACCTGGTCAACTAGCTGCTGGAAAGATACAGCGGGCCGACATAGCAAATCAGAACCACTGTTTAAGTGAATGGGGGTGAATGGGGATGGGCTAATGGGGAATTTTTTGAACTTATAGATATCATTATGAAACTTTGCCAGTTGATTACTGACATTAAAACAAAAACTTTTTGTATTACAGTATTTTCCAAAATGTTTAAATAAATATGAAAAATCATCAATATCTTACTAATGATGCGTACATTTGCATATCTGCAAACCCCCAAAATCTAGATGTTGGAAGAAAACAAAGTCAATTTGTTTTAAAATTTTGAAAACAAAACAAGTGTCCAACTGCCTGAAGCCTTTCCTAATCACAGTTCAAATTTGATCAATAACCCATAGAAAATATAGTTTTTACACAGTTACATTTCATGTGCCATGGACCAAAAGTGTCCTTTTGGAGTCTCCAGTTGGTATTTTAGGAAACGGCTAGACATTCCACTTGGAAAAAACAGTGTAAAAAATTAATTTTCTATGGGTTATTGATCAAATTTGAGCTGTGATTAGAAAAAGCTTCAGGCAGTTGGACACTTGTTTTGTTTTCAAAATTTAAAAACAAATTGACTCTGCTTTTGTCCAACATCTAGATTTTGGGGCTTTGCAGATATGCAAATGTACGCATCATTAGTAAGATATTGATGATTTTTCATATTTATTCAAACTTTTTGGAAAATACTGTAATACAAAAAGTTGTTGTTTTAATGTCAGTAATCAACTTGCAAAGTTTCATAATGATATCTATAAGTTTAAAAAATTCCCTATTAGCCCACCTCCATTCACTTAAACAGTGGTTCTGATTTGCTCTATGTCGGCCCCCTGTAGCTTTCCAGCAGCTAGTTGACCAGGTTGTCCACCCAGGTTGTGATCGTGGAAGGTCCTGGATATCATTTCTGGTGAACAACCTTTTACAACGCTCCATGTCTGTTTTTTAAAAAAAAGGGGTTTTGCCCCCTAGGTATTATGAAAGCAAACACATTTAGGGTAGGCTATACTTTCATGCCTCACACTGCCCATAAACACAATGTTGTATCTGTCTAGGTTAGGAAAAATTGCTATTTTTCATCATCTTGAAAGTCACCGTGAACAAAATGTTATTATTGAGCTAAAGCAAGAATATAAATGTTTGTCATATTGTTAGAAAGACTAGCCTACATTTACCCTTTAATAGGCTACTGTAGGCCTAAAATGCTTTATGCATTATCACCTCTTTATAGTCTTATTAGAAAAGGGGACAGCACATGTAGGCCCTAGCCTAGCCTATATCTATGATAGAGCATGTGTGCAACAAAGTGAAAAAAAATGGTGTGGTTCAATGTGTCATAGCCTATATATTTACCATTAGACAAGTGTTATTATATGTTTTAGATTCAACAATGACGGGGCAATTGAAAACATTTGTCTTGCCTTAATATTTAGATGATAAGCAATATAAGCAAAAGACAAATGCTATCCTAAATTAAGTGCTGACATATTATCACTGCAAAAATGTGTATCATGTGCACAACCAAACACCATTGAGCTACCAAACTATCTATCATTGATATCTCTACAGTATGAGAGAGCATCGAAAGCTCGAGATGAGGTGATGCCATGCTAGTAATAGGATGCAGGAACAGGCAGTGCAATTGTTCGGTGAAAATAGGTTTATTGTGTAACCTGCAAAATGTAGTATAGTGATTCCTTCATTGAGCTGATTGAGACCGCTTGGAAAATATATTTTGGTTTGCGTCAAAATAAGTGTGTGCTTTTTACAGTTAAATCTATTATATTCCAACCCAAGATTGGAATATAATGAATTTGACCTTTCTTTTTCAGTTTGTTTAACTTGTAGGATTTGTAGGAAGCTAAAATAGGGGGCATGTATCCAGTATTTTAAATGTTTTGTTTTTTTACCCCCATTCTTATCCCTTAAATTATCTTCTGACCCCTCTGATTTACAGTGGGATTCTAACCCCAAAGGTTAGAGGGCCTAGACAGAAGGGACTAACTGTAGAAACATTATCAGACAGTAAACCTCCGTGATGGCCACAAGGTGGCAACATAAACTAAATAAACACTCAGGAGAACAAGGTACGTTACAGCTACCTCAGTTTGGATTTGTGAAGATATTACAATACATATACATACGTATATTGGCAAGTATGTGTGTGTGTGTGTGTGTGTGTGTATGTGTGTGTGTGTGTGTGTGTGTGTGTGTGTGTGTGTGTGTGTGTGTGTGTGTGTGTGTGTGTGTGTGTGTGTGTGTGTGTGTGTGTGTGTGTGTAATAATCTAACATGTTCATTCAGCAATGTTCCGGTATTTTTAGACTTTCTTTGCTCTATATTATTATTGTGAGCTCTTTGGGCAGCATTTACCCAAACGAACAACTGCTCTGCCAGGCGGCCTCTCATCTGTTATAGCAGAGCTGCCATTGCCAGAGAAGGCAGAGAGGCAGGTGGATCGGCAGGCGAACGGAGAACCAGGCCCTCTAGAATCGTGGCGCATCGGCGTATCCAGGCAGGCAATGTGTCCCCTATATGTTAGCCAGCAGGGACACACAGTCAGGCATGTCAGTGGACCCCAGTTGGCACAAGCAGATGTTTTTTCTGGGTATTGTTGTTTCTGCTTCTCTGGTAATTGTTTTCCTTCAGGGCCAGCCAGTGGGACAAGGTGCCAGGTTGTGTTGTGGGTAAAGGAGTTATGGAGAGATGGAGAGACAGAGTGTATTTATCAGTCAGCAGGGGCTACGGAGGCTGTTCGTACACAGACTGTCCGTCTCATTTCCCATGTGCTCCCTCCGTGTGGCTTGAATTACAGCAATGCAAATGGAGGAGCCAGGATTTCACAACCATAAGGACAAAGCTTCTGTTCATTGTGATGGTGGAATGTCATTGTAACGCTAAAGGTATATGAATGTCTAGATGGGACTGCAGTGGGGTGGTATATTGAGCAAAATAATTCCCAGTTAAAATAATATGTACTTCCTGCCATAATACCATTTATCTGCACATTATTTAGTATGATATGCGATTCATTGGTGTATTTGCATCATATTCTTATTACAACGGTTAAAGTGCTTGACTATTTTGCAGTACCCTGTTGTCATTTACCCTCACAGACACTTAGCAGTTTGTTAGAAAACAGCTAATGCACTCCCAACGGCGTTAGACACAGAGTGTTATCCTGTGATCGCGTGTTGAAAATACCCTCTTAATTAGCACAATGAACTACCAAGACCTTATCTACAGGGTCAAATGTTGTCCAGACCCTCGCTTAGAGCAGGCACAGAAAAGACCCACTAGGGGGCACTTTGAGACTTTGCATCCACCAAAGGCACACGCAACACAGCAGCCTCTTCTGTAAAGTAAAGTGTACTAGTTTGGAGTTCCGGCATTGTACATTTTGAATGCTTATAAAATAAAAAGTAATATATATATATATTTTTTTACCATTCCTCTCTGGAAGCCCTGTGTTGTGTATCAATTGGAACTGTTGATTGCTTTCAGAGATTTTTTTTTATTCTAGCGTTTTAAGGAGGATTTAATAAGACAGACTTTTCAGCTATATGGCTCAATCCGTCATTTGAAATTTTATTTTCTTCCAGCATCTTCCCCGAAAGCTGCTCGACTCAACTCCAGAGAAAGAGAAAAAGAGAGGGGGATGAAGCTGCTCTCATCTGTTTTTTCATGGCATGCGATGCCACACTCCTGGGAAGCTGCAGCCTCTTCACTAAAAGCCAGTGTCATCATGTTATGCTTTTTACTGACTGACGCAAGATGTAAGTAAATTGGCCCAATCCTGTTTTCCTATTTTTTTATACATATATATATATATATATATATATATATATATATAATTGTAGGTGTTAAGAGTTAACACTCCGTTAAGAGCATGTGGGTAAGGCAGACAGAAAAAGCTTCAGCCATGGAATCTGCTGTTCACACGCAGAGCATTGGATGTGTGTAGCCTGTATTTTATAATCTGCCAATGGATGCAAAGTCAAAACAGAACCAATGTCACATATTTAGTTTAAATTTTTTGACGCTGTGCAACATTCATTTGTCTAATCCCGTAGCGAACATTATCCATGTTAGACAGAGTGTTTAGAGAGTGTTTGTTTAGACCTTGCTGCTCGGTGTGTTCGTGGACGAGAACACAACAGTCCGGCCTGATTACATAGTAGCACCTTTTGTCCTCCATATTTCTCACACCCAGGATGAAGGAGTAACAGCATCAGTGGGATAAGCCTGGTTTGGGATCTACGCAAGAGAGAGTGGGTAGCATACCTGAACAGGAAGGATGGACCAAGGGAAAGTTAGAGCAGGGTTTTTGATTTTTCACCTTGGAAATGTGAGATTAAAGATCTTTTTTTTAAATAGTCCTGATGAGATCGAGGACAACCATTATTTTCTAACTAAGCTTTAATCACTTGAATTAACATTTTCACATTTTTCATCAGTGTGTGTGTGTGTGTGTGTGTGTGTGTGTGTGTGTGTGTGTGTGTGTGTGTGTGTGTGTGTGTGTGTGTGTGTGTGTGTGTGTGTTTGTTTGTTTGTCATGCACGCCTTCTCCTTGCTTATGAATCATACCTGTCTGAGGCATATCGTCCATGACTCAAACCCAAACCCCACCCACTGTTGACATGACTGACGACGGTTCAGGCAAAATTCAAAACACCATGTTCCAGACCTTCATAAGAAAACAGAATAGACATCTTTGATTCAAACGAGAGAAAAAATAATATACAGTCTTCAAGAATCCAAATCCCTGTAGTCTCAAAGTATAATCAATAATATAAAATGTATCTCAAGTCAAAGGTGATCAGATTAAATCAGACACAAAAGGAAAAGGAAAAAGGCTTTGAAAAGATTTCTGATAAAATATTATAAATAATGACTTAGTATATTTTTTCATGTTCCGCTTCTGGTTAATGTCTATTATATCTTTACATTTGCATCAAACACATTCAGGACAAAAGCACCAACGTGTTCCAAGAGAAGTGGTGTTGCTAAAACTAGAAGAGGACAAAAGAACTGCGCCTGCTGATATACCATGTGTCAACTGCCCTGTTCTGTCTGTGTGTGTGTGTGTGTGTGTGTGTGTGTGTGTGTGTGTGTGTGTGTGTGTGTGTGTGTGTGTGTGTGTGCGTGCGCCAGGCATGCATCACGTGTGTATATGTGAATATGTGTGTGGGTGCCGATGAGCAAGCACATGCATACATTGGTGTCAGCCACAGTGTGCAAAGAGGTTTTTTTTTCACCTTTTCACCAGCGTGAACTGTAAAATAATTACAGTCTAATCAGTTTTTTAGGATGGTTTTTCAAATTGATCAAAGTGTTAAATTTATGCATTTTACTGGTCATAATTTGGGACATTAAGAAGAATTGTGTATTGACTACACACACCATCATCATGAATACAATAAACGTAATATCATGCACAAATGAATTATTATGTGGCAGTTCTCTTAACTGTGAGTTTAAACTTTGAAAAAAATTTGGCACAAAGTTTTGCTTCGTGTAAAAATAAAACCACCCACAATTTCCCTCCATAATTCATCTGTAAATTCATAAAACATTTATTTTTAAATTTTTGTGTTAAAGCTCAGCAGAACGTCTTCACAGCAACTACACATCCGTGAACCCCAGTTAACAATTTAATGATGGCTGTATGTGTGTGTGTGTGTGTGTGTGTGTGTGTGTGTGTGTGTGTGTGTGTGTGTGTGTGTGTGTGTGTGTGTGTGTGTGTGTGTGTGTGTGTGTGCACTACGTGACTTTATGTTGAAACTGCATGCCCGAGTGTTACTTTGTGTGTGGATGTTTCCAAACTGGGTTGAATCATTAGGAAGTGATTCTCTTTAACAAGGGCTAAGGAGCTGTCAGGAGACATTCACAGGCAGGTTTCGCCATGGAGAGTGTGAGGAGAGTTATCGGGGTCTTAGCTGTTTTGCCGCGCCTGTTTTGTAAAGAGACGGCTTTATTTGGAGTGAATGCATTCTAGCAAGGTCTCTACTGTTTCTGTGCGTTGATTAAAAGTGTTTTCACGATTACCCGTAGTGAGTCTATTCCAGCCTAACAGGGTTACTAGCAGTTTTAATGAAGGGGAATAATCATTGCACGTGAATGGGGGGTTTTGCTGGGGGTCTCGTGTTTTGTCTTTCTCTGTCTGTTCTGTTGTGACTGTGACAAGGAACTATGCCTCTGTGGGGTTAGTGCGTTACTTTTCACTTGTTTTGTTGTTTTTTTTGGTTTGCTGACGTTTGATCAGTGGAAAAAGGAAAAGCTTGTCAGACTCCGTTATATCATTACAAACACTTCCCTCCTCTGTGAAACGTGTCTTCTATGACATCTGTAAAACATTTTGTAAACCGTGATGAGAGTCATATATCTTTATTTTTGGTCTCTCGCCGTGTTAGAGTGTTCTGCATCTCCCTTCCTCATCTTCACTTACAGTTGCCTTCTCTCGCTAATGTGGCTTTTTCTTTTTTTCTATCTCTGCTTTTTGTTGGCTGTGGTCAGCTTTTGCATTCGCTGGTGTGAGTGAATTTCTCACAGCTTCTTGTGAATGTGTTTTTTTGAAAAGTCCTTTTCAACATTTGGTGCGACTATAATCGGCATGAAGCCACTGTACGCTCATGCAGAAGTGTCTGTGCATTCACACATTCAGGCCTTCAGAAAGTGTTTTTCTTTCTTTTTTCCCCACTCCAAATAGCTACTAAATACACGTTTTAAGATGATTAAAGGAATTTGGAGTGTGTACATGGTGGTTGGATTTTACAGAAAATTTAAATATAATTTCAAGAACATTTGATTAAAAAAAATTAGCACAATGGCTTCCCTCACTAGTTGGTCTTCCTCAAAATAAAGTAGATGCAAGCATTAATTCAACACTGTTTAAGAACAATACACAAATTAGATATTGCTTCATTTTCATAAATAGTGTTAATGATGTTACATAGATAACTAATAAATATAAACTAAATGTGCATGTGCATAGATTGATGCAAAGGGTACTACTTTTATTTCATGCAAATTTGGTAATAATTGTAGAAGTGTGTTTTGGCACCCTTGAGGTTCCCCTTATCAACGAGCCTCCAATCGTACTCTCACTTCTCCTTTTTAGTAAAGAGCAGCCTTAAATTTAAACATTGGTTCAGGCCAGGGTTCGTCTATTTTGGTGTGTGCTGGCACGCTATCTAATTCTGTTATCAAATCAAACAATTAGATCTCAAGCACTGTAGCAGAAATTTATATTTTTGACACAACGGCGCATTTTTTGATTAATATGTTTGAACATCTGTCTCCGTGCTACATCGTTCTCCGATGGGGGCCAATAGATAATAAATGGAGGACTTGTGAAGCTATAATGAAGTGGCTGTCTTCTTGTAATCGACAGGGGAGCCCACCGATGCTTTTCAAGCTTCCAATGGCAGAGGCCCCTCCGGTGAACAGAATATTACACTGGCCTTTAAAATGAGCTAATATTCCACTGCCGGTGCTTCCTCTCCAAAGGGACAAGAAACTGAATTCTCCACTCACAGCAACAAAACAGAGGTGTAAATTAAAGACAAAAAGTAAAAAATTAAATTAAATAAATAAATAAATTTCAAGGCCAAGCCACATGTATTTATATGATTCAAATGTAGGATTTCCTCTGTTTCTGTTCGAAGCTGATGTGGGAGTTTTTTTTCATATTGTGTTATGTCTGCCAGATGATGCTTGTGTGGCTTTTGCTGTGAACTGTGTATTCGTGTTCTCATTTCCTCTTAAAGAGTTTTTTTTTATTAGCTTTTTTTCCAATTTCTTTACTTTATTTTATTTCTTCCATTGGCGATTTGATTCTAAAATGAGTATTGTTCTATGGAAAAATGTCTATGCGTGTGATGTAATCATACGGCATATACATATACAGCTGAGCAGTCTCAGTGAGCAAAAGGAGACTCAGTAGTTCTTGTTAATGTTGTTTATTTTCCCCAGTCCTGAGGTGCCACCACTTCCCCCAGGTACTTATTAGCAATGGGGATGACAGGGGATGTCTGATTTGACAGGAGGGTGACAGGTGTAAATTTCACACACACAATTCAACTCCACAACTTTAACCAATTAATTTTGAACATCTTCTCGTCTATCGCTCTCTGCCAGCAGAATCGAGCATGTGTTGCAATCTTGGATTCCAAGAAGCAATTTCTTTTTCTTTTTGACATTTTCATATTTGAATTTAATTTGTGCCCCAACTAAGGCTCATGCTACAACAATTGTTATGTATTCCCTAAAATCAAATTGTGAATAAAATGCATTAAAAACAGTATAAAAATTAATTGCAAGTATTAGAGAAAATTAATATAACAGAATATAACAGATTGTTGAAGGGTAAAAAACAAGCACTTCAAAAACATCAAAGCATCTTTTTGGGGGTTGGAGAGATGCGGGTTAGAGGGGAAAACGGTGAAAAAAAATATTCCACTTCGAGAATGTGCAAGATCTCATGCAGTTGCCTCTCTCTCACTCTCTATCCCTCCTCTCTGTTGGCGCTAAATCACACGTTAGTACAGCCAGTGGATGTGTTGACAGTTTTACAAACAGAAATGTAAAACGCCATACTCAAGGGGGTCTAAGAGATAAGGGGGGAAACCGAACAGGGCAGGAAAACAGAAAAAAACATGGCCTGGTGAAGTATAGAGAATGTTAGCACACCTCGGCTGGGTTATTTTAATTACATACGGTATATGCAACACTATTAGCTATAGCAACGAATAGTGTCACCTGCCGTATGGTGGGGAAGGGCTGCTGCTGGATACTGTTGGGATTAACTGTTTATAGCTTGTTGCATATGCAGCAGATGTAAAGAGTAAGAATCAGGTGAACGTATCAAGATAAGATAAGATAAGATATACTTTATTCATCCCAGCAGGGAAATTCAGATGCTACAGCAGCCAGCATACACAGAACACAACACAGCACATATAGGCCTATCCCCACCCAAACATGAGCATACATACATAGCCAAGATGAGAAAGTGGTATGGATAGTCTCTGTGCATAAGTGCATAAGTAGCTGTTACTCGTATATAACAGTACACAAATACTAGCTCTGCCAGTGCATATGATATGATAAAAAAAAACAAAAATGATGACGGATGATTCCATGGCATTGTACAATAGTTCTCCATTAAAGCACATGAATTGCTAACTCAAACCCATGGCTAAACAACTGTCCTGAAGTAGCGCAACTGTCAAATGATTTAGCATGTTTCCATTTCGGTCTCGAGCTCACTTTGAGTAACTGTGGTGGGCAGAAGTGAGAGACATTCCCAATGGATTGTCTTATCCTGCTGAGCACAAAGCAAGGAGGTTTTGGGACATGTAGACACAACCAGGGGTGCGTTTATGGGAGGGAGGCCTGAAGCAATCTGAAACATGTCATGGATTACAGATCTATATATTATGTCAGAGCTGCTGACTGTCTAGCAGCATTGCTGGAGCAGACATATACAGGCTTGCACAAGCATGCCCTTTCTTCTTTTTCTTTTTTTTTAATTCATATGTCAGTCTGACTGATTTTTTACCAGGACATTTTGTGTCCTGGTAAATCTGGTCCATCAGGATGTAACTTTAAGATTCTTTAACATGTATCGTTTATTTGTAATTGGAGTTGAATATTCCCTTCAATGCTCTTGCTCACATCTTCAAAGATCTCCTTGTTGCATGGTCCATTGCCAATCCCTGCAGCAAAGATTTGGTATCACAATTTAGAAATTTGCCTCCCGTTTGTTAAACAAAGCACATGAGATCCATTCAACAACAGTCTTGCAGTGTAGGTTGAATACACCTGTATTGTTGTCATGGGGGAGAGAGGCAGGTGAAATGGAGCTTATTATCATTAAAAAGACAAGCAAAGAATAACGTTGACGGCATTCTTTCGGCGTCACACAGTGACTGCATTTTGTGCGTGTGTGTGTTTATGTGACTTGTGTGCATGTGAGGGAGTGTGCTTGTGGCTAAATGCAAGGCTTCTCCTATCAGATGGAGCGAGGTCGGTGTGAAGACAATGATCAGCCCCAATTGGTGCTGGTAGGACACAGGCCTTTTTGCCTCTCTGAAAAGGCATCATTAGAAAGTGACAAAACTGCCAGGGGCAAAACTGGGCCCGCACAATGATCAATTCGGCCAGACAGGATTGAATTATAGGGGGAGGGCGGGCTTTAAAGAAGGGGAGGGAGTTGGTATAGTACAAGGCCCCCTACTGCTTTAATTACTGATGTGTGCGTCTCCCAATTAACAGCGCACCTATGGTCCTCTGGCCACTCTGGGCCCGCACAAAGCTAGAGAGGAGGAGAAAGAACATTCTGCGGAGAAGCACAGAGAGAGAGAGAGAGAGAAACCCACAGACACACAAACCGGGGTGCTCATTAGCGAATGGTAATCAGCGGTCGAGAGGTTGGGTACTCACCTCACAAAACGCCACATGTCAATTTGTCCCCATCCATTCATGAGCCCTCTCTCATTTTACCCTCGCTCCCTTACGCTCCCTTGTTGAGGAGAATTGGATGGAGCGCCGTGGGGGGAAACACTCCAAGGGAAACGTAAACACAGGCCTGGAGTAGGGACTCCTGCTTCGTCAACAGGGGAGGGGACACACTCCTCAGCTGGGGCCCCCATTGGCTTCTTCTCGGTTTTATAAGCCCCGTACAGTTCAGTTCTCTGTCCTGGATTTATATATTCTTTATTTCTATCCTATACATACTACATTTCCATCTACAGCTGTGGGACTATTACTTGTACATGCTTTGTGCAATGAAGAGAATAAAAATAAACCCCTTTCACTGCTTATGTCATTAGCAGTTGTGTCTTTAAACTTGATCCTAGTCATAGTGTATGAGTATAGTACCAAACCTGGCATCCAACTATTTGGCCAATGTCAGACTATTGCTTTAAGTTGCCATTACACAAGAAAAGTCTCTTTAGAGGGATCACCTACACACGAAAAAAGCAACAATTCGTAACGTAATTGTGAAGTGAAAAATATTTTAATCTTATCCTCTTTTTTTATCTGCCGCAGATAGAGATGTTTACTCTTATCTGGGACGACCAAGTCTTTCTGTGGCATCTTGTACGGGCATGCCCTCCATCTTTGCAGGTGCATGTAACATCAGCCCTGTATTCCTTGGACCTGACAATGTGACAAGACAAGCACCCTGCAGCACGGTCCACCGGGCATCATCGGGGAGTATATATCTACTCCGCCGAAAACCCTATTTCATCTGAAGCTGAAATTGGGGAGGGCGAGACTCATGCTCTCACATTCAAAATTTAAATCAGATCTCCTCTCAGTCGAGTGGAATCAATGCGATCCTCCATCTTACTTTGAAATGAGACCTTGTTCGTCCTCGTGGATTATAGGTGGCTCATCACGGGAAGACAGACGCTGGCGGAAATCTCTGGAGAGCGATCTCCATCCGATCCCTCTGATCTCCATCTATCTACCGCTCTACCACTTTATCTCTCTGTCCCTGAATCCATCCCTCACTCCATTCCTCTGTATTTGGATGAGAGATAGGGGGTGAAATGAAGTAAGATAATCCATATTTTAATCAGAAGCATCATTTCAAATGAAACCTCAAAGCCGGTGCACACATTCTCAACAAGGCATTCTTCATTTTGTAAAACAAAGGGGGAACCACAGTTTTTCCCCAGAGAGACTTATCCCTGACTGTACTGCTGCATCCAGTTTTCAGTACAGAAAATCATATTTAAATGTTCATACTTCTGATAAGAAAGAGAAGTTTGAGGTTCCCTGCTTAAGCTGCTGCCCCCGCAACCCGACTCCGGATAAGCGGTTGAAGATGACGATAATGATGACTTCTGATAAATGTAAGTCTCATACATTTCAGAGCATGCTTTTGGTGCGTTTGCACCTCAGTTTTCTCATCAGCTTCAACAGGGTTTAATTGGTATGGAAATAGAAGTGGTAAAACATGACAGGAACTTCTCAATCTCTGCTACTTAGACCCTTTATTACTGTATAGTGTCCTTCAACCAATTATCGCCAATCTGATCTGCTCTGCAACCCCCTACCAACCACTTCCCTCATCATTTAACAAAGCTCCATGCAGCCGCACAGAGGCAGCTACGGGTCGATAAATACAACTTGTAATCCAGTGTGGTGCAAATTGAGTTTCTATTGGAGAATAATAGTTTGAAAAGCTTATTTGAGATTTCAGGCCCCCCTACCTACATTGCCCCCAGCTACTGCACACGATCAAACCATGCTCAAATAAACCGGCATTGCTGTCCTTTAATCACAATTTTATGATAGCTCCCTCCCCTCATTAATGGTGTGCTATGCTTTCCTATAATGTGTGCCTTTAACACTCTGTTTGATAGGAAATTATGTCATCCCTAGCACAGAGAGCCACTGTAGTCTTTGTCTGTGACAGTGTTTCTGTGTGTGCTTTATTTTCACGTAGCCAGGAAATGTCACCTTGCGAAGGAAATTCACAGCTCAAGCTGTGTGTGTTTGCCACATAACGGAAAATGACTGGACCTCCAATGAGGCAGATAAAAAGATGAGAAGTTACATCTGCATGAGCAGATTACTCTCACATTCAAACAAAAACATATTCAGACATTTGAAACATGTTTGTGTGAAGTTAAACACCATGGTGCAGTTACCTTTACCATGAGGTTAAAATAGGGTAACCTCGCAAATTATTCATTTTATCCCTTTTTATTTATGATTATGTTTCACATTATCCTCATTATGCTAACAGTAGACAAAAATTATAAGGGACAAAAAACACAAAAAACAAACAACAGTTAATGGGATAATCACTAAATCAAGGCACATTTGTCTATGTTAAGGGTAAAAAATTGCTCATGATGCAATGTTTATGAGAAATCTGTCTGATTTGCTAATAAATAAACACACATTTTTCCCATCGCTTTTCACCCAATGATTTTTGAAGTCTTATTGAGTAGGTAATCTTTTCTAAAAGTTTCAAGTGTTGAACAATATTAACAAAGAGACTAAATAGGACCAGCACTTTGCGATGGCCTTTTTACTCGCTGCCAGCTAAATCTTTAAGAGGTCGGTATAATCTTTGCTTAGCTCGTCAGGGAAATGACCAGGATGGAGAGATGTGAAAGTTATCCTGATATCTAAACCCAATACTTTTGAAAAATTTATTCTACTTTCTTTCAAAGTTGCAGATTATTCTTAAATACGCAACTGTATTGGTGGGGTATACTGTTACACTTCCTGCAAGAATCCATCCCTGGCACACTCATTTTGGCAAAGCCTACCCATGGAGCAGCTTGTTTGTCTGGGCCATTGTTAGCCCAGGGAGGCTGGCCTGGGCCCTGAGGGCTTGGTCAGCGTTTAGGGTGTTTTGTGGGGTGGGGCTGAGAGAGAGAGAGGGATGGGTGAAGAAGGGGGGGAGTATTGAAATGGGTGCAGGGCCAAGGTTGGGCAAGGCTCACTGCCAGGGTCTCAGTGGGATGCCCTCCTTTCTGGGAGCCTGCTCATCCCCCTCCTGGGGCCCCGGCAGGGTGCAGGGATACATGGTCAGTGCAAGACGGCTCCATCTGCCCCACCACTACCTCTGTCCCCGCTCATGCCAGCACCCTCATATCACCTGCTCCATCGGCACCTTATGGAAATGACCTACTGCTGCCCTGACCTAGCTGACACACATGGCTCACCTTCAGCATATGCCGCCATCCATGGCTTCTGTGTTTATGAATGGTCCAGGGCACTTGGAGTGTTCTGCTTCTCTGTTTTTTCTCTTGTTAAAGTATTTGCCATTCTAACACAAAAAGAAAGTAAAAAAGTTAAAGCTATAGTCCATAACTTCTGTTGCTACGCATGAGAAATTATTTACCTATAACAACGCTGTCGGCACATCAATATGAGGTAAGCCTTCAGTGATCGCACATGGATTCTATTCCATTACTCCCTGTAAATGCTGCCCTTCTGCGAAAATACAGAGATAGTTTTTTTGTGTTAAAAGGCTTAATTGACTTTTTCGTTTACTTGTCTGGCGAAGGCTTGATTGAACCGACATTCGTTTATGTAAAAAAAGAAACGCAGGATAGCTTTAAGTTAGGTCAGAGCAATTTACATGGAAATCACATTAACTTTGAGTACAATAAAAACTGTTTATTAATTGCTTCCCTTGCAGCTGTTAGACATGAGGCATTCTTTCTCACACTGGCAATGTTGTAAGCGGGTTCATGCCACTTACCAAGTGAAATGTGTGTCTGATGTGGTCGAGTGTTGTGGCCGCAATGCAGTGCTACACAAAGAAAATGTGGAGTGGGATTCTAGAAATAAAATGCCCTGTATTTGTATTTTCGACAAAATGCCAACACCTTCTTCAAAAAAGCCCAGGTGTGAAAAAGAGCACGGCACTTATAGCGACTAAAGAGGTTCTGAGTTGTATGACATCGGCAGTAATGTTTTTGTGGATCTTAACACAGCCATAGTCTTTTCTAAAATACTGCCTTTCAAAACCACTTGCATTTGGTGCCAAACGTCTTCATTTATCACTCTTACATCTATGGGTATTTCCCTTTTTTGGGGGGCAGTGTGGTGAACAGACATGGTGTACTGGCTTTAATAAAATATGTGTTCTCATTGAGAGGTGTTAAACAAAGCTCGGCTTGAAAAGGAGAAGTCTGTTGTTGGTTTGACGTATACTCTTTCCAAACTGCAAGTAAAGAAATGCTGGTAGTGTTTTTATTTGTATTGACTATATCATCAAGTAGTCACTGAAGATCTTTCTCTTCATTTACTATTGAAAACTTGCATCTTCTCTACTCTTGTGCAAGTGTCTCAACAAAAGTAAATCAAATCAAATCAAATCAGTTTTAATTGTACTGTATAGCCCAAAATCACAAATAGACATTTGCCTCAGTGGGCTTTACATTCCATACAATATGATACAATATGACACCCTGCCCTTACACCCTTAGCTCGGCTGAGAAAAAACTCCCAGTAAAAAACCCTTTACCGGGATTAAAAAATTGGAAGAAATCTCAGGGAGAGTCGACAAAGTAAGGGATCCCTCTCCCAGGACGGACATACTGCAATAGATGTCATAAGTAGAGAAAAATCACGAAGGAATTTGATCATTGACCAGATGTTTACATGGTAATACTAAAGTAAAGTGCGAATAGTGTGGCTGCAGGAAGACTTCAGATGCTGCCAGAGGGGGGACCGGATCCACACCGTCTCGTCTCCACCAGGGAAAACTAAGGTTTCCAGTGCCGGGATTACATCACAAGTAAACGTTCCCTTTAGCCTCTTGTTAGCTGCATGTATGGACTGTGTACAGTCAGTGCATGTATTAATGTGTAGGTATAAATGACTGACAGACTACATATATCTATAGAAAACCAACATCTTTTGATGATATTTTACACCAAAAATCAATAGGAATGAAGAGGTTTGATCTTTATGATCTGAGCACTCCTTTAAAGGACAAAACAAAACGAGGCGCTCCCCTCCATGCCTCTACAAATGGGGCAGGCGGTGCTCTCTATTGTGCTGCTTTGGCTGCCACCATTCTGAATGGGCTGAATAGGGAGCAGTCGTGCCCTCTGTGTAGCCTCAGCTGTCTTTGACTGATAGGATGGAGGAGGGGGGGAGGGGGGGGGCGAGGTGTAAGGAAGTTGGGAAGGCCTGCAGGTTTACAACAGAACTGAACAGGCTGTCGTGTTAGTCATCCTAACTAACCAGCCCACCAGCCAAAGCAGTGGGCTGCTGCGTTAACACCCAGCGCAGTGGGCTCAGAGCAAGCTAATTAATGCAAGCCAAATGAGATCAGCGGCAGAGGCCCAGGCCAGGGCCATATTGCTAAATAGCTTCCTTCAGTACCGGCCTGTGTGGCATAATTACCAACAGGCCACCCGACAATGCCGCCTTTATGTCCCACTGAAAGTGATTTCATGTCCCTCATTCCCCTATTAGCGGCTTGTTTTTTCAAATGTGATGAGAGAAGTCTGTCAATGGTTATTGTCTGTGTTGGTGTGAGAGAGTGCCAGTTTGCTTTGAACATAATGGACAGCTCGGTGAATGTACTGAAGCGGACACATGTTCTTTCGGCGCAATGAATCCGAGGCCGCAGCCCACCAACGTCAATTATATGAAAGACTAATAAACATTAAATGATGATGATAGCCTATGATTTGCTTTCATGTTTTTACAGTAGAGAACTACATACAAAAATGTAAGGTATGTTGCTGCAGAAACAGATCACAAAACAGAGAAAAGGGGATATAGGATGTGTGAATGTTATTTCTTTATTCAGACATTCAAACATTAATTTACACGTTTAATTATCTCTATCCTGTAATCCAAAAGAGCAATTTGCTAATTTTACCTCATTTGGCTTATTTAGGAGTTGATTAATGGAGGGAATAGCTGTCAGTCACACTTCCATATAGGTTTCTATGATTCATGTTGTTTTTCTTCTATGAGGAGAACGTCTTATTCTGTCTCTTTTTTTATTTAATTTTTTTCACAGCTATATAAATTTAATTAAGTGTTTCTTATAATAAAATGAAATAATAGCCCTATGAAGAAAATGATTCACCATTGAGGTTTAACTGAGTGTAAATGAAGGGCTAGAAGGGCTATGCAGTGGGACCAGAATATAAATAAATTGCCTAGTTGGTCGTTGTGTCTCCCATTTTTTCTTCACCTCCATATGCTGCGTCTGTCCCCCGTCATAATCTCCCCAATTCAAATCAGCATGAATGCAGACACCAACAAGCGTTTGGTGTGTAATGTAGCAGAAGCATCGAGCTGGTGGCCACTATAGTGCCACCCTGACACTGTCAAAGGTGCCACGTTTAGCCCCAGGCACTACTACTCAATCACTGGCTGATTCACAGCAGCAGCAGGGCCCACTAATGCTTTACTAACCCCATCACCTTCTCTGTTTCCCCCTTCTCTTCTCCTCGTCGGGACATGCAAAACCAGCAGGTCCTTGTGGATGGAGCCCTAGGCATGAACAATCTGAATATCTTTTATCTGATGAAGAAAAAAAATATGTATTTGTTCGATTAAGATGAGTTGTCTATGACTTCTCTACCGTCCAACGTGTTGTTTTTCATGTGTGCATTTTACATTGTCACGTTTAAGCAATTTTGTAGGAGCTACGTATGAAATATGAACATTTAATATATATTTGAGGTAAACATACAGCTCCTTTCAATTTGAACACTACATTTGGGGGGGAAAGAGATAAAGAAGAGAGGCACAGCATGAATGGGAAAAGAAGAAAAAACTATTACAGAGAGAGAGCGAGGATATTGTAGACAAATAAAAGTACAAAAAAAAAGTAGACAAGAGATGAGAGAATAGTGGGGAAGCATGGCCGAGCCTTATAGATCACATCCTTTATTCACAGGTCCAGCTGGTTGGGAGGTGAGAATCGAGGGTCAGGCTCTGACACGACTCCCTGACTCCTAATTTGGAGATTCTCATTTTCAGCTCCCGAAACCGAGGGCAAGAAATTGTACCTGTGAGAAGCCTTCAGGCAGAACAGGGAGAGGTGTGGAGGAATCTGTTTCTGTCGCAGAGAGAGGCTGCCTCAAATACTTCGCATTTGTTCCATCTGTGCTTTAACACAAGTGCACAGTTGAGAGTTGTTAGTTTATGCACTTGGAAAACTTGGGGCTGAAGTATTGCATGCAAGCTAAGTGCATAACCACTTTCTTGACTACAACACTTTGTTGAAGGATAAGTTGTTGGATGAGGGCATATTCTTCATTTTCTAATTCACATCCAGGACCATAAAAACCAAGACAAACAGTCACAAAATTGATCAAGAATAATATTTGTATTTTAAGACTCAATTATTGTCAGAAAATATAATGAAAAATAATTATTATTATTATACATTATACTGGACACACTGTTGTCTCTTTTTCATAAAATTCACAGACGGATAGGATTGAACAGAGTTTGAACAGTTAGTTTTGGTCTTTAATGGGCTTTGTTGAAATGAACACATAAATACAAATACAAAGCCCATTCTTAATCTCTACGGTTAGGTCACGTTAGGTTCAGGCAACTAAAACTAAAAGTAGTCTAAGTTTAGGGAACAGATGTACCGATAACTTTGGTAAATTTGTGTATAGTAACGCTAGTTGTCATAAAAAGGGGGCGGCGTTGTCATGCTGTCGTCATCAAACTGAGTTGTTACCCATCACAGACACACACACACACATTTCGCCACTTTCAGTTCGAAATTTGCAATTCACTCACAATCATGATTAGCTGCGTGTCATGTCACACCTGCAGGATATGCATGCAATACCCTCCCTCCCCCCCTTCACACACACATACACACACACACACACACACACACACACACACACACACACACACACCCCTCTTTTTTGATTAGCACACCCACACAGTGAGTGTGCTAGGTCAGTGTTGTTGGCCTCTGATACTGTCATCTCAGAGTTTAGATGATGAGGTCATCTTGTTAAAGAAACAATGGACACCTTTTTCTAAGATGATCTTGTTTTCAGTTCTGCATTATAGCATGACACACACAACCACACACACACACACACACACACACACACACACACACGCACACACACTCACACTAAGGGGTGTTTTGTTAACGGATACTCCACCACTGCACCATTTAGGCTAGCTATCTTGCCCTCTATTAGGGTAGCCTGGAAGAGAAGCAATCAAGCCGTTAATAAAATGATTATAGTGATTATATAGAGTAAATTACAACAATTCTTTAAAGAAAATAAATAACATTATCAAGTTAGTTGTGTTGTACTAGTTGGCAGAGTTATTTAAGTCTGACTTCTAAGTCAAAGTCAAGTCTACAGCTTGCATAAGTTTTCTATTGTTTTGCTTTGCAGTCTACTTCACCAGGGACTTTTTGTTCTGTTATTTTAAATTGTAAAAAATTAGATATGTTTTTTTTTCTTTTTCTTTTTTGTATCACCCCACAGCCTCAGTATCTTTCTCTTTTTTTTGTCCTGTTATGTTTACCTCAGCTTAAATTGCACCGATACGTATCTCTTCTCCTATATCTTGTTCCTACAATCCCTTGTCTTAAAGCCGGGACTTATACTGCCTGGGCAGGTGTCAAGGGATTTGGTTTGTCTTATAGACTTTCAGAAGACCTTCCTCTCCTGTTAGCCATATACGCTCTGCAGGGCTGAAGGATTCACTCAAGCAACGACATGACATCTTCCCCTTTCCACAGAGAGCACCATGTCTCTCTCCCCCGAAACCTAAGAGACACAACGTAGAGATACACACACACACACACACACACACACACACACACACACACACACAGGCGCAAGTGTCCCCAGCCACAGACACTCTCTGACCCCTTCCACCCAGAGTCCTGCTCCGTGTACTCCCCTCTCCCCCCTCTGCGGAGAGGCGCTGTATTGAGCGGGAGCTTGAAACCATGCTTGTATTGTCAAAGGACTTGCCAGCACTTACCTCCACTTGAACATTTAGTGCTGTCTTGCTGGGCCCGGACAGAGAATAGCACTTTTGGGTCACAGATGAATTCCTATTTCTGGAAAAAAAAGGGATAAACACACTGCTTTGTAGGGATTACCCCCCCCCCCCCCCCCCAATCTGTGGCGACAGAGCAGAGATTTTTTATCATCTCTTTGTAAAGTCCAAGTTATGTTTATGTGTGTGCATCTGGATTGTTGTACTTGGAATATAAGATCTGAAAGCGGTACCATTGCGACAACCAATGATTTGATTTAGTTATAGTAATCAATTGCCAATTGTATTATGAAATGTCGCATTTGAATTGCTTCAAACTGACTTTGACCTACAATGCCTGGCCGTATTCGTGATCAGTGCGTTTGTAATAATATTATAGAAATACACTATCAAAAATAATCGTATGTGCTAAATTTCCTGCAGGGCATATCATTTTGTACCAAGACTTAAATCTTTCCACATGTGTTTTATAGTTTTTGTTGAGTGCGTTACTGTAAACCAACCAGGTAACTGGAACACACATGTTTCTTCATTGGCGATGTTACCGAGGAAAGTGTATAGATTAGATTGACTATAATTTCTCCATCCAAGCACATGCAACACTTTTTCTTTTTCACCCAAACTTGTGTCAATAAATGATAACTAATTTAAAACCTACTAACATCAAAAGTGCTACGAGGAACTTTAAAATATTTCCGAAACAGTATCAGTTTTTCTTTATGCCTTTGTCATGGATACGCTCACCCAGGAACTACAGCTGGCGTAGAAAAAATATTACTAGGGGGTGCAAGAATTAACACAAACTGAAAGTCCCTTTGGAGCACTTTTAACATAATTAAATTATATATTTTTTTACTATATTAAATCTGGCGCTCTTAAATATTAGGCTATGATTATAGTCAATTCTAATCATGCAGCTAGAAATGCCGATTGTTTAATGCCAGTTATGTTGCTTAAAATAATTATTATTCCTGTTGCAAAATTTAAAAAATTAAGTTTTGAACTGCAACTTTTGTAGAATCCGTTTAAGCAACATTTAATTTTTGTAATTTAATGGCTGATACATTATGATGTATAGTTGTATTAATGTATTATTAACATTATATAAAAGATGCAATATATAGATAATACAGCATAGATATACAGCATAAATCTAAGCGAAAATCTTTTAGAATTTAAAGTTGAAGTTAAAATGGTTCAGTGGTTGCAGAAGTGTTTTGTTCAAACAAAATCTTAAAATTAATTTCTTATGTGGGCTTAAACTAGCAACCTATGAGAGTGTGTGAGACGCCCTAAACAGCTGTCACTGGGCATGTGTGTGTTCTGCACATGTGGGTGTCTGTGCATTTTAATAATAAGGTGTTGACTGTGCCCTCTAAGGCTCACCTGTGGGGATTCCCAATACTGTGCATTTCGGACCAGTGTACATGTGTGTGTGTAGTGTGTGTTTGCGTGTGTGTGTGTCAGTTTGGGAAACACATATCTGTGCACCCCAGCGCAACACCTGCCAGAGGCTGTGGCTGTTTATGACAGAGGCTGTGTGAGCTGGAGAGGACACCATGGAGCATCGCCAGTTCTACGCAGGCACGCGCACACACACACACACACACACACACACACACACACACACACACACACACACACACACACACACACACACACACACACACACACACACACACACACACACAAACACACACACACACACACAAACACACACACACACACACAAACACAAACAGGGCACACAAAAAATGCTGTGATTTTTTATTGCAATAATTCATACTGTACCAATACAAAATTCACACAAGCAAACACTTCTAAATGGCCAGACATCACACCTACACTGTAAAAACTATGGAAAAAACCCTCCCCTTTACAAACACACACACACACACACACACACACACACACACACACACACACACACACACACACACACACACACACACACACACACACAAACACACAGGTAAATGTAATAACCACAGGGCCGGTGTGTCTCTCTCCCTAGGTCTTGCTGGCTGTGCAGGTCCCCAGCAGCTCCTATATTACAGCAGAAGGCAGGGGAGCCTGGCAGAGGCCCCGGCCTACAAAGTTCAATATAAACGAACAGTGGGATCTCCCAGGGACCTGGCAGGAAAAAGCTTAGCAAAGTTAAAGCCTCGACAGCCCTTCCTGGCTGCCCATGCCAGTGTTACAACACACACACGTACAGATACAAGCCTGTACACACTCACACACACTGAGAGCCCACCTTTTTCCCTTGAAAGGAGTTGAAGGGCTTTGTTGCTTTACCAATAGACCAGTATTCATGTTTTAAAGATAATATACCTTGTGTAGATTTGTGAATTTTGTACAACTTAACTTTCAAATTGAAATAAAAAAAATAAGAATAAATTAAGAAAGACCGGCGGGTCGACACATAAGTAAGAGAATATAACATTTGATAAATGATCAGAGAAATACAACATATCAATGATACACACACTAAAGCCGAAACAGAATAAGTTAAAGGGAAACAACAAATTCCTTCTTATTGTCTGACATGACACTTTTTTAATGAATGAGAAAGATGAGATAAGATGAGACCCAAGGGAAAATATTGTGCAGCAGTCTGCAGTACAAAGCATAAGTGTTCTTGGAGTGCTCAGGACAAAGTACATATTATGATCAAAATAGGTATCCATAAATAGGTATCCATGTAGCAGCATGCAGAAGAAAAATGGGAAAAATTAATAAAAATGAATACACATTATAATCCATTTTGTCTATATTTTCATATTTCATTTTCACAGCAGTGTCCATTGTACAGTATAATTGACATCTTTCTTCAAATTATTTGTTGGATTCGTGAGTAGAAATCACTGCCTTTGCTGGATTACTCTCTGTGAAAAGGACAGAAAAAAAACCCAATGTTCACTCCCTGACTCTATTATATCCTCCTCCTCCTCTCTCCATGCGCTCAGCCTCCTCTCTGGCTTGCTTTGCAGGGTTGCTCCTCTCTTCAGATGGCTGTGGACGCAATAATGACCTAACAGATGGGTTTATTAAAGGGCGGTTAAGGCAGCCAGCGGGTGGTGCGTTCAGGGGGCGAACGAAAGAGCCCGAAAAGCGCCAGCAGCTCTGGGTGAAAAGGAGACTGACGGAGAGCCAGTGACTCTGCCTCTCTCCTCAGTTGTTGATCCAATAGGATCCAAGAGTCTCTTCCCTGGTAATGATCTCGGCCTCCAATTCTTGTGTGTAGCTGTCCTTGTGTATTGTGCGTTCTCTGTGTCACACCCACACATATGTGCTCCCTTGCTTACATAATGCGTCCACGCTTTTTGCATTTGTACATTTCGGTACACATGTCTCCCCCCCTGAAAGCATGTGTCGGGGCTTTTTGACATGTAAATGAGATCCAAGCCGGCTTTGTTAGCTACCTGTGTGTTAATGCTTGTTTAAGATGTCATCTGTCTCTTTTTCTTGCCTCTCCATTCAGCGGGGCGGGTGGTGTGCATTGTGTCCCAGGTGTCGAAGGAGGTTCTTCAAACCCTCGTTAGTGTCCTAGAGTGTTTGTGTGTGTGTGTGTGTGTGTGTGTGTGTGTGTGTGTGTGTGTGTGTGTGTGTGTGTGTGTGTGTGTGTGTGTGTGTGTGTGTGTGTGTGTGTGTGTGTGTGTGTGTGTGTGTGCGCGCGCGTGTGTGGTTGCATTTGTGTGTGTGCACCCTGCTGGAGCATGCCTCTGTAGATCACAGGACAATACGGCCCTCATCAGATCATACAGAGAACTTATTATTCCCTCTGTACTTCTAGGTCTCTCCAACACTTGTCGGCTCAATGGAGTTGATTTAGCAATCAAAGGCGGAAAGTGGGACATTAACTCTGACATATGGATGGGATTGCGCATTCAATGAGAGGGAAATCAATAAATTAGTGTCTAATTAGCTGATTAAAAGAAGAGCAGAGGTTTTGGTTGCAGTTAATCATTGACAGTAGAGGACAAAAAGTTGCCTTTTTTTATTAAAATTAATCTAAATTCTTAATTTGCTGTCATCTATAATCGCCATTCATAGAAAAAGAGATGTTAAAAGAAAAAGGTAGAAAAGCACTATACAAACAGAAGTGAGACATTCAAAATAATTAATTAATTAAGGAATTAAATACTATAAAAGTATAAACATGTGATGAGGTCTGTCATTACAGTACAGTCCAAAGAGTAACATGATGGAAATCTGTACTATAAACCCAGCTGTGCAAGAGCAGTTTGAATTCTCATGTCCATCCATCAGCTTCTTTTAAGGAAGTAAGGCATTTGATTTTAGAACAGAATATGAAGCATGACTATGTAACTTTAAGATTAAACAAATGAAAACGGAAATGAATGAGGAATAAAAAGCGCTTCGCTGCTACAACCTAACTTGATATAGTATGACCAGTAGCTTATGGTGGCATATACAGTATAAACTAATGTTTGCAAACTTTGAATACATTTTGCTCTAGTGGCTACTGAGTCACTTTGCTGTTGCACTACATTTTAGCGTTTGCAATTATGCAATAAATGCGAAGTGGCCACAGTGGCTGCTGTTCAGCTAAATTTACACAGGCTCACTTCAAGGTTTTACTCATTACTTTTAAAAGGACTCTTCCGTTTTCGGCACACACCGTTTTCGGGTGTTTTTGTACCCTCATATACCTGCAGTAAAATTCAGTCCAGAATTATAACAATATCAGATTTAGCGTTTGCTTTCAGGACTCTTAAACTCATTCACATCCTTCCTTTGGAATTCATCTTGCTACCTAGTGACACTAAATTCTATTTATTTTTATAAACTTGCATTTCTGCATGAAGTGGTCGTCTTCATAATACATTTTTATAACACTTTTCATCTTTGTCTGGAATATGTGGTTATGTTATAGGCTACTGTATTTTCCACATTTTAATTCCTGTCCTGACCTTATTATAAGATAAACTCATCAACACACTATCGACATTGAAGAGATTTTTGTGAACGCTCCTTAATGCTCATCACACACAGAAGAAAATGCCTCGGAGCAATATAATATTGCTTGCAGACCGCTCATCTGAGGAGTGTAATGCACACGACACCTGGAGGTAGAAATCCAATGCATGTTATGGCTCGGTGGATGGCCCTTCACGGTCTCTCACCTCCGAAAAAAACCACAGCCCAGGACCACCTCAACCCCGCCCGGATACTGGTGACCCACCCACCCACCCCTCCCCTGTCCTGTATCCTCCTCCCCTCTCTGTCTCTTTCAAAGGTCATCCCACCCTGCCCACTCCACCCCCTAAACCATGGAGAGACACACAACCAAGGATATGAACACAGAGCTTTTAGCCCCTTCTCCTCTCTGGGGGTATATCTATCCCCCTTTGTTGTCTCAATCCAACAATGGTGTACAATACACCTCCACCGTCCATCTATCATTTATGGACACCATGTCCTTATAGAGTATGAAATCGCTGCACTGAAGAGTGAGCTAGAAAAAGGAATTATTTACTTTCCCGTGCGTTAAGGGTTACAGTCAAACATGAGTCATCTTGATGTAAATGATCTATTATTGTGTTGCTGTTATAGAGCTTTATTACGTGCCTATCATTCCTTGTGAAAATGTCATATTATACATATAGTGCTGTTCTTACTTTGCAGTTTCAGATTTGATACAGAAAAATATTTATTATCAAACCAATTGAATATCCAAAACAATAAAATATAGAGGTATTTCTGTAGATTAAAGCATCAAACAGCAATTGAGACGCAGGACTAAAACGCTGCTCCACATGAATGCATGAATATGTATAATCTTGTATTACTTATCCCATTAATGCACAGATAAACACACTTTTTTTCAATTTCTTTATTGACACACGCACATACACACCGCATGGGCACCCCTGCTGCATGCACACAGGCAGAATTCACCCATGTCTGTCATTTCTGTAATCCTCCTAATCTGTCTCCATGATGACCCAGGGTAATGCCATGTCACCACAAGTGTTTGGCTTGGCTTTCCACTCGGCTCATGTTGACACCCCGCACGTCTCCTCAGAAAACTCTCGCTGACCCTGGCTGCAGCCCTCTGGCCTCCACCCTCCATGCCAGACCACAGCTCCTTCTGCCCTGTCTCAAACAGCTACCATCGTCTCAGCCACAGTTTGGCCCGGAGCCCACACCACGCAGTACACAGCGACCCCTCGTTCAGGTGGTGTAAATATAGCCCCAGCCACTGACACTGAGTGGAGGAGGCTTTACAGACAGTACACATGCACCTGAGATGTAAACAAACCAAAGCATCAAAAAAGGGGCCTCCCATGCCCACAGCAATCTCTCACTAAAGCTTATACGATATGATATCCACTCATGACAAAAAAGACCATGCCAGAATCTCTCGCGTCTCACTTTTTGCCTCTTACTCTTTCTTCGCGTGACATGGGGGCGTTTGCACCGAGCGCCAATTGGCCTGACAGTGTGACCCCCCCCCCCCCACCTCCCCCCACCTCAACTGTTTTTTTTCTGCTTGTCCCCAACATCTCATCCATGGTTCTTCTTCCTTAGCCCTTTTCCCCCCTCATCATCCATGTCACTGCCTGCCCCCACCCCACCCCTTCTATCTCTATAACTCTCACCCACACACTCACGCTTTGCTCTTCCCCTCAATGACAATATCCCGGTAATGGTGTGGCCTTTGTTTTTCTTGGCACCAGGCGCCTGGATTTGTCAGGATGCATTTCCTGCCCGCGGACTGAGGGGGGCTGCTGCTGCGTGGCAATCTGGGCTCACTTCTCAGGCAGCTAAACCCTTTGACACTGTGCTTTTTAATTAAAATTACATTATGATTAATCAGGCAGAAGGAGGGGCCCTCCCCCCACCACCATCACAACCACCTCCTCCTCCTTGCTCAGTTTCCAGGCAGGTTTGATTACAACCTGTGACGGACGTTCCTCACTGCCAAGTCGCTAAAGATGTGCTGGCAGATGCGGTGGCCTGGCCAGCTTGTCAAGCCCCGGGGTTGCAGGCAGCAAGGGGAGAGAGGGAGGGAGAGAAAGAGGAAGGGAAGGAGGGAGGGAGGGAAAGAGTGGGGAAAAGAACAAGAGGAGCTGAGATAGAAAGAATATGGCAAAGAGAGTGTGAGCAAAGAAAGGCCAGGTATGTGACAAAAGAGTGGAGAAAAAAAGAGAAATCAGGAGGGGTTACATACAGAGACTTAAAGGTACACTATGCAGTTTCAGGATAAGGGGAATTTGTTTACAGCTGCGGAGCCTGCAGTTAGTTTACGAAACATATTTTTTCTTCGTGTAATTCTTAGTATTGAATAATATTAAGAATTAAACTATCATCATTAATCAAGAAATGTTTTGTCTAAACCTAAGACTAGAATATGTTTGCAAACAAAACTGTGGGCCCAGCTTTTTTTCAGTAAGCTTTCTTTACTTCAAACAGTGTTCCAGTGATGAATTTTCCCTGTGAAAAAAAGGATTGTTTATTCAGTTATGAGAATATACTTTAGGAAAATGTCCAATTCTCTGACACACCCAAAGTTGCATAGTGCACCTTTAAAATCCTCCAGACACTCCAGAGACTGTGACAAGCCACCGGGCAGATTGACAGACAGAGCTTGTGTATGGCCGTATTGATCTGGACAGCTCTGTGTTGTGGCGCATTCACTCACTCACTCACTCACTCCCAGGACAGAGGAGGAGACACAGGGCCATGAAGCGGGGAAACATTTCTCCCTACAGCAGTACAAGGCACCTGGGTACAAGAGCCCCATACTTAACTCCAGTGTCTTGGCTGGTACTCTGGGTCCTTTATACCACAGGTGCAGTAGTAGAATGTAACCTGGAGGTGTGTGTGTGTGTGTGTGTGTGTGTGTGTGTGTGTGTGTGTGTGTGTGTGTGTGTGTGTGTGTGTGTGTGTGTGTGTGTGTGTGTGTGTGTGTGTGTGTGTGTGTGTGTGTGTGTGTGTGTGTGTGTGTGTGTGTGCGTGTGTGTGCACTCTTACATGTTTGCCTACTCAGGCTGAAATAGTCATGTTCGAAGTATGTACAGACATAAAAAGAAAAAGGCCGAGCCAATGAAGAACATGTTCAATGAGCGACCACAACAGGCACAACATATGAGTACTTTGTGATATTCTGCATTATTTTTAATAATAAAAAAATAATAAAAAAAGCTAGTAAAACATTATATTTGAATGAACAATCTGGAAATAATTTTTCTCTGAATGTTTTCTTTCTGTTCTCTCCAGCATACAGCAATGTACATGATAAGAGGACTGCTTAACACTCAATGTAAATGAGGTCAAACGGCTGTCAGCATGTCCCATATACCACCATTAGCCTGCATGATCTACAGTTGCCGTGAATGAAATGTCATTTTGCGGATACGTCTCAGAGATTGAACAAGTGTGACTGTGCGTTCAAGTGCGTAAGTTGTTCGTTTTTTTGTCCTATTATTGTGTGTGTGTGTGTGTGTGTGTGTGTGTGTGTGTGTGTGTGTGTGTGTGTGTGTGCCGATGTGTGAGTGAGTGTGTGTCTGTATGTTAGAAAAAGGCATTACTGGTGATAAAGGAGTTTAAGTGTGTAAATGAGTCAGAATAGAACTCAGATAGGTAGATAAGTGTACGTTCAAAATGTACACTTTAATACATAGACTTGTACTATTGTGCGTTAGGGAGCCACTGTAGTGGAAAGAAATGCTACGCAGACTATAACAGATCATTTCTGACCAAATTGATTAGAAAAACAGCTTTATTTATACATTTAAAAAAAAATTTAATAAATGAAATGTTCTTGTAATGCACAATCAAATAGACTTTTGTTTCCCTTTTTCCGTCCCTGTCTCTCTACATAGCTCTCACCCATTCAGCCCCCTGAGCAGAAACAGGCATATGTATTGAGTGTCCTGTGGCCACATTGACAGGCAGTATTAAAAGCCAGTAGGTGGTCTTTCACTGTCACCAGGCAGAAGCCCCTCGTCACAGCACATTAATTACACACTCTCACCAGCTCAAACAAGCCTCGCCCGTTCATGCAAAGGAGATGGATAAAAGACAGGAGTGAAGTGTGTTTGAGTGTTGTTTTAAAACCTTTAATTTATGCCTGCTCATGTCCTTATGTTTTTTATTTATTATTTATTATTATTTATTATTTATTATTATTATATATTTATTGCTTTTTTTGTCCATGAACATACAGCGATAAGTGAGCAGTCACAATTCTTTTTCAAATGTGAAAACGAGTCAAATCAACTTCGGTTAACCTTTGTGATGGTTCTGGAGTAGGCTGGAGAGGAGGAACAATCTGGTTGGATAGGCAATTTTACTACTTCTACTTCTATAAATACTGGTTCTGTGGCTGCTATGAGCGAGATAAAATGTCAGTGACCTTTTTTCTGTCAATTCATCAATGATGTCGCTCCGTACTCCATGTGCACTTGTGCATGTAAAGATGTTGTGTGTGTGTACCTATGCAAGTACAGGTTTATTGTGTGTGTGTGTGTGTGTTTGTGTTTACGCATCAGTATGTATATTGATGCGCAGGTGGTTGCATGCAGGTGTGCACACATGCATTTGTGTCTGCACGGATAGCCACAGGATCCAAGAACCGTCGCCTTTTTCTTCCTCTGACCTGGCCCGGCCGTGAACTCTGTTGCCCTCTCGATCCATACGTATCGTTTACCCGATGCCCTCCCTGTCGTCTCGCCTAATGCACGGAGGCGTGAAACACCTCGTAATGCTCAATCACAGCGGGGCACGGCATGCTAGGAGCCATCCAGAGTGACAAGGGTCGGGGAGGGGAGAAATACTACAGCGCCCTTAGGGAGAGGAGTGGAGGGAGGTGGAGGAGGAGGGAGAGGGGTTAGAGGCTCAAAGGCATGGGCAGAGGGGGAAAGGGGTATTGAGGTACAAGACGGGGGTTAAGTTGATCTGTGTCCGGAGCATCATGATGCAGCTTCATTTGAAAGAGCTGTTTGCTTCTGTCAAAGGGTTATCAGATGGCCACTCGCCAAAGTTGCGGAACAGCTCCAAAGATCTATCTCCTCCTTCACGTTTTGTCAACAAACTTCAATTATTATTATTTCATAAGAACTGCTGTTTTTCTGACACTTTTGACAAACATCGTATAAACTTTGCCAGCAGGGTCTTTCCGGTCCCCTTCCACTTGAACCCCTTTCACACTGGCCAAAAAAACCTTCCTTAACCTTTTAACATCCGGCTTTTGTCTGAAGTGTGAATGCGGGCAGTCGGCATTCACTCCCGAGTCCAATGACTCTGCAGTAGACGCGTGTATTTATCTTATCGGCTCTGCCTCCGATGGGCATTGATGTGCACATCCAACCCGCATAAACACACTCATTTGCGTGATAACGTGTGTACCAATGTCTGCACGTCATACTGTAGAATTGAGCCCGCAACGGCGGTACTAACAATCACCCTAGATCAAACATATCTAGGGTGATTGTTTGATCTAGGGTGCAACAGGGATTTTGTTCTTCACAGTAGACACGTTTGAAAGAGGGACGAAAGTACAGGATATGGTAAAGTGACGTTGACCACCGTCTCACTGTCTTCCATGCTGCTTTCTGATTTACTACACTGTTTCCAGGCCTGTTCCACATCACTCACATCATTACATCAAACATGATGAACTGTACCGTATGATGGCGACAAAACCCGGGTCTGCCTGCAGTGTGAAAGTGGGCAATTGCATAATTTAAGCGGGTTTAAAAAAAAACACGTTTACATGCCAATTTTGTTGGGAAAAAGGTATTATCATATTTTATTTATTTAAACACTATTGAGGTGTTGTCAATGACGTCTTTCTCCTTTGTTGTGAGACATCTACTCAAACATGAAATACTGATTTGATAATAGGTACTTGCCAAACAAGGTCGGGACCCTGACAGCATAGATGTAAAGATACAGCTTGATGGCCACTCCTGTAATGCACTAGCACAGCTACACGTCGATACACAAAATCAGTAATCACAGAAGTCAATGGAAACACACACAGCATCTTAAGATTGTTAAGTGCTTAACCATGACAGTTGGAAACTCAGAAACGCCCCCCCCCCCCCCCCTTCAATTTTCTCAGTTTTTCAGGGATCGTAAAAGCCAGTATATGAGGCCAACAATCTGGATGCTGAAGATGTCTTGGACGGGTTCTCTGCATGGCAGAGAGAAATGCTGGGATTTAAAAGTGAAAAACATTTAAGGAAAAAGGAGGAGGGAGGGAGGGAAAAAAAGGATGGAGAGACACAACAGAAGGAAGTCACACTTGTGAAGTTGGAGGTGTGAAATGAAAAAGACTTGTTCATGTTTAAAGGCAGCTTTTTGGACTGCTGTTTTAAAACCCATCAATGTGCTGCTTAACTATCTTTTTTACACTTTATCAACAAACTTGAAAATGAGTCTTGTGAATATGATGAATCAAGTGTCATTTTGGAGTCCATTAATATGTTGTGGCCCAATAATTCAATTGTTTAGCTAATGGTAATATTGTGTACACACCATGAGACACATGAGACACCTTAACCATCATTGAGCGCACATTCTTCTGACTCACTGGCACCTCTTCTACTCTTAAAAACCTGACTATAGCTAGCATCTGCAGACTTTTTACACATACGTACATAAGCCTCAGAAAGTGTGAGACACTGATGTTGGCACGGGGATCCATCTGATGCAATGGAGAATACAACTGCTCGAAGTCAGCAGAATTTTTTTGTGAAATATGGAATGTAAACAAGAGGAGAGAGATCTGCTTCCATCCTCCTGGCAAAGCCTCCCTTGTCCTTGCCCATGCCCTGTGGACTGATGCCCAGGACCTGGGCCTCTCTCCCAGGCCAAGCTGCCCAATGGTCCAGTTAATCATATGCAGCGCCGCGAGGAAGCTTATGCCGGTCCTATGCCAGTTTGTGACTCCGTAACTGCGGGGTATCTAAGGCCAGAACCGCAGACAGACTGGCTTTGGCATTGGAGGGCTTTGGCATTGGATTTTGTAAGATGAGTGGACCCCTCAGAACCTGAGTTAGTCCCCCCTCCCTCCCTATGTTTCTTCCTAGTGTGTCCAGGTCCTGCTGTGGGGCCTATGACCTCGCTGACTGTGTGGACAGAGACCCCGCTGACCCACACAAACACTGACATTACTGCCTCGCAACAGGGACACACAAACTCTGAAGGGCAGTGTGAGGGTTTCTGTGTGGGTCATGCATGTATAAGCGTGTCACTTCAGAAAGTAAAAAGGTTGCATCAGGATGTCAATATATCCACAAACAGACCGTGCTACGCCTTATTCTTTATAACAGTAACGATATCACTCTTTTTTGTCAAGTTATAATATTCAAATATATGCATGACCTATACATGTACAGATTGACATTCATACACATACCCACAGGGTTGGAACAAGGCAGGCGTACATGAACTTGACCTTGGGCAGAATTTAAAAGCTGGTTTCGAGGAAACTGGAGGACATGGAGATTTCAGTAAGGTGGACAACTTATTCTGTTTGTTTGTTTTTTCAAACCAAGAAATGTCATGTTTTAAATTTAGTAGCGATGTAAACACGATACACAATTGAAAAACTGTGTTTGCGGTCCCATCTATTGTTGATCTATTGTAGTTAAACGTCCTTGCCATTGCCACTCAAACAAGAGTGAAATATTGATCATTATAATTACTGGAAATATTGTCATCCATTGAAAACTCTGGTAGCAGGGTAAAAAAAAGGCAAATTACAGTTTACATTCATTTCTGCAATTAAAGTGGACCTTGATGTCTACAAAGATCTATTTTTGGGCGCATGCCAAATCAAACAGACAACCCCAGCCCCCACACACAAACACAAACTATTTGTACACATTCTCGCCCATCTACAAGGATCCGTCTTCTAAACAGATTAGAGACCTTGTGTGCCTGAGCGTATGCTGTCACAAAGCACATCGGAGGTGTGAGCCTTTAATGAGACAAATAGAATCATACCTGCCTGCCTATAATAAACCCAGATCTACAGTTTGGATTAAGAAGCATTGGAATGTTTGTAATTTATACATCCATGCATGATTAGTTTAACCACCAATGTGTCAGAAGGACACACAAACACGCACAACATGGTGTAAATGAAAAGGTGTAGTGTAAATCGGTGAACAGATATTAAAGCATGAGTGCATTTCGTCTGGGTGTTCACGCGCCGCCACAAAAAGAACAGCGTGGATTGACAGTGCAGCGGGGCTGGCCTCTGGCCGACTGTGACCTTTGACAAGTCACTGTCACTTCTCACCTCTGCAAGACGAGCTCTGTCATACCAACGCGCGCAACATCACATGCCTCCTGCCCCCCCATCCTACCGTCTCTTCGATTAAAAGCTTAATGGATGTTTTAGTACTCTGCCACTTTGATGACAGCATGCTAATCTGCCACTGTTGGATCTCTGAGAATCTGAAGGAAGGGAGGGAGGCAGAGAGGAGGAGGGGGAGGGTATATTTTACAGGTTAGGAGGGGGGACTGACAATATAATCACAGTGAGACACTGCTGCATGAGGATTTTTTTTTTTTCTGTTTTCACACCAAGACCCAAAGGGGTGATCCTGGTCGGGGCATCTAGCCGGAGAGCCTGGTCTCACCTCGCTGACATGGAAGCCACCCTGGCTGTCACTTTGCATCTCCAACGCCTAGAGAGGGAGACCATGAGCGGACTGACAGGGGCAGCGGAAGGTGAGGAACCCAAAATGCTTGAGACACACTTGGCTCTGAGCCAAACTCTGTCCTTCCTTAGCTTTCTACCGAATACATCCCCCCAGCCCCCCCTTCTCTTTCTACTGACACTTCAGAATGTCTATGTGAACTTTTATACTTTATGATTCCTAATCTTTATGATTTCTAACCTTTAGATTTTTGGGAATCAAATGTAAAAGGATCTGAAAGACCTATTAGTTTCTTCTTTCCTGAGAGCTAATCATCAGGTTTTTAGACCATATGACAAGTGAGAAAAAGGTTCACTTCTATTTGAATATGCTTTGCTTTGGAAGGCAAAATCCACCAGGGCTATGTGTAATATATGACTTCCATGCAAACTTTTTTGTTGTTGATTAAATTGGCTAAATGAGAAATGTGTTGAATGCATAGAAAATGGCTTTGCATTGAAAGAATATAGGATCCTAATGCCACTGCAGCATGTTCTAGTGCCAAACCCAGGGCTGCCTTTACCTGCCACTAGGCCCTGGGGCTGAGAGGTTTGGTAGGCCCCCCCCCCCCCCCCCCCCCCCGGGCGGCGGTCTTACAATACAGATGCGTTAAAGCCATGTTTGTCTACACCATGAAATACAAAATCACTTAAGGTAACATGTACTTAAACTCCTTCCTGGTCTACTGAGTTTTAATAACGAAACACACATGGTTGGTTCCAGTGTTTTTCCAAGTTATTGTGGAGACAGCGGTGGGGACCCAGGACCTTCTAGGGGGGTCCGGGGGCATGCCCCCCCGGAAGAAAAATTTAACCTTTTAAAGTAAAATGCATCAATCTGGTGCACTTTGAGAAGAAAACTAAGTCTAAATCAACTGTGTCCTATGTGAGCTATTTTCTGGAATCATTTGGAGACACAGAAATACCAAAAAGCAGAAACAAAAATATACAGGTTTAAAAAATCCAGTCAGTCAGCATTCAATTTTTTTTTTAAATAATCCCTTATCCCAAAGCTACTTCTGTCTTTGAATTCTTTGTTTTGTTTTTAATGGCTCAACTCAATATAGGCCCTTGATCTGCGTTGCCCTGAACAATGTTATTTAAACAAAAATAACAAATTTACTGGTGAATGATAGGCCCCTTGATCTTCATAGGCCAAAAATAATGTGATTTTTTTTTTCCTTTTTCTTTAATGGTTCATGATGGGCCCCTGATCTCCGTACGCCCCCCCCCCCCCCCCCCCACGAAGATTAGGGGCCTATCATGAGTCAGTCAATAATCTATTGTTTTAAATGACAACGTTCGGGGCCTTCTTAGATTAGGGGCCTATATTGAGACAGAAAAAAATATATATATATTTAATTTTTTTTTTTTTTGAGAGGCCCCTGATCTTCGTAGGCCCTGGGGCTTCAGCCCAGGTAAGCCCGTGCATTAAGGCGGCCCTGGTCAAACCCACAACGAAATCCTTTTATCAGGATTCAAATTGAAACACCAAGCCTTATCAGAAATTCTAAAACTCTAACAAAAGCACAAAGAAAACACTTGTGACTCTGGAGCAACCCCTTTAGGACTGACAGATGTGAGACCGATGATTAATGCTTTGATACGTGTGTGTGTGGGGGGGGGGGAGGGGGCAGGGGATTCCACATCTCTTGCAAAACATCCTGAACTGCGTAGGTGCGTCAAGTTTTGGTTTAGATGTGATTTTTTTTCAGTACTTAAATGATCTGTAGCAGCGAAAATGCCTGCAGAATGGGAAACATGGCCCCATGACCCTGCGTTCCAAATTGCATACTTTCTGTTTTCCGATACTACTACATGCAGTTGTCCATAAAAAGTATACAAGTTTGCATACAATTGGGACAAACTGCTTTTTACATCTTGCTTGTATATCATAAGCGGTCCTTCTTTGTTCTGTTTCATTAGCTCAGTCGATGTGCTGTAGCTCCCACTGAGCAGAGGCTTGCATGCTGTACAATTACGACCTGGTGTAGTAGGACATAAGGGTATTTTTGGCAAACTGCATTTGAGATGCATGTTTTGGGACATCCTAAAACCTTTTTGTAACATATTATATAGCATTGGAGTTTGGGTATTGAAACGTACCCCGTGACATGAACATGTTTGGTTATGTTTTAAAGCTGATCATCGATGAGCTATAAAATAGTGGATGAAATATAGGGGAGAACGGGGGAATCTGAGGCATCGGGTAATGTGAGCCACCCCCTGTATCTAGACAACGGAAAACATTTGTGGTCATGTGAGATATATGTTTTCCCTGTTTTCCCTCTCATTTCCCCATGGCCCTGAAAGAGAGGACCTCATGGTGCTGTGGTAAGCATGTTTTTTTCACCAAAATAGGTAGTTTGCATGTAAAAGTAAATTTTCTTGCTGTCAACTTAATCAACTGTTGTGCCAAAGCAAATGTATTCACGTAGAAAAACTTCTATCATACGTGTTGATGAACTACCAACATATGAAACCATGTGATGCTGAGAGGTAGTTTTTTCTCAAATTGTGGTGGTGGGGGAAAGTGAGCCAAATGCTGTGGGGGAAAGTGAGCCACTGTCTCACTTTCCCCCACCATAAGGCACAAGTTAAGTTTAGTCTTAAACATATTTTAATGTAATATTACATGACATATGTTTTATTTTAATGCCATACACATTGTAGAAAAGCCATCATGCCAAGGAAATACACCAGGAAGACGACTTGGGGCATCCACACGGAAAGAGCACCTTCTCATTTTTCCCTCTAACCTTCAGGGCTGGAATGTAGAGTAGGCCTAGTTGTAGAGTATGACAGGCTGATGTTATAATCCAGTTGGGTCTTCTCCTGTGTTCTGAGTCCCAGGCTGTTCTCGCTGGTTCTGATTTTCCTATGCTTTGACCCCCAGACACTAGCTGGCTCTAAGGGTCCTGTGTTCTGACCCCCAGACTGTGTTCTAATCTAACTGGTTCTATCTTTCATTTGAATCTTATTAAAACCTTTTGAATTATAATATGTTGTATTTGATTTTGTTCAGAGTTACTTTCAAGTGTTTAGAAAATTTGCTTTCCTTAATTGACCAAACCCCATCATTCTTTTACTAGTCCGACATTAGTTCTGGAATGTGTGGCTAGCTTTCAGGATTCTTACTGTTACAATATGTGTTGTTATGGTAGTTTCAGAGTGGAAAAAGTAAGTGGATCAGTTTACCCCACAGCTGGGGTAAAGTGAGCCACATGACAACTTTTTTTAAAACAATCATATTTTCACAGCCCTTTGTCTTGAAACAATTCTGCTAATGCCCATTTCTAGGAAACATCCTGAATTAATGGGAAATGTGTACATTTGAGTGATAAATCATTTTAGCTCGCTTAGAGGGGAGCAAATGTAAAAAGTGGCTCAGATTACCCCGTTCTCCCCTACTATAGAAATAGAAAAACTTACAAAACATTTGTACCATTTGCTTTATTTAGGTTGCAACTCACATAAAAACATAGCAAAATAACATAACAAAGTTATAAAATAATGTAATAAATAAATAAATATCGCCTATCAGGTTCAAGAAAGAAACAGTAAAAAATATATAAAATAATAAAAATAGATTTGCCTCTAAATGCTTAAGGAGTTTGTCTTTCCTAGATGGATTAATTTCTCCCAAATGTTTTCTCAAACTCCATATCAACTTCGGGATGCCTAGATTTGTTTTTGTAAGTTAAATCAAACAGTAAAAACAGTAAGAGTGAAGAAGTCTTCTGAAAGGGTGACTTGTTTTTGCTGCATGCGACACACTCATCTGTGAACAAAATGAGTGGTAAGACAAAAAAGAAGTGTGACTGTTGCCTCTCAGGTCTTCACGGCAAGAGGCCTCTTGAGACGTAAACAAGTTGAAATAAAATTAAAAAGTTAACACTCTGATACAGTGTTGCTGCGTCTATCATAGGTCGGTGCTGTTCAGCAATTTCTCAGGTGAACGAGAATGTGAGACCAAGGCCATTTAATGTGATGCAATCCTTACATGTTCTAAATATAGGTAACCCAGTAAAGCATCTTCATCTGTGGTGTTATAGTGAAGGCGGATGGGCAAACTGTAATAGTGACATCATAGTAAGAACAAGAAAACACCACTCAGAAAGGATTTTTCCACACGTCACAATGTAAACACAGTCATATGGCATGTTTCTATTGAGGCAGATACATTCAAATGGTTGGGATGAGTTAGGGTTTACATGTTTTATCTGCTGTAGTAAGGAGCATTTTCTTTTTAATTCGGATTCACTGACTGCATCTATGATACCTGAAAACGGACTATATGTTGAGATGATATGGCCGTCTGAGATTGTGTCGACTCATTTGGTGCCTGGTTAAGGTTAAAGGATAAACCACAATCGTGGTTGAAGAAAACTAACATATCAGTAAAACACGAACAGTGTTCTCCCATGTTAAAAGTCTGACACTATTTTACCCAATAATCGACCCTGACCTTGTCCCCTTGTCACCTTCCCTCCTTTACTCCAATCGGGGTCATGATCCATATGGTCGTTTTGACTGGAATGTATGAATGTATTTGGCCCAAGAGGTCAGCGCACACATGGGTGGGTGGGTGATTTCTTTGGACAGATGACAAATGTTGTTATTTTTGGAAAAAAAAGGATTGAATATACCTAATCAACCAATATCCAATGAATCCCCACAAATCTGAAAGACACAGCGCTTCCCTCCATCCACACTTTATTGCATCCATTCATACATCTGCATGCCCTGCCTTCTGATCCCGGCATACTGCGTTGCACAGCTGAACTTGTGCACCCTGCCTTCTTGTTGACCTCCCTGGCAGAGTGCTGTGAACCTAGTTTCCCCCCCCCCCCCCATCCACTAACCACCCCCCCTCCCCTTGTTCCAGCTCTTTCAGTACAGCAGACTGCAGATCCCGCCTGGACGCCCCTTGCCGTCTCACAGAAGTGCGAAAATAAGATGGCATTGGATCTATTAACACATTGGGCTGAGTGTTAGTGAGGGGGGCCCCAGCCGAGACCACTCTCGACCGCCATTCTGCCCCTGCTCTGGCCGGGGGCATGGTGGAAGGTTGTGGGGGAGGGGGTGGGGGTGTTTACGCAATTAAAGATTTCTGAGAGGTTAAGGAAGAGGTAGCAATGGAGCCTGAGTGTTCTGTACTGGGCATGCTGACACTTGTCCACTTGACCAATTTCACCTGTTCTTCAACAGCCCTTGTGTCAATTGATGGATTGATTGGTGCAGTGATCAATAGCTACATGTCAGGACTTGTGTGCTTAGACAAACAAGAATCTCTGCACTCACCGACAATCCTGGAAAGTGGGAATCCGGTGTCGGTAGCATAAAAAAACAAAATTTGTGTGATACTGTGATATATATTTTTTATAAATAAAATTAAGGTGATATAGAGTGTCTTTTGCATGGAGAGGGGGGGGTGTGTCAGGGTGCATGTCTTCACACGAGGGTCCCTGTCTTTCACTCGTGTGGAAGGTGTGTGTTTGCGAATTGCGCATGCACCAAACCGCCCTCAATCAGCCAGCATATTTTCTATTCAGGAAGGTAAAACATAAACTGACGCATAAACTGCCATTTCTCAGATAACCTTGTTCCAATGTTATGATGACTTTACATGTGCTCGAATCCGCAGGATTTCACTCCTGAACTTGTTGGCACATGGAGATGTAATGTGTGTCTCTCTCTGAGTGTCTCTACCTCGGCGCGATTGCACGCCCACAGATCTACCAGCTCCGTCACAACAGCAAGAAAATAAATAAATGAAAACCTCACAACTTTTTGTCACACTTCAATCACATAACATTAAGCTACCGCATGTTAGAAATGAATAGATGTGGTTGCTGCTATTAGTATTTTCGCGACTTATCTCTTTTAAGCAAACGATGAATGAATGCGCAAGCAAACACAATTGGAAGACTAAGAAAACAGAAAACAACGTTTTAATATATGTCCGTCTGAATTTCTTTTCACATTATGTCCCAGACCACTGTGTAACATTGTCGTCTTTTGTGTTTTTCATCCTGGCATTGAGGGCGAATTCCACCATGGCTCCTCTGCAGTACTACAGCATGTAGCCCTCCCTCAGAGAGGGGCTGGTTACCAAGCAGATTAGACAAGATATTTACAGGTGTGAAAAGATGCATTCTACTAATACAGTGTGAAATGCTTCTGTTTTAGTGCGCTCTGTCCAATAAGCCTGTTCACAATGGGATGAGAGAGTGGAATAGATAGAGAGGGACATAGAGAGAGACATAGAGAGAGAGAGAGAGAGAGAGAGAGAGAGAGAGAGAGAGAGAGAGAGAGAGAGAGAGAGAGAGAGAGAGAGAGAGAGAGAGGGAGAGAGAAAGCAAGAGAATCCAAGAAGCGAGTTGTCTTGTGTGCGTTTTTTTTGGCTCTGTATTTTAAAAGGAGCTGAGGCGTATAGCTGAGCGCAAGTCTTAAGAAAAAGTGATAAAATATACAGTGCGAAAAGCTTTCAAAGTGTCTGGAAATTAAAGCGCGGTGCAGCAGCAGGGCGGGGGACGTGGGTGGTGGGGGGGTTGTCGGTTGTCGGGAGGAGGTGGTGGTGGTAGAGCAGTGTTCAAGACGACGGCAATCTGCTTATGTGACTCTTTGGGGAGGAAACGGAGCAGTTGTCCTCAGCGTGCTTAGCATTTTCCCACTGCATTCGTGGCATCACCATCAGTTGGACGATAACATTCAGGGTAATGATAATTTCTGAGCAGACTACGGAAGAGTATTAGGGTCATGGGACAGGTCAAAAATGAGAGGAGCTTTATTTTTTCATGATGCACTTAAAAAAAAAGAAAAACCAAGAATAAAGTGGTAACACAATGTCAAGAATAAACTCTACAGGTCAAGATGCGGAACATTTAAAAAAGATGTTGACAGATTTGAACTTCCGGTAACTCGTGAGCATAACTTTATTAAAACACAAATGATGCATCTTTGTTACAAACTCATTTTATTAGCCAAAATCAGACTTCTCTAAACTCGACTTATCACTGCACTGCACTGTTTAAGAGGGGAACTATAGAATATATTTCGCTTTAGTGTTCAGCGCGCTTATTAGACGGTCCTTGCCCTCAATAGCAAAGATGCATCGTTAGTGTTCAAATAGCATCTGATTTATGATGCCGGAAGTACTAATCCATCAATACCTTTCCTACTCTACCGCAGTCTTGAACTGTCGAGTTCATTCCGGACATTTTATTTCCACTTTATTCTCAACATTTCGACTTTTTCGAAGTGCATAATGATATGATTCGTGGCCCTAATACTCTTGCGTGTGTATCTTACACATTCTGCAACTTTTCTTTTTTTGGTGCAATTCTGAGAGGACATGGCAAGTTTTCCCTTTTTTTAGTCGCGTGGCGTTACCCTAAAAGCTCTTACCTTACGAAGTAAACGGAGCAAAGAGGAGGCTAGTGGAGGGAGCAGCGGGCAACTCAGTCCGTCCAGAAAAAAATAATTAGCAGGAAGGAAGGATAGGAGGCTGAAGGAGCTTGGATCTGGGTGGAAGCAAAGGGAGTATGGGGGAGGGAGGGAAGGAGGGAGGTGTGGGGGGGGATGAAGGGGGCGCAGGAGTGTTGTGACCACACGCCCTCACCCGTCGAGCGTGGCTTGGAGCCCAGACAAGTCTGCGCTTGGCCCTGCCCCGCCTCACGCCGGAGAGAGAGGGTCATTCTGTACAGGAGTCAGGAACAGCAGTGCGGGGATCAAAAAAATTGTTGCCGCGCCAACCCTCCACCCTGTGAATAAACAAACAAATGATCCTAGGTGAAATAAATGAATGTGACTGAGCAGCATTTGCATCGATGAGGCTCAAAGTAGAGAACTAATAGGTGAAGTTCAGGGTGAAAGATGATATTCAAGACAACATAATCATTGCAAATAAGTGTGGGAAAAGACAACGTGTTAATTGTATGATTAAAAATTCAGTTATTTTAAATCATTGACACAAAATGCAATATTTGATATAAACTGTGAAAAAAGGTGAAAAACACAAGAAAGTGTGATGTCAAAAATGGCTGCTTTCAAAGAACAATTTTCAGCATCTGTCCAATGTTTTCCTATTTCTAAAAGTCAATAAGAAAAACTTGCTCTGTTCCTACCAAAAAAACGGTGTGATTTCACCAAAGAGCATTGTGCGCTAAAGCTCGTAGAACCACGGTTTCTTTTGATGCCTCGCTGATAAATAAAACTCTTTTATCCATTTTTCTGCCAGTTGTATTAGCAGCTTGTTAGGCCGGCGGCCTCTTCTTTTTGGCGGCCTCTCCCACCGTTTAGAAAAAATAGCAGTGACACACTGCTCGGCCGGGGCAATGGGGCAGAGGGACTCCCCTAATTAATGGAGGTAATCTTGCAGCTTTTCAACCAGCCTTAACATTTCTTTTAATGAAAGGATTAGCGCAGTGCATTAAGATGTATTTAACCTCCAGCACTAGCTCTGTTTCAGTAAGTATTAAACAGGCCATTACATGGAGTGGAGGGCTCAATTAAAGCAGACAAAGGCCAGTGCACTGAATGTGGAGTGAGGGGTGGATCCAGAGAGCTGTTTTCATTTAGCATCTGCCCCAACAGCTCTTGGTGAGCAGGAAGAGAAAGGGAACTGACCTGATGCAGCCTGCAGATGTACAGACACAGAATGTTGGAGGCCCATCCCCGGCAAAGAAGATTATAAGGGGTTCAGAGAAAAAGCATTTGAAATATAAATAGATATATAATTTCTATGCATATAATTGTCCCTTCTATTTGCCATAATTTCTTTCCTGCGTTCAGCTTGCTTGCTAAGGTGACATTGTTTAAAAAAAAATTGCATGTGGTCTAACCACATTGAAAGCGGGGGGCCAGAAATCTTAGAAATCTATTTTCTAAGTTGTTGATTTTACAGAACAATCAAGGGCCACCGTGCAAGCCGTGCCAGAGCCCCTGCTGAACAACGATGGTATTGTTCACTTGGAAAGAGAAGAAAAAAAAACTGGCATGGGTTGCTGCATTTATCAATTTTCCCTTTCTCTTTCTCGCCCACAACTTGTTTGTCGTGGCATGGAGAAGGCCCGGTTTGGGCCCAGCAGGTTGTCCTATGCGCATGGCATCCCCTAAAATTAGTTCAAGTCAGCGGTGGCCTTTTTACAGCTTTGCCACTGAGGATGTTTGCAGATCCAATGCTTTGTCTCACTCGCTTTTCATATGTGTGACTGTTTTTTTTTTCATTCGCATTCATTTAAAAATAGTACAAAGATCAAAACAACATTTATTAAATAAGTAGGACATATGTATCTGTTGTAAATAAATCAAATATCAGAAGTCCATATAACCATATTATCCGTGTAGACGTTAAAGAATACAAATTAGGAAATCAAGTCCCTGGATTGTTAAACTCCTCAACACAGCAGCAGACATGACAGCCTTGTAATGCACATAAGTGTTAATTAGTTTTTAAGAATCTCTGCTTCCTCCCCATCTATCTCTCCATCATGAGTGTATTGAGAATGACGTGGCTCACTAGTTAAATACATTCCCTATCGCATGTCATTAGCCCCCTCCTGCTGCAAGATGTGGCGGAACGGCTTTTTTTTTCTCGAGTTGTCTTCCACCGAGATGATTAGCCCGAAACTACATCTCAAAAGTGTTTGTCAGGGCGCGCGGCATGCTACAGTGAATCCGGGGAAACAGATGGATCCGCTTGTGGACGGATGAGAGACAGAGGGAACATGGTGCGCCTTTAAACGAGCACTATGTAACTCTGGCACAAACCTTCAGTCCACATTACTGTACCCTTTCAAACCCCCCCAAGCTTTTATGGTAGCCTGCAGGCGCGCATTATGGTGCCCTGTCTGCAGCTATAGAGAAAATGAGACTGACAACTAGCAGTGAGAGTGAATTATATGGGTTATGGCTGAGCAAACATTGATCGGATAACTCCAAGTGGAAATGTCTTATTTGGTAGATCTTTTAATGCTGGTGGGTTATTGGGCTTTGATCAAGCCCTTTAAAACTTGTAGAATAATTTGTAAGACTGTTTAGCAATAGAGCCGTCCATATCAAACAACAACAACAACAGAAACTCAAACCTCTCAATCTTAATGCGCTAAACCTCCCCGTTTGCGCATCAATTATCTCTCTGACTGGAGGTGTTATTCACCTGCATGTAATACACTGAAGGCTTTGTCCTAATTTGCGATCTCAAGATCTGCAGCAGCAGCAGCAGCAGCATGGGATGAGGTTGTTGCCATGGAGAGGAGGTGCTATGGAGAGGAGGGACTCTCCATGGTATATTGTAATGAAATCTATACTGTTACAAGATCCATTGATTGGTAGCTGTTTTCAGTCTGTAAAAACACGCTGTCTTTCTTAAATTTCGCCATCTGATTGACAAAAAGGAATGCCGTACGGTAGTGTGGCAGTGATGTTTCAATACGTTGTTTTTTTTGCTATCATTATGATTTCATTCAATTGGAAGTTGTTTTTCTAATTGAGACTGTTTTGCCATTAACGTCTGATCAGTATTGGACTGACACAGAGTTTTTGATTTACATTAAGGCCGTAGATTTGCTTGATTTTTTAATTACGACTAGAAAAATCAATAGAGGTTGGATTGACAGTCTGTTTAGAAATGCTCCAAATGGTACAGGGTGGCAATGGGAAATCAAGAGCATCACAGGTTTCTCCCTCGTATGTCTTCCCACTTTGACTTTCAGCAAGCTCCTTGGTAGACGTCAGAGAATGATTGTTTATTGTAAATTGTATTGATCTGTTGAGGGGTTGATTTCCACCACTTTCACAGCGTAGGTGTTGCCTGACATTCAGTGACTGTGTGAGATCGCCCAACGAGCACACCAACTCCATGTGACTTAAAAGCAAAAAACGTGTATAAAGTAGTGTTTAATATACTGTTCATTTCCAGCGAGATAATCATGAAATTTCAAGAGAAAGGAGTAGATCATCCCACTTGACACAGTAGACAACAGTCTTTAAACCAGTGTTTGATGGTAGCCTTATGATTGTATAGGCTATGGTCATACAGTGGCACCAGTTTGACCAGGTTATGTTTTACACGTTTTTTAAGTTAAGAAACTTAAGATGGCCTTGCTCTGAGCATAAATTTAGTTGTTTTTATGGGTGACCACAGGTCTCATTTACCACCTTAACCAGCAACAGACCATTTACTACTAGCAATAGCAGACCTATGTCCTTCCTGGGAGAATGACCAAAATGAAGATTGTAAAGTTAAATATTCTCAGTACTAGTGTAAATTAGAGGGTTGGATGGATGGCAACTACAGTCAATGGGAATAACGCTGAATACATTTAATGAATGTATAAACCATCTATGTTTTTATGTGTGTACACTTTTAATAAACCATAAACAAGTTTTTAGAAGTTTGGTTTTTGGAAACACTTCCGATGGAGTATACTCAGGAGTTGGCTGTTTGGAAGTGCCACAACAAGCGAACACCACTCCCGCTGTGTTCTTTGCACCCCGGTCACAGCTCTCAGAGGTAATCCCAGCCTGTTGAATCCCGGGAAAGAGAGAGGATCAAATGAGAGGCAAAGGAGGAGAGCGAGAACATATGAGAAGGCAGAGAGAGAGAGAGAGTGTGGGGACTTGGTAAGGAAGTCTAAAACAAAGAGATGAATGATGAGGTGAGACTTGCCTTGTGTAATGTCCCCTGCCATGGAATCACAGCTTCAGTCCTTAGGTCTGATTTTCTAGCTCTTTCTCTCCTTCCCTGAACACTATCATAAGTCATATGATCGTGTAAAAGTGTAAAGAAATAAAAAATTAAAAAGTGACTCACACAGCAGGGTACCAACTTTGTGTGTGTGTGTGTGTGTGTGCGTGTGTGCGTGCGTGCGTGCATGCATGCATATGTTCGTGTAAGAGGACTTTTCTTCTCGTCACTGAGGCATAAATATATTTTGTGGTGTTTTATTCTTCTATGCTAGCTTCTTTGAAAATGTTGTAATTTCCTTAAGGTTAAAAGTATTTTTTGGCTACACTTTAAAACATAAAACTAAACAACAGCAACAAGGACCTGATCCCTCACTGGCTTCTGGCCAGCAAACACTGCTAATTGTGTTATTAGATGTTAACAGTAACTGAACCCCTGCCTTTGTGGTGGTGGATGACACAATTTGTGAGACCTGTGCCCCCTATTTAGGACACGTGTTCATTTTCAAATCCATATGTCATATTCAAATTCATAGTATTGGCTAACAGACACTCAAGATCCTAGCCCATTACATAATTTGAGATAGGTATTTATTTAACCATGTTTGGAATAAGCCAGAGCCTAAGAGTGATTTTAATTATTGGCAACACAGACATTTAAGCATCGGCGGGAAAAGTAGAGATCTAGTTAGCACAATAAGTTGATACTACAATCTTTTTTTATAAAGCAAAACACAACAAGCGCTATTATATAAGTGTTTGGAAGAAAGTAAGTTTGAATGTATATTCTGTGCAAAAGTGTCGTGTTTAAACTAGGATGAAACAGACTATGAAGTTCTATGAACTCTGTCAAAGCTGACTGGCTTCCCATTGCGTCACTGTGTTGAACTGTAACAAAGTTGAAATGCCCCAAGCCAAGACTGGAGGCCTCAGCTGTGGCTGAGTGGAGCCAACGCATGGTGAAGGCCTTCACTGGGGTGATGAGAGCAGGGAGCAGGGAGCCAGTGCATGCTAGCTATAGCTAGAACGTTTGGTAAAAGTGCAGACAGCTTGGGAGGTGCTAATGAATGCCGGGCATTGCTAACCGTACTGTACCCAGGCTCCGGGCGCAGCCTGGCAGCCTCCTGTCCCTCCTGCCCGTGCGAAATGTGAAAGATCAACCGGTTGGAGGGAGCAGACGGGAGCAAACACACACACACACACACTTGAGTGCACATATACTCGTTCAAATGCACAAACACAAAAGTGTGCACAAGTTGATACACACACCACTATGCATACGCACATAAAGGCCTACACAGACTCACACTTGGGGACAAACACACTCGAGCCTGGCTCACTACGTTATCACTTCATGAGGGCTCCAGCCAGGCCAAGCCATGAGGCCTCAGCTGAGATGAATCAAGATCCCCCACTGGGTCCTCACTCAACAAGCCAGGTGGAGCTCCTCACCACAATGACAGCACAACTCTAACACTTCAAGCTACAGCCTCTAAATGTGGAAATAAATGTGAGCTAATCAAAGCAGATTTTTGTACGAGTAATGTATATTTTGAAGTTATTATTACAAGACCAGTGTTTAGAAGATAATGATGGGGGGAAAATGCACTTTTTAAACATTTTGAGGACTGATTTATGCCTACATCTCACATGATTGTATAATTTTCATTTTTTTTTAACAAAACGTAACCTCACATCTATGCTGCACTGTACATAAGACAGGTGATAGTGGCAGGGTTGTGCTGCAGACTCTCCTTATTCCACTGCTACTGTCAAAATCATACACTCGAATATTGTTGAAAATAAATTTAACATTTTAGAAACAAATATTATTGCTGTATGACCAAAAATGTTATCTCAGCAAAGCAGTTGAAAAATAGAAAGTTGAGTAGTTAAACTTACCTCCTGTGGGGACACAGCCTCAAAGAGCATCACTGTGAAAAGCTGTGAACTCTCATCAGGAAATACATGCTGATAATGGAGTGATCAGCAGCTCAAATATGTAAAATACATGGTGCGTTTCAATTTTTTTTTCTCTTCCCTGTTTTGACAACCTGGCAGTAAGTCTCTGCTTGGCTCTGCTCTATACCCAGCTGTATAGGATGAATCATATTTACCTTCTTTTTTTAATGAATATTCATAATGAATGTTTTGCATATATAGCTTATTTAAAAAGATAAGAATGCTTGAGGATTTCAGTCACACTTACAATCCGTGTCCCACCATCTGTAATGTCATTCGATATGATTACAAATGGATGGGATTATGTTTAAGTTTTTATTCAGTGTGAAAAGAAAAGAAAAAACGCACATCATCAAAGTGTACAGGCAACATTGAAATATGTACGGTATATATGAAGCTCTTAAGAGCTCGTCATTGAATTTATTATCTTCAAAATAGTACTGCATTATCACATTTTAATATCTAACACCCACCTGACTTTTAGGTACAAAATGTAATGCCTCTGATTTTCCTCCTCAACTTTCTTCCTCCCAGTAACAGGCATTCTTGAGCAAGTTGTATCTCATTAAATGTTCTTTGCGAGTTGGCTGGAGATGTATCTATTCATTAGCTTCAAAAGGGTGTCATGTGTATGAATTATGCTAACAGGATCTAATTAGCAGATGCAAATGAGGTTAGTCAAAATTTTACTGGAAGAGAGAGAAGAAAAGCTCCATGGGATAGTTGGAGCTCGACAGCTCACCAACCGCCCCCACGCTGGGCACCAAATGTGATGGTTTGCCCCTGCTGCTGCTCTGTACAGGAGGCAGGGCTGAACCATAAACACAGAGGTGGGGAGGACAGCTGTTCAGAGGTGTTTTTTAATCAAAATCTGTGTTTTACTTTAAAATCGGAAAAACCTAGCATTGGGTAGCTACTGATTCATTATAGGTTGATAGCATGTCATTGCTCTGGATGGAGGTTTGTTCACCCAGCTTCGCCTGGAGCCAAAAGTTAACCCCGAACTCCTCACGCCTCCCCTCTTTCTGAAAACACACACACACACACACACACACACACACACACACACACACACACAGAGGCAGAAATATGCCTCCCCATCTCCGTCCCACAAGAAATAAGTTACACAACCAGCTGATGGAACTCCAAAATCCGGCGTGAAGAGGACTCACTAATAGCAGCCGCCTACAAGCTCCTGCCATTCTGACACCATGGCCCCAGACTGTGGAGAAGTTGGCAGGTCTCCGGGAGCATGCCTTCTGGCCTCGGCAAGGAGGAAGGCCAGCAGGCTGCTGCAGTGTAACACACATATGCACGCACACACTTCATCCTGCAGTGGGACTCAAACGCTAAGCTATAGTTCATATGCACAATAGGGTTAGAGGAGAGGAGGGAGGCAGCGAGTAGTGACCCCGTTCACTGTAGGAATCAGATAGTCTTCAAAGAGCGAATCGCTGTTACTATGTATGAATCGTCTCCTGCCTTATACCCTCTTGTGTTGAATCCTGTGACATGTCGGCCCTGCCAAGATAAGTCAGAATTTGAGGAGTAAGCAATGCTAACTGGTTTTCAAAACTACAACATTTCAGATTTACTTGAATTCTGTATCTGATCATACTTTTTATCTCACCTTAGATAAAAAGAAAAAAAAGTAGAAAACTAGAACTGCAGCCTGGTGGTTATATGACTCCGCGAGGCATAATATAGCCAAACAGAGAAGATACAGTGGTGGTAGGCAATGCATTAAAGAAGGTAAAGCTCCTAAGTAGCTACAATATCGTCACTGCATTTTGGAATTTGACCTACAAAATCTAATCAGTTCACCCCTCGAGTCCAAGTGTACTGTAAGTAGGCTATGTGCTAAATTTGACCAAAATTCCTCAATGCATTCTTAAAATATTGTTCTCACAAGATTTAAGGTTACAGTGACTTTGACCTTTGACCTCCAAAATGTAATCAGTTCATTCTTGAGTCAAAGTTTGTTCCATTTTGACCAAAATCCTTCTAAGCTTTTCTTGAGATAGTATAAGATTTTCATGAGATGATAACCAGTGACCTTGATCTTTGAACCCCAAAATCAAATCAATCTATCCTCAAGTCAGAGTGGACATTTGTGCAAAGTTTGAAGAAAATCCCTCAAAGCGTTCTTGAGATATGACATTAACAATACGCAAGGTCACAGTCGCCTTGAGCATTGAGCTCCAAAACCCAAAGAGTTCACCCTTGAGTCACAGTATGAGTGTGTCCAAAATTTGCAGAAACTCCTCTAAGCGTTCTTGAGATATTGCGTTAATTAGACACGATATCTCAGTGACCTTGACCTATGACCTTCAAAATCCTATCAGTCCATCCTTGAATCAGAGTGGACATTTGTGCACAGTGTGGAAACAATCACTTAAAGTGTTCACAAGATATCATATTCACAAGAATGGCCTGGACAGGCAACCCATAACTGTGAAGGGTGCCCTCATCACCAAGCTGTCACGGCACAGATTATGAACGGCCACGTCCCCACACTGTAATCAATTTCAAGTTGGTTAAAAAATATTATATTTGTCATAGTATGAAAAGCACAGATGTAAACAGCCTTTTCTGTTTTCTGTAGTTTTCAGCACCCGAGAGCAGATCTCATGATGTATGAAAACTGCATTTGTTAACTGATAAAAAACTGAGATACACTTGCTACACTTTTCAGTCTACTATCACCACAATTTAAACTTTCAAAATACTACTGAAGTGATTTTTGATAAATGGATGAAATCCAGTTGAGAAAGTGAAAGGGAAAATAGCTTTACGGTGCTACCACCCACTCACATTCTCGGCAGCTCTGAGTGACTCACTGCCAACCAATGCTAACCACACAGGTTAGATGAACCCTACACTTTTGTCTCCGACACCTACATGGATCACTTCAAAGTAAAGAAATAAATTGTTTAAGTTCTCATGAGTTCTACACTGATTTGTGCCCCCTTACCCCTACATAACCTAGCAAAAATGTCCCTTTTTACATTGTATTTCTTGCATTCTTGTATAGCATACTGTATGCAAACATATGTATGTAATGGCTTACTGATGGATCATTAAAAAAGGGCTGTGTACACCAGGGCTCGATCAATGCATATTCATGCTGCTAGGATTGTTCTTTCCACAGTGGGACCCTTAACATTTATGGCAGCTGACAATTAACAACTCTGTAGGCAACTATAGCAAAACCAAAAAAGCCTAACAATAAACATGATTAATTGAACATTTCACAAGACGTGAAAAACAAAGCAAAAGCAGTTTTCTCCTTTGTTCATTTGGACTGCAGCAGACACCCTGTCTTCACACCTCCCACATGGTTTAACGTGTTGCATTGTCCCCCACATGTACACACAGCCTCAAACACACAGATACCCACACACACACACACACACACACACACACACACACACACACACACCACAGCAATACGAAGACCACATCTGCCCGGGGCTCCCCTTTTTGTCTGCCTCTGCACTAAAGGTGTGATCGCTCATTGGGCTGGTGAGTAGGTGGGGGACATTCTCCTAACTAAGAGGGGCAGGGAGGGAGGGGGGCATTAGACTGGTGTTTCCTCCTCCGCCAAATCATATTTTGAAATTAAGGTTGGCCATCGTTGGGGATCCCCTCTATGACCCCATAAGGGCCGTCAAGGACTGTTACCAATTCACAAACCACACACACATGTGATTCCCTGCTCTGTCACAGGTTTGTGAGATGGGTATTACCTTGTTTGGGTCCCCCTCCCCTAGTTACCAGAACCTCTAAAACTCACTCATTAACATCTAATAGTTTGTATGTGTTTGCAGTGTTTATGCTAAGCTAAGCCGACCGGCTTCCAGTATACAAAGGACGTGAGAGTGCTATTAGTCTTTTATGTCAAACTATACCTTTAATATGTGGCTTTATAACTGATTTCTCAAATAGTGTGAGTCATACTTGAACAGCATTGTTATTTTCCATAAACCGTTGTGAGGAACTTTTATCTTTTGCCTGATAGAGCCTCGAAAGCTCTACATACACCAGATTTTTTAAACGAAGTCTGGGTTTTTAACACTGGGTATGAGTCCAGCATATCTCGGCTGGTCTATTCTATCAAGGTCTACAACCACCGGAAGAACCTCCAAACAAGCGCTCCCCTGTCAGACAGAATGTTTGTCCCATGTGTCTAGACCTCCACCATATCTGACCCGCCAGCACAGAAGGACACGCAAACACTCGACAGACGATCGTAAGGAACAAATACAGGCGGGCTCTTTCCTTCCACCATGTGACTTGGATATGCATGCTCACTGCTGTTCGTAATTTCTTATCATTGACACCCACCCCTCCACATCCCCATATACACTGTGTCAAATATGACACCTCTACCCACAAGTAACGGACCAGGTTCTCAGCCCCCTTCTAGAAAGCCTCTCTAAACTGTCCCACCTTATGAGTGGGCCTTCCCCTAAACGCCAATGACGTGTGCTTTGGTCTCAGTGCTCAAACAGACAGGGGGCCTTTTGCTTAGTCCTTTACATGTCTCCTCTGTTCTCTAGTCAGAGAAGGAGACCAAACCATGGACCACTTCCATGATATGTGGGAGTCCCTGCTGTTTCAATGGCAGGCAGCCTCTTCCTTCAAAGTGTTTGGATCCATAGCCACGGGAGCCCATCTGATGTGGTCCCCCACCCATCTGACTAGCAGCTCTCTTCCCCAGGCCCAGACGGCTGGAGGGACAGAGCAGACGAAAGGGGCCGCAGATTGTTGTAGACCATTTACATGTAAATACAGAGACCAGGCCTGGGTCTCCATTCAATATTGAAGGTGTCCGCTGCACTGAGGTCCCTCTGTGTGTGCATATATGAGCATGCGTGCATACACACCAACAAGTGCATATGAATGTGTGTGAGCGTACACATGCGTGTGTATGTATGTATGTGTGTGTGTGTGTGTGTGTGTGTTTTCATGTATGTGCATGGCATGATCCAGTACATCTAAATTATACAGCTGCCAAATGGCTGCAAATGTTTTTATACAAAAGCATTCTGTGGTCTCTAATTATATCTAATGGCTGCTGGATGCATTTCTCCAGAGCTGAAACAGGAGGCTTTTCAGTGAATGATTTGGCATTGTATCAACTAGTTTAATTTTTATCTAATTACACAAAGCAATGACAGGAAATGATAATATTGATTTAAATGTGTCCAGCATTCCTATTAATGAGGCCTTAAAGGAATAGTTCAAAAATATTTATATTTTTAGCTTGTTGTTTCATGCTCGGGTTTAAGACAGGGCTAAAGAAAGCATCCCTTTAACTGTGCCTACAATTCTCCATTAAATAAAAGGGGCACTCATCGCTAGATAGTTTAGCTCAAATACTGCTAGTCAATAGGTAGTGTAAGCCTGCCTCCGGCGCCAGTCAGAAGCGCAGTGCGACTGCCTCAGCCTCTCTTCTCGCCTGCTCCGCATCCAACATGTATTCTGGTTCAAATAGATATGGTTCTGGCTCTGGACAGCATGGATTTTCTTCTGGTATGTATATGACTCTAAAATGACATAAAGTGCAAAAAATTGCAGTGCAACATAACGTGGTAAAAAAAAAAAAATCTCAACAAGCACAGTGCTGTTTATTGATGCTGTAAAGTTTATCTTCTGACTATCGGCATTGGCAGGCTAACGCAACCTATTGTCAACCAGAAAGGAGCTGAGCTAACTAGCGGTGAGCGACCTTTGCCCATTTCTTCTTCAAATATGCACACACAGTTAAAGGAATGGTTTACGTTGCCTTGTCTTGAACCCGAGAGTGAGGCAACACGCTAAAAATTAAAATAAATTAACTTTAAAGGGGGCTATGATGATGTTTTTTTTGTTGGACAGAGAGGGGCACCTGAAGGGCCTCCTAGCACTGTGGATGTAGGCCCTGCTCCCAAGAGGAGACTGAAGACGCAGAGGCAACATCCCCGTTTCACTGGGGGGTCAACCTTAAACCATTATTCATGTCTACATAACCTCCCTCCCACTAGCATATGCTTATGGCTGGTACACAGTAAGTCAGTTAGGGCTTTCCTCTGTGTCGCTCTAGAAGCTTTCATACCGGGAGAGAGAAGTGTTAAAACTCTACATTCTCACTTCTGACTCACTGATTTAACCACATTGAGGCAGGAGCAGCGGCGGAATACTCCTGTGGTGTAAATCTGTGAGAGTTCCCTGTCCAAAAAAAGAAAAGAAAAAAAAGACAAGTGGAGAAAAAAAATAAAGGGTCCTCAATGCAGTTTCTGAGTCAGGGCTGGTGAAGTGATAAAAGCCCAGCTTGTTTGGCAGTAATAGTGCTATGGGAAAGGAAAGGGAACCAGGGGTGAGCTTGGTTGGGGCGGCTGTGTCGCCGTGGCCGTGGCTGGTTGGTCGAGGAGCTCAAATGTGGGGCTGTCTCCCCCCCCGCCCCCCAACCCCCTAACCCCTCCCAGGATCACCCCAACCCTCCCAGGCCAAGAGAGTATGCCTGTTAGGGAGGGCATGTTATTGTGGGGGCTTAATGCCGAGTCGATAGAGCTGCGCCACCCTCCCTTACACCTCACGTTCCTGGGAACACGTATATCCAGTCTGTGCTGTCAAACTTTTAGCACCTGCTATTTTGCTCTGGTCCCTCATGTCAATTCCTCCAGTGTTTTCAAGAGGGACGGGGCCGGGAGAAGTGGGTCAGCAAAGGTTGATGCTAAAATGGGGATGAGGGTGAGACTCAGGCCATCAGACTACACCACCATCCACTGTTAGCGTCACAGGCTTCATGTTCCGGTCGTGATGACACATTGAGTGAAAGTAAAAAGGTGGCGGTGTCAGAATCAGTTCACTCATCTGCTTACCCGATTCAAAGAAGAAAAATATCTCTTCTTGGCCTCATGGCACATTTTTTTCTTTGTTGAGATAAAAAAAATATATATTTATACAGTATATATTATGTTCATGTATTTCACATTTTCCCAACATTTGGAAAACATTACCAGACTTGGAGACATTCGACATTGCCTTAAGCATTACAGTACCTGGAGATATAGTATTTGTGACAAAAAAATAAGAGAGAGAATAAATAAGAGGAGCACCGATACCTGAAACTCTGCTGCTTTCTCCCACAGGCCCGGGGTGACACTTTCTATAATGCAGTAATCCAAAAATCATGTTATCATGCCTTTGGGAATCAAATACAGTGAGTGCAGCTTCAATCCTATTTCCCTGAATGCAGTCACTACACCTTATTTTTCTTAAGATGTATCTTAACACAGTGGATTATCATTGCCCTCTGAAAACTTGTGCATCGCAAAAGCATCGAGGCTCACATATCCCAAGATACATTTCTGCAATAATCCACCGCTCCTTCCACAGACCAGACACACAAATCAGGCAAACAAACACACACACACACACACACACACACACACACACACACACACACACACACACACACACACACAAATGCACGCATGCAGCAACATGCTGACATTGAGACTTATCTATAGAGATATGGCGCAGAGTAGCACACAATTGTTTTTATGCAATCTGGCGTGTTTTAATGTATTTGGAAGAATTCTAACGTACTGCATATATAGAGAGAATTCCCACGGGTCTCACTCACTGACTGGTTGCAGATGGAAGGGAAAGATTCCCATTTCAGGATAATTTGCTCTGCCGGAATGACATCTGAAATAGTCTACATGACATCAAACATGAATCTACATATTCTAATCTTCTTTCAGTGGGTTTTTAAAAAAAGGAAAAAAGAATTGCACGTTGACAAAAGTAGGAAGCTCTTATTTTATACAAATACATTTTGTCCAGTGTAGAAGGGGGAAAGCTTGCGCTGTTTAAATCATGAAGAAACCGGTGGAGACAGGGAAATAAGAAAAAGTGAAAGTAATTGATGAAAGCAATATGCAGCCCGAATGGAAATTGATGAAAGCTGTCACCTTGGTATCTTTGAAGACAGCAGCATGTCTGTAACATAAGCTCTCCTTGCGTAAAAGACTACGGCTTTGATTAAATGTTAGCGATTCCTACACACTGGAAAATATACTGGGGGGACATCTTTGATAAACTTGCGAAATAAATTCTTTCCAATAAAAACGTTCTTGAGGATGATGATTTGCGGAGGAGCGCGGCGTTGACATGGTGCACATTGCACTCAGTCCTGTTCCCAGCACCCCTCCCTCCAGGGGGCTCGGTGGAGAGCATCTCTAATGAGACTTGCGTTATTAATCCTTGCAATGGGGTACATGAATTCACTCAGGAGCAAAGGCTTCAGCAGCCACCTTGGCCCATAAAAGCTGGAATGTATTCCTTTCATGTGCTCTGTTGATGATCTAAACTGACAACAATATGGTAAGACTTCCCTTCCCCTGTCGCGCGGGCCCTGGCCTGGGGCCAAAGAGGGTCATCTCAGACACACGGACTTTTATAGGTGTTCAAGAAACATGCTGACAGGTCACAAGTGGGAGCTCCTTTATGAGTATGACTTAAACATCCACCTCATTTGGAATTAGTTTATTTATAGGTGGCCTGTAAATCACATTTATTTTGTTTTCTGAGTCCTTGGGGTCATTTTGGAAAACCAACATACCGTACGTTGGACCACGGCTGTTAACCCAACAGCGTTAAATGTATTTTAACAAGCTTTTCTCTCAATGGGCATGTAATTATCTGTGAAACATAGCCGTAAAGTGCAATGATCAGTTGTGAAATAAAAAATAAAATCATTTATCTTGACTTCTATCTTGATGAGATAGTAGGATCAATGAGGCTGGGCCAGTGCAGGTGGCATAGCCACGAGGCAATACTTCCCTCAACATAATTTATCAGTAGTTTGCTGATTGTGCAAGGGACAATTAAACAGGAAAAAGCTTTACGCTCAGGGTTGCACTAATGGGGTGTTGACAACTGGGGTGTGAAATGTTTGCCTTTCGTTCAAATACGAATGCAGCTTCCTTTGAACTATAGCTTTTCCTTTCTAACAATTAGAATGACAGACTGTAGCAACACTGCAAGAGAGCAGCACCTTTGCTGTGTGTTTATGTGTAAGAGAGAGGGGTAAAGAGGGGGGGGGGGTAGGATATAGACAGACAGAATTACAATAAGTCTATTATGAATAATCCTGGATCAAGTTCACAGGCCCATGATGATCCATGCATATTTCCAGCTTGTGTTAATTTTGCCTTTTGCATCCAATATTCACTCGAAACAGATTCATAGGAAAAAAATGCCATTCAAAACAGTAGCTTCTCTTGATTTTTCTCAAATGGAATTAATGACTTAGAGTCACTTTATCCATACAAAAAAATCCTGTCTATAATATAAAGCTGCTGTGGTGGCATCGTTTCACAACTTCCCCAGAGGAATTCAGCATTTGTGACAAAGAACAGAAAGGAGAAGGCGTGAAAATCAGGATTTTGGATACGCCGCGGATAAGTGACACTCTCTGTTGAGAGATTGGTTAAGATAAATAATAAAACGGGTTATTGAGTCATTTAAAAAATAAAAATATAAAACGTTTGATGTCATTTTTCAAATTTTGGGTGTATCCACGTGTGTGTGTGTGTGTGTGTGTGTGTGTGTGTGTGTGTGTGTGTGTGTGTGTGTGTGTGTGTGTGTGTGTGTGTGTGTGTGTGTGTGTGCAGCACTCTGGAATGGGCCCTGGGTTCTTGATTGACAGGTTTTGTGCGGTATGCATGTAGCTCTGGTCCCCTGATGGCCCAATAGCCAGCTCTCTACTGTCCCATTATGACACCATCCAATCTGCCTCCAGCCGAGAATCTCCCTCAGCTTTTCACAGATTTGTATCCCCATTTTCCCCAAATTCATCTCACCCCTTTTAACTCCCCCCTCTAGCTTACTTTAAGACTCACACATCACATGCACAACAACTGCCCACACACAGGCACACACACACACACACACACACACACACACACACACACACACACACACACACACACACACACACACACACACACACACACACACACACACACACACATGGAAACACAGACACAGGCTGAGTTCATTGCAGTTGAAGATGATGTGAAGTGAGATGCAAGTGGACGAAAAGTAAGAGTTGACGGCCCGGCATGCAGCTCTCTACGGTGTGAAGTTACTTGGATGTAACCAACGATGGGGTCAGTTGCCCTGTTATCCTGATCCGTCGCTAGAGAGCGCTGTCCCCGTGTCACTCCCGAGAAATCCCCTCCGGCATCATTAGGCCTGGGTACAGTATGAACGGTGTTGTTGTGCGTGCGACATATTTCTCTGATTTTTAGGGAGCTTTCGATTTCTCTCACTGCATGGCTCTCTTTCAGTGTGTGTGTGTGTGTGTGTGTGTGTGTGTGTGTGTGTGTGTGTGTGTGTGTGTGTGTGTGTGTGTGTGTGTGTGTGTGTGAGGATATTCGTATTCCTGGGCAAATTGCTCAATTTTCAATCAACATGTTTTTTTACATTCAGTATTTGAATTGTTAAACTACATCTGTGATGATATTCTTTATTTATTTATTTTTTATTCTGATCGTTCCTTCGCACTGCGTGCATGAAGACTGAACGTTATTTAAAATTTCAGTGGCTTAAATTGATGGAGAGTAACCACCATTTAAGCACGGCAGCTCACCTCCTTCTGAGGCACGCCGATAATTTAAAATACAAATAAAAAGATAGAAAAGAGACTCCATCAAGTAGCTAGCTAATCAATATCAATATTAAATGTAATTTAAATATTTCAAAATCTGATTAACCTGGGTTTACAACAGTTTCATATTTTCATTTGAAGGTAAACTAAATTAGAGAGTCGATCTGATTTGTTAGTGGTTATTTTAATGTAAGCTCTTTATAGCCTAAATCGTGTTTCTGCAATGTAACATTTATTTATGTATGGTTGGTTTGAGGAGGAAAAAACACAAACTCCGAAAAGAGAAAGAATAAAACGAAATAGTAAGATAATTGAAAATATTTTTTTCTGTTTCTGAATGGAAATGAAGCCTTTGCAATATAAATGTAGCTTTGCCAGACTCTTGAGAAAAAAGGTAATACACGCTGTCCTTAATTAAAGTCCACTCACTTTATTCGACTTTTTTTTTTCTTTTTTCTTCAACAGAGATAAATAAAAATGATAAGAGTAATACATTAAAAAAGCCTGTCTTTTAAATTTAATGTTTTTTTGACGGTGTTTAATATTTTAACGGAGCCTAATCTGCAAACCTGGAAGTGGAAGAGATGACGGAGGCCAATTATAGGAAATAAGGTGCACATGTGATTTTTTTGTTGTCCCTGAACGTGTTCTGTTGTTTGCATGGGGAGGAAAGGGACTCTCGGTGTTTGCTGTTGATCGAAGAGAAGTCCTCTCGGTTGAGTGGGTGGGGGTGATAGATGCCACCTCTCTAAAAAAAAATTTTTAAAGCCGAAGTTTAGAGGTGAATGTGAGTACGCGTTGGGGAATGCAGGGCTGGTGACGGTTGGGTGACGAGTGCGACTAATGTGGGCCATTTTCTGTGTTGCGTAAAAGGTAAACTATTATTATAAGAAGTTAATGAATTGTGCCTGTCATTTTTTGTAAAGCCTCTTGAGAAATCCTTTTCCAATCATATTTAAAGTCAAATTGAAGATTATTGACCCTTAACATTTTTGATTTGTGTTGCTGGTCACATGTATATGCTACCTTGTATTGGATATGATAGAGAAAAAACTAACTTAAACGACAGTCAGTACAAATCTTCTCTTTAATATTTCTACCAGACTCTTTCTAATTAAATTAAGAGTAGCGAGTAGCGCGGCCATTGGCTATGGAGAGGGCTGGTGCCTCTCCAAAAAGCTCCTCCCCTATCGCTGACAATCAGTTTGGGTGTGTGGAGGAGAACTACATCTTATAAGAGCCGCTCAACAGCCCATGTCCAGCCCACAATCTGATCCGAATATCCGCAGGTGAGGAGACGGTCTAACCTCCTTCCATCAATCGATTAGGGAGGGGAGGCGCGTGCAGCAGATACACAAAACAAACCAGGGCGCCGGTGGCAGTGCATGCTGTCGCCTCTCCTTGGCTTGAGATTCACTTCGAATTCGTCCTTTTTGATTGATTTATTGCAAGATCTTAAACAATGCAGTTGGAGAACATCCTTCCCAGCGCTAGCATCAATTTACCCAAGACTTTTTACAATCTCTCGTCATCGGACAGCGCGAACAACAGCCCGAGGCCATCGTCGCAGCAACAGCTTGACTATCAAGAAGTCGAGCGGACGGAATCAGAGTCCAGCAGTAGCGCTCCTAAGAAGTACCTGGGCGGGATGCTGGGCGAGGGAGAGGGGGACACTTTCACCAAGAGCGGGCCCGACGGGAGGAAAGGCTCTTCCCCGGTGGCGGTGCTCGGGAGCGGCGAGGACGAGTTGACGAGCGCTCGGCGTTACAATATAGACGAACTTGGCTCTGACAGATACTTCATCTCGTCGTCCCATCAGGCGAGTTCCGACATGGCAAGCCCCTGTTCCCTCTTCCCCTACGCAGGACAGACCGGCTCAGTTTACACCACCGGCTCCAGCGGCTCCAGGTACCCGGCCTCGCTTCATTACGGATCGGTCCTGCCGCCAACGGGCTTCTCCTCGTCGTCCGTGTGCAGCAGCCGCAGTCAGTTCAGCAGCGGCGGGTACCAGTTCAGCCAGGGCCCGGGCTGTTTGTACCCGTCCTACCCAGGCACGGGCACGGGCATTGGGTCCATGTCTCTGCCGGGCTCTGCCGCAGGAGCCAGGGCGCAGGTCTATCTGTGCAACCGGCCTCTGTGGCTGAAGTTCCACCGGCACCAGACCGAGATGATCATCACCAAACAGGGCAGGTAAGCAGATTGCGCTGCCGAAGTGGCTGAAAGGCCCAATTGAAATGTACATACAGTCAAGTGCAGAACGAGATTTAAATTTTTTGGTCCGTTTAATCATATTTTTCCCCCCAAGCCGGCCATTTCTTTTACCACATTTTACGCACGAGCAAGACTTTACGCACACGATCCACATCTTCCTTTGAAAACGGTTTAACTGGTTTTGGAACTTGTAAATTGTACATGCACAATTACATAATAGGCAAAATATAACACTCATTAAATGTACATTTATTTCGAATTACTCCTGAAATTGTTATGCCAAATGCGAAAACATTCGAAGCAAAAGTTTTTTGTTTTGGAGTTTATTTTGTCTGCTTTTATGATCACAGCTGTTAATTGATCCTGTTTTTACTTTTCTTTCTCCCCCAGACGGATGTTTCCATTTCTCAGTTTCAACATCACCGGACTCAACCTCACGGCCCATTACAATGTCTTTGTAGAAGTTATTTTGGCAGACCCGAACCACTGGCGCTTTCAGGGAGGAAAGTGGGTCACTTGTGGAAAAGCAGACAATAATATGCAAGGTGAGTTGGAGAATGAACAAAACCCTATTTGGCTTCGGAATTAATATTATTTTTGAGTTCATAAATATTTAAAAGATGTATCGCAAAGGGAGAAAAAAAACGATGTTGCATTTAAGTCACGACACCTCGATGGCACGAGAATAAAATCTCGGTGGTAAGACTCATTGTTTTAGAAATGCATTTAGTTTTTTCTTCAAATATTAAAACAATGGATTTGATTTTGATTGTTTTTAATGCAATTATTTGGTCTCCTCAGCACAGTTTTATTATTTTTTTTAAAATTTGAAATGTAAAGTGTGAAGTCATTTCGGGGGACCAACTGAAGCCCAAGCATAATCCTTTTTAAATGATTAGTACTCTAAAGAGCTATAACCTTTTAAATGAAATCGAAAATATAAATTATTTTGATCATTTGATCAAAAATAAAGTTTAAAGAAAAAGCAGCACTCTTTGCTTCTTTTAAAGCAAAACTTTAAGAAATTCCATCAGCCCTCTCTAAATGTATTTTTATTTTTTTTATTGAAACAGTCTATACGCTTTATTTTATTGTTTCACATATTTCATTTTACCACAATTTTCCCCTAAAGCTCCAGGATAAATACAAATATAATAAGAGTAATGTATTAGCCATTGGGGGAAAAAAAGGCAAAATGCTGTTTGTGATTTATGTTTGTAAAATTACTCACCAGTATTATTCCAATTGTAGGTAACAAAATGTATGTTCACCCCGAATCTCCCAACACCGGTGCTCACTGGATGAGGCAAGAAATTTCCTTTGGCAAGCTGAAGCTGACAAACAATAAAGGGGCCAACAACAACAACACACAGGTTAGATATTGATTTTTGACATGCTTGAATTCACCATTTTGCCAAGAGGACCGTTGTCAATATTTCTTCAGATTTTATGTACTGAAAATAATCATTTTGATATTGTCACATTTCCAGTGTGACTGCCATCTTTTTAACAAGATGAATTGAAAAGTAGACATTTTATTGTTGTTAATTAATACAAATGAATTCATGCAGCCTGTTTGAAAAGCACCAAATTGCATTGTTCTTATCACACATTTTTGTTTCCCCTTTTGCAGATGATAGTCTTGCAGTCGCTTCATAAATACCAACCGCGACTGCACATTGTGGAGGTGACAGAAGACGGAGTGGAGGACATGAGCAACGAGGCCAGAACTCAAACCTTCACCTTCCCAGAGAACCAGTTTATAGCCGTCACTGCCTACCAGAACACAGATGTAAGCCTTTCAATAAAATAAAAAAATACTTTGTTTTGATCTAAGAATGTATTTACTTATTTAGATCATTTACACATTTTCCTGAATTTCACATATTGAACCTCATTGACTTCATTATTGCTCTTCAGTCACACAATGCAGTTGTTTTGCTTAAGATGCTCATTATTTATGCAGCGTTTCTTTTGTTTGTTTCAGATCACACAGCTGAAGATTGATCACAATCCATTTGCAAAAGGCTTCCGGGACAACTATGACTCGTACGTATCTCGCACTTCAAGCTGTGTGTGGTCGATGTGTTTCTTCCTGTTGTGTCGGACCCTGAATTTGCTTTGCAACTAATCATTTTTTCTTTCTCTCTATGCCTGTTCTCTTTCTCCATATGCGGGTACAGAATGTACACGGCCCCAGAGAGCGACAGGTTGACTCCCTCCCCTACAGACTCCCCACGCTCCACCCAGATCGTACCCGGCGCCCGCTACGCCATGCAGCCTTTCTTCCAGGACCAGTTTGTCAACAACCTGCCTCAGAACCGCTTCTACGCCAGCGAGCGGGCCGTGCCCCAGACCAACAGCCTGCTCTCCCCGCAGACCGAGGACGCCAGCTCAGCCGCCGCCTCGGCCCAGCGCTGGTTTGTGCCCCCTGTCCCGCATCAGCCGGGCTCCAACAAGCTGGACCTGTCCTACGACAATGACTATTCCACCAGCAGCCTGCTGTCCTACGGCATCAAGCCCCTGTCGCTGCAGACGTCCCACCACGCCCTCAGCTACTACCCGGACTCTGCCTTCGCCTCCATGGCCGCGGGCTGGGGCACCCGCAGCTCCTACCAGCGCAAAATGACCACGGGCCTGCCCTGGTCCCCTCGGCCCAGCCCCCCGGCCTTCCCAGAGGACCAGCTGGGGGTAATCAAAGACAAGCTACCTGAGGAGAGTGCGCCACTGCTGCCTGCAGCCTCCACCTGGATCGAGACATCCCACTCACTGAAATCAGTGGACTCTTCTTCTGCAGATTCGGGCGTGTACTCGGTGGTGTGCAAGAGACGCAGGATGTCTCCCGGGGGCTCGAGCACAGAGAACTCCCCGACCATCAAGTGCGAGGACTTGACTACTGAGGAGTACAACAAGGACAACCCGAAAGGCATGGGTTATTATGCATTCTACACCAGCCCCTAAAAGACTGTATTTATTGAGCCTTAAAAAATCTGAATATTTTTATTTTCTTTTTTTATTATTGAGTGCTCTTCATCCATTGTTAATGTATTTTTTCTCTTTTCTCTAAAGGTGCCAAAGCTTAGTGTCTCTCTCCCCCCCCCCCTCCTCTCCCCAAGCAAGCTGCACAAGGTTATTTTTCCCAGGCCAAGCCCCTCACATACCTGAACAGAAACATGCATAATGATTGTTGTTTTTGAGTAAAAGCATATCCCCCTTTTTATTCATCAATCTTTACATAATTTTATTTTTATTTTTTACAAATGTGATTTTTATCCCCCCCTCCTGCGTATTTAAATCATTCCCGTTGTACAGTATTCGTGCACTTTAGAATGTGATGTATCTTGTACAAATTGTCTTCATGGAGGTGTTATTAAGTGGATAATAAAACTGCTTTTCACAAAGCATTGTCCAAATGTTTTTCTCTGTATGTTTTTTGTTTCTATATTAAGGCCATGTGATATTTAGGCAGGCCAGTGGCAGTTCTTACAATAACCTGATCAGCTGTAAATAAAAAATACATACACGCATACAAACTTACAGTAGCTGCTGCAGGGAATGAGATAATTGTGTCTGATACATTCTCAGTGAAATGTAAATAAAAAAGTGCAAGTCTTGTTATGCAGTGAATGTAATTGAGTAGTGGGACTTTTAAGCCTACGGACTTGTTATAAAGGCCATGAATTTGGGCCTCTGTTATAGAAGGCCCTGAGTGATGCTGATGAAAAACTAATCAATCTAAAAAATACAACATTTTCCATAGGTCAAAAGAAAATTGCATATTTTTCTTGTTTTAGAACAAATACAGAAGTATTTTAAGTGTTATCAACATTTCTCATGTAAGCAATGTAAAATAGCTACAAATGAGTATGAGACAACTTGTCCAGCAACATTATTTTAAAACATCGATAAGCTTCTGCCACTTTTGTTCAAATGTCCTCCTGATCTCATAAAGCATATTGTGCATAATTATTTTCAAACAAATATTTCTTTAATATGCAAACTCTTATAATCAGGTCAAATAAATATAAAAAACCATAAGTCCAGTCAATGAAAACAGAAAATTATGAGGGTGCAGGGTGGCATGTTGGAAGGCCACATTCAGTGAGCGCTAAGGAATTTTTGGTGAAGGGTAAAAAATTGGTGTGCTGTATGGAGATGAACTTGACTTGTGACAAATGTTGATCCATATTTCTTATGCTATATTTAGGTTGACTGGATATGAAGATATATAAGTAAGGCTTTTTTTCTCATCATGTAGGGTAAATGTGTGTTGTCAACATATGTTTTGCTTTGATTTCCTATGATGTAAATTTTATATGTTGGGAAATCCAAATAAAATCTTAAAAAGAGAAAAAGGTGGTTTATGTTTTCTTGCTCTTGGAAATAAAAAAGAAAGAAAATGAGCTGAGCTATTCATTCAAAAAGCTCCATACAAATGTTACAAAATAACGCACAGCTCACAGTTCAAGTTGAGCAAAGTTAGATTTACGTGTCTTTCATGACATAACATAAACCCAATTAGGTGAATATACCACAAAAACAAATAGTCCTACTATTCCGTCTGTTGTTGCCATGGTATTTTCACACATTTTACCTAAGTAACACAACTGCCTTCAAGGCGTGTGTCCTTATAAAATGTGAACACAGGAAAATGGTCCGTCAACCATCCAACTGAGGGCAACGTACAGCTCAACACCTTTATTTATACTGCATATCTATGGCCCCTCCGAAAGTAGATTAGTGGAGATAAAACCCATGAAAAGAGAAGTCATAATATTCTCACACATACTTGGCTCATGCTATCAGCACCTGTTTTTCCCTCAGTGAAAATACTTCAAATCCTCCCCCATAAGGGACCCAATTTGAATTGATTTACATACTCGAATTCTAATTAATTCTGTTGTCAGACTCCTTGACAAAGTGAGGAGTCTGCCTAACTCCAATTAACACCTCCTAACAAGGTAGAGTGCTTGATTGCCCCGGCCTCTCCGGAAAGCTGTAAGAAAAAGGCTCCTGGGGGGAGTTTGAGTCTTGAGAATAAAAATGTTTGCACTTGCACGTGTCAGCAAATAGTACTTCATAAGTAATAGAGTGTCTGATGATGTTGTTCTTGTCCTTTTCATGTTGTCTTGACCTCAGCGCACTACGCACACCTATGAGCTTCTGTGTTTCTCACAGAAGCAATTGTAATGACTATTTCACACCAATCATGGGATAAATTGCATTTTCTAACTTCCAATGTACATAATGATAGCTGGAATTTATTTTTTCCTCAGAGACCAAGTAACACGTGTCAAGGGTCAAGGGTGCAATCACTGTCTATCATCCTGTTTAAATGCCTTGTCAAAATGGCAATTGGGCATGAATATTGGTCACATTCACGCATTCACAATAATGTAATACAATGTCTTGTCAATAAAGTAATGACATTGATGTGTTTTTAAACTACAAGTCAACTCATCTGCAGCCCTGCGTACCTCCTCTCTCATAATTTATCTGGTGGAGATTCTGCAACTTAATAACCGACCACCTTAACAAAAAGTCGATAGATTGTGTGTCCTCCTCAACCATTCATGCAAGAAGCACAGCAATCAATAGACACCTCTACAGCATGCTTCCACAAATTCAGATCATGTTGACTTAAAGGAGATAGGCGCATTGGGATGAGACCTGAAGAATTGACTACCGTGCTCTGCTGCTGTTGTTAACATAGCTACGTACAGTGTCTGTAATTGTCTGAGTGTGTGTCAGAAACACAAGGCCCAGGAGGACCAACCAGTGGTTTGTAGAATGTATAGTGTGTTAATAAAACTTCACTTGTGGTTTCATGTGTGCGAGCAGCCGTGCGCCATGTGCCCTTACCTCAGGCCGTCCATGGGTGACCGTGTTGAGAGTTCATGTAAGAAAGGCCAAGGAGGCTACGGAGACATTGTAGCCAAGGAGGGCTGACATCTAAACACAGACCAGGGCCTGGGGCCATTTCCTCACCTTCAGTCACAGACTATTACTGCTCTCACTGACTAAATGCAGCCACAGGCAGACGCGTGTCTGGGTCATGATTCTTTAGACGCCCCTTTTAAAAAAAAATAAAGTAACCTACAGATGAGACAACCAAGACTCAGGCGATTATGTTTCCTCTTCACACTATAATTCCCCCTATGATGTGTTGATAAATGTCACCTCTGTTAAATGATTCTCAAGCCAGTTAGAATTACAGTAGAATTGTTCCCCAGGGACGGTCTCAAACAGCCACTCTGTTGATTGGTCATAATCCTAGTTAAAGGCGGAGTCAGCAAATCTGGCGAATGCTTGTTGTCAAAATCACTTTTCGTCAAAATCAGTGAATATCTCCTCACGATAAGCTACCTACGTGCTGTGTGTGTGCTGTGAAAAAAATCCCAGTGTTAATACAAAACATAGGCTCTGTAAACGGGCATGTTGCTCCCTTTGTTTACATACCCTTTGTTTACATACTAGTTTACAGAGCCTAGCCTGTGTATTAACACCAGTTTGTTTTCAGTGCGCACACAGTATTGACAGGTAGCGGATCGTGAGGAGAAATTCACTGATTTTGACAAAAAGTGATTTTGACAACAAACGTTCTCCAGAATCAATAAATCCACCTTGAATGACTTTCATTTGACAAAGGATTTTGATGTTTATATCTTGACCTTTTTATCATTAGTCGACATGAGTAAGATACCGTCTTTATAATTGTATCTTAAATAATAGACAGTTTAATTCGGTGACTGCATGCACATTCCCACACCTACTCCATGGAAGCAGGTCCCGTGTACTATATCATATATTTTACCACCCTTGGGGATAACTATGCTACACAGTTGTTCATATAGATACTTTCTGGCATCAGTCACATGTTGTGCGATATTCATTTTTATGTTTAATGACCGTATGTTCTTTGTGTTTTTAATTAAGTGGAGGTCATGGACATTGGCGGTCCTGATGATGCTGACAAAGGATCTAATTTTAGCTCGCCCCAAGGTGTCTATGTATATACACAACACAATGCTTTATTTAATCTTGCTACCTCTTTTGGCCCTGATTAACGAGCAGTTAAAAAGAGTGGGTGCGGGGCTGACTGACTAGAGTATATACGGTTCTGATGCTCACAGGCCTGTTAGAGTGAGACCCGGGTGTGAGATGAGTCTCAAGTTAGCGGGGCCACAACTGTTTGGAGAAGGGCGTCGGGTGTTGGCAGAGAGCGTGGAGAGGTGAGAGGAACCGGAGGCTCGGTAGAGGGCCATGTGTTGGTGCCCCTTCAGAAGGCAGCATGTGCAGCGGGTGCAGGCCAGGCCAAGGACCCTGACTCACCGGTGCATGGATAATGTAGGAGAGAGTATCCCGCGGCTAAGCTGCACTTAACAGCACATTGATTTCAAACCCCCGTGTTCCCTCTTGAGGGCAGTGGGACGCACCTCAATTGGTCGGACCCCCTCCAACCTTCTTCTTTTCCCCCCTTCTGACCGCCGCCACCATTTACCAATCTCCACAACCTACCCCCCTTCCTGCCATCTACCCTATCCCTTCTGAGTCGATTTGGGTACAACCATGCTGCTCACTGGCCTCCTATACCCCCCCCCCCCCCCCCCCCCTCGGGAGTTTCCCAGAGGAGTTGGACAGGATTGAGGGGGCACTAAGCCTCCTACCTCAAGACCCCCCGGTCTTGAGAGCCATGTTTTGGGTTAGGGCGTTGCAGTGCAGAGGCAGCCGCGTGGAAAAGATTTGTGGTCAAAATCAATGCATTGGCACTTTGATGGAGCGCTGCAACAGATTTGGGAATTTTACATATCTCCTCTGTCTCTCCTGGCACCATGGAGAAGGCCTCACCACTGGAGAAAAGACAGCAACCACTAAACCTTCTGGGAAAGAGGGACTCATCATTTGTACAGCTTGTGGGACAGTCAATACTCATTTGGTGGCTTGCGCCTAACATGTTACACTCTCAAATCTGTCGCCCCTTGCTGCTCAAAGCTAAAAGAAAAACACATATTTTAACCTTTGCATTGATTCAGTAGGTTCTGCAGCCATGCCTCTACTACTGGATATGACAAAAGAAATTAAGAATAATATTCATATATGTTTTAATTAGTGTATAATGGCTTGAAAATAAACGTTTTTGTTTTTTTCCCTTAGAATGAGCCTTTTATATCTACTGTACATAGCAGCGGGTGACCCTTCACGGAGGCCGCCATGTACACTAGCAGGGAACGGACAAACTTAACATCCAAAATGAGTTTTTATAGTCCTGGGGAAATGCACCTGTTTAGAAGGAGTAGGCTACTATAGTAGAAATAAAATACAAATTCTCCTCATCACTTGACATTGATATGACAAGGGTTATAATTATTATACAACAGTTAGTTCTACAACTAAACTCTTCCTAATGATCCCCCCTCCCCATTCTCTGTAGCTTTGAGAGAGAAAACTTTCTTTCTCATCATCGCCACACCTTGCACTCTGCATCTTTTTATGTGAGTCCCAGCACAGGTTGATACCAGTGTGGTGCTTCTTCCACTTGTCTAACTTCTGACTCATCTCCCCTGCTGCATTATGCGGATGCATGTTTTCAGGAGCAGCACACAGCACTCTTCGTTTGTGCGCTAATGGGCTCTCAGCATCTTTAAGACTCGGGGTACAATTAAGAGGTGATAGTTTGATCTCCCACCTCGCAGTTCTATTTCGGAGCTGCCGCGTGATTATGCTGGAGGTTGATAGGCGGGTGAGGAGCGGGCTCTATTTAAAGGCAGACGAGACACCCATTAATTCCACTGAAAGAACAGACAACTTTTGCTGTTTGCACCTTTCTGAATTTGATCATAGCCGTATTGTATTATGACATGATCTAAAAGTGATCCTGTAAACATGACTAAGGGTGTTCATTCAATTATGGCAGAAGTTAACTTTTCTATTTTTCAGAGTCGATGCTAAACCACATACATCTGGTAGAAAGAGTCCTTAAATTGCTTCCCTGGCTAGATCATTAAAGGTAACTGTAAAGGGCCAAGAGTATCCCATCCTGTATCTACACACCAACTTGACCTGTCTAAAATGCCTTAGTCCCTCCAAAGCTTTATCTATGATCTAGCAAGATTTTTTTTCTATTGGTTTAAATAGTCAACTTATTGTATAGGCTATTACAGGCTATTTCCCTTTTCCAATTATGTAGAATAAATGACCAAAAATGGGATTTTCATCTCTAAAGTGTGAATAAGATGTGTTAATATCTGGAAGCCGGCTTAAATGACTAGAGAGAAATGGTTGATACAGCATTGCCATCTGCTGGTGCAAATCAATTATTACACAGTAGTTGTAATAATTTAAAAAAAATGTTAAGCAAAGGTGGGTTTATAAAAGATGGGTGATAAGCTTATGTCAAGAGGCTGTAGGATAATAAAAATAATGTAATATCAAAAATGTGGAAAAAAATTGTATTATCATTATAAGGCTTGTAAACCGACATCATCCCTATTTCTCACGGATTAAACAGTAGACAGTGATGTTGACCTCCCACTTCAAGAAAAAAGGTTTAGGGGTCTTTTTTGCCTGTCAGTTTTGGAAAAGCCTATACTGGTGTTATCATATTGTAGTAGTCCATTTCAGGCCACATAAACCTCAGGTTATAGGCTAACTAAACATCTACAAACAACGTACAATTGATTGTCTTAAGATGTTTCTCTCAATTTATTGAAGAATACATTTACCTTAAAGGCCATACGAAGCCATTGTTGACTGTTTAAATTACAGGTAGGCTATATTTGCACATTACCGTACATTTTGTGTCACACATATGGGTAGCCTATTTTCTTTACTGCTGTATTTATTCTAGTAGTGTAAACAAATATCTAACAGCACCTGAATAGCTTACACGTAGACGTTGTCGTAGTCCTGTTGCTTTTGTCAGTCAGTTTGGGGACAGTAGCAGGATCCCTTCCACTTGTTTTTTTTTAATTATAGTGGTGGCTCCTACATTTCCATCACAGACTTTTGCTTCTGTAGCTTTGAAGGAAAAAAGAAAGACATGTGATATAATATCACATATAGAGTATATCTCCTGTATGCATGTTTCCTAATCTTAATTTACTAAATTGTGTTACAACACTTCGAGCCTTTAGATAGGCCTATAACTTATTATGGCTTCAAGTCGTGATAACTTCGGGATCATCTTGACTGGAATTGTTCATTTAAAAAAAAAAATATATTCTCTGTATTTAAGCAATTCTCATTTGGCCAGCTTACATTTGAAATGATGGAAGGTCAAATCGGCCGAGTACAAGAAGTTAAAAATAAATAATACAAAAAAAAAAGCCCGCTTGGGACTTTGAGAAATAGCCCCCGCCCCCATCGCTACGTCCATGAATTTGATTGGCTGAAAACACCGGGCATTGAAAGCGAATTGGTAATCAATCACTGTCAATCAGGTGTAGGGGCGTGGTCTCGACGTTTCGTTGGGAGGAAATCACAAGTTGTCGTCACAGTTCACACAAGTGTCACCGGCACAGTCTCCTCCACACATCAACCGGCGAAAAAGAAAAACAAGAGAAAAACAAAAACAAGAGAACTCACGGTGTGTAGAAGACCGGCGGTGGAAATGGACGAACCTGAGGAACAAATGAGGCCCCTCCTGAGAACAGTGAGTACCCGCACGAAACAGTTAACCGTTGGCCCACAATTATAGCTTATCTGTGCGGCTCTTTGTCCGTGTTTTCCCCTTTGGAAGTAGCCTGCTACAGAGATGCTTGGGAGTCAGACTCAGTGAGGCACCATCCGGCTGCTATTGTTAGCCGGCTTTCTGCTTTTTCTTGACACGTGGCATGGGTACACGTTCTGTTTGAGTCTCTTGTTAAAGTCAGTAAAAAGCTTTCATCCAAATATATCATTTCAAAACAAATAACCGCGTCCCCCCTGCCCAGTTTGTAATTGTTGAACTCCATCTTCATTTGTTCTCAGATAGTTCTTGCTAACGTAAATGGGTTAGCCATTTGGGCAGGATCAGAGTCGAGCCTGTTCACTGAAGTTATTATACGTTATTAACCGTAGTTAGAAATGAAAACATGTCCCGTTAGCTTGCAAGTTTGGAGATACGCGTTTGTTAACTACACTATCTAACTAAAACCCTGCAGATAACTACACGTGATAAGCCTTTAGGTGTCGCCTGAGTAAGTCTGAGAATAGCCTGTAATCACTTTACGTTACATGGCTTTGTACCTGCTTGGAAGCATTTACGCCTCATGCAACAGGTTTACTCGTCCGTTACTTGACCATGTGCACCCAGCTAGTCTGTTCTGTTGATAAGATGTACTGGTACACACATAAATATTTGTCTCATTTACATACAAAACGCCCCCCCAAATAGACGCGCACTATGGTGTGACATTTATATGTCAGGAAATGATGCTCATTTGACTGCGAAAGCTTGTGCAACTAGAAAGGGCAGGGGAAAATAGACCTGAAACTGGAAGAGAAACGATGAAGAAGAAAACACATTCCGACACGTGTATTACAGTAGGTTAGATCCACCAACGGTGTGTGTGTGTGTGTGTGTGTGTGTGTGTGTGTGTGTGTGTGTGTGTGTGTGTGTGTGTGTGTGAGAGAGAGAGAGAGAGAGAGAGACAACTGAGATGTAGGCCTACAGACCCACATCCTGTCGGTTCGGTGTAACTTTACAGTCATGGACGGATGAGATATTGAGCGTCAAACACTAACAAGCCCAAAAAAAGAAACTGGCTGCAGTGCTAAGTTTAAATAGATTCTGACTGTCTGACATCAATGCTGGCTTAGGGTTGTCCACTAGTCTCTTTGTGTGTGTGTTTGACCTGCGCACACATGTGCATGTGTCTTAGGAAACTTGACCCTTGGCTGACCAATGAAAAGGAGTTGCTGGAATCATTCCTCAGGAATAAAAGTCAATGCATGCACTGTGACACTGCCACATGATCCTTCAGGCAATTATTCAACTGGCTGATGCCTTATAATGGACATATTAACTTCTAACACATCCAACATTCTCCACCCCATAGAACGTGCTATTATGAAACCTACAATTTTTTTATTTTCAGGTTTGCTGCTTGAAGCAAATGCTTTTAGTTACATCAAAATGTCACTTTCAAAGTAAAGCTATAAAGCAAATGGCTTGAACAGTGAGAATATCATACCAAGAATTCCACATGATGCCATTGGGTGGCCATTGTTTTGTTGCTCTCTTGGCGTTGGTAATCCTCTTAGGCCGTGATTCTTAGAAGGCTTTCACTATATGTGACGTATTCTCATCAGTGAGACATGAGCCAATTACAATGTTATAAGAATGATTTGATGGGCAATTGCTTATCTGGCTATATTTTGCAGGTTAAGCCTCTACTATAACTGGTGGTGCTACAGTTCAATTGATTGTCTGGTTTCAAAGCATTACCGTAGATGAGTGTTATTATTTTGCCTAACTCAGCCTATTTGTGCCAACAATGGCTATACTAGGTTTCTTTTCTTTCTTGAGGTTGATGAATTTGTGTATTTTATTCATAATGGCATTTAACTCTCACAGACCATGCCCTGTTGTAATGGCTTTAATATGGTCCACCATGTTCTCTTCATGTTTGTTTGGTCCATGGGTCACATTGTGACAATCAATACACACTTTCTGTCACTGGAACTCAGACTGAACTGTGTCTGTTTATCCACTGTACTAACATGGCTCTTCTCTACAGTATGAACTTTCATCGAATTGTATCTCAGGTGTACATCAGCTTGCCAGGAGAAGGTTTAAGTTCACCCAGTGCAGGCGCTGAGTCCTGGACTATAATTGGCTCAGGAGCACTTAACTGCCAGGCTTAGTGAGTTTTTCATGTTACACACTTACTCACTGTATGATACAGAATATACTGCTGCAAACAACCAAAGTTTCCAATAAATAAAATACAAGTGCAAGTTCCGCACCGCAATCAAAACAAGCCTGTATTGTGACGGTTCACTATGAATCTGTGTATTGTTACACACCTAGTAATTACACAGAATGATCCTCCTTCTTTGCCAGTCTGATGGTGTTCTGTTCTCTTCCGATATACTATTATGATAATCTGATAAAAATAATGAATTACTTCAGTACCCAGCTATAGGCTTATAAGTATACACAACAGAGAGCTTGTTTCTTTATATTATACGAATCTACTTTCTGTAAGTATGAAATGTACTTTCAGCAAGTAGGATGTGATAAAACGGTACCAGAGGCCACCAGACACTTGTTTGTTGTTGGTGGGCAGAAGCACAGTTACTTTGGGCCACTGCTAATAAGTCAGCATGGGTGTCACAGAAGGGGGACGGCATAGATAAGTAAAACCATTAACACAATAGTTTAAATGCTGGGTCAGTCCTTTTATATCCTAAATCGCAGACTGCACAATTTCCTAATTGCATTGTTTCAAATCGCGATTTTGATTTTAAATTAATTCAGTGTTCAGCTCTAGTCTGACTCTTGAATGTATTTTATTGCTGAAGGAAGGCTTAGGTCATTTATCGAGAAAAACTGAATACATTTGGGGTTTAAATTGGATTGGGGAGGAAAAAACAACGTGGTGACAGATCTCAGGTTGTTCAGTCAAATCTCTGCCTTTAGATGTCACTATTTCTATTTAATATCATGCAGATAATGCCTTCGCCATCAGTGGGGTCTTTATTTTATGATTGGTGTCATGTTTGCTTTTGTGGTTAGTCTATTGGAACTAATTGTCCCGGTTACGGATGCTACGTCCGAAGTGTGTATCTCTGGGCTGTGATCAACAGTGTGTCCTTGAATTACAAAATATTTACTGCTCAGTATTCATTTCATATGTTCCTTTTTGCCCCTACCCATGGAACAGTTCTTGTTGTGGACAGGAAACAAAAAATGACCCACAGTTCTTTGTAAAATGACAGGTTGTTGAAAGACATACACAACCTACAGGCTACGGTAAGGATTGTCAATGTCAAAGACATGCATGTGCAATCTTAATGAATACACCGCTATCCGTCCTTTTTTTTTCGATTCGTGGCACCCTCTGAAGAATGCCAAGCCCACACGTGCTGCTTGTTTCTATTTATCTGTGTTGGGGGGGTGGCTCTTGATTTTTGACCTGAATACCTTAGCGGGTGAGCATTTGAATGTCCTCCAAATGTGTGTGCGCACGTGTATGTCCTGTCCTCCATGTGGCGGCTTGTGTGTGTGTGTTTTTTAGGCTCTTGGCTCGACGAATGAAATATTCATAGTGCCATGGCGGGATTGGCTGCTGAGCAAAGAGCGGGCTGACGGAGTAGAGCAGACCGCTGTGTGTACCGAAGCAGCCTGCGAACCCCCCCCCCCCCCTCTCTCTCTCTCTCCTTCTCCCCGTATAAAGAGATGAGCTAAGGCAGAGGGACCAGACAAGTGCGACAGTTAGGTCTCTGTTAGGGCTAGGCTTACACACACACACACTGTACAACAGAGACGACCGTCAGAAGGAAGGAACTGGCTAACATCTCCGCTGGCGCTGCTTTGATGTTTTAGTCTAAATGGATGAACAAAGCGAAGGGGAGCATGTGCCTACGGTACGTCTAGTCTTGTGTGTGTGTGTGTTTGTGGGTGTGAGTCTGATTTAGGCTAACAGACTATCATTGCCTGGACTTAACCAGGATCCAATGGCTTTGTGTGTTTATTTTGGTTTGTCCTCTTGTGTTCTACTGTGGCACACATAGTGATTTGTGAGAATGAATAGGGCAGGTGGTCAGTACATTTGTCCAGAAGGAAACAAGGCACAGGTGTGAGGATGAGGGAATAAAAAGGTGAAAAAGGAGGTTAAGCTCCTTGAAATGGAAACGTTTCCTTTCTGCTCACGTACGAGACAGTTATGGCTGCTGCAGGCAGCGGGACAAGGAGAACAGGAAGGAAGAGAGGAGAGGGGTGTGAGGGAGATGAGGATGAAACATTGGTTCACCAATATAGCTGTATCCAAACAAGGCGCACACTGGCCATACAAATGATAATGCCTTTTGAATAAAGTGCAATAATTGCTTGTTTTCAGCACAAAGTGACACAATTACTATGGCAAGGAGAAGCAGGTGCGCATGTAAAGAGAAAAATATTTGGGAGGCAGAGAGAAAAAGAGGGATGGTTTCATCTTTGTGTTTATTTGTGTCTGTCTGCAAAGTCTGTGCGTGTTGTTTGTGTATTGATTACATCAAATGGAGACTGTGATTTGATATCTGTATATTGTTTTCCAAAATGTCTGCTGTGTGAATGTCTTCACAGCTGTTTTAACTAATGGATTAAATCAGGAGACTCAAGACACAGGGCACCAGCTCCTGACTGCCTTCTTTAGTTGAGCCCTGTTCAAACGTGATAAGGCTCCAGGGGAGATAAATAATTGAATGGCTAGTCAGCAAAAGGCAGCAAAAAATAGCTGCCTGATCAAATTATATTGTTATATCTTTGTTGATGTTTTACCCAGCATCAAGCATGGATGTTGATGTGGCCTCTAGAAAATAGTATGTAATAAAAGTATAAAACACATGTAATTCACATAAATCTAAATAAAATCTAATGTCCATCACATGATTAGCAGCCATCCATAATTGTCTGTTTCTATTTTCTTTCTGTTTTCAGGCATTGTTTAATTAGTAAAACAATTTAACATTAATTGGCAGTAAATAGATGTCAAAATTATCCTCGGTAGTAAAGCAATTGTGCATTTGGCAGTAAGAGATATTATTCAGTAATCTCAAGGGACAGGTCTCTCACTATGTAACACATCTCTTGCGTCAGCCCCTATCGATTGGACCGGGTCCCAGCAAGGCTGGCAAGGAGCTGAGATTAGAGGGAACCAGGCCTGTTTGGCTAGTTGGGTCTTTGGTTGTTTCATCCACTGTCTGTTTAACTGATGTGGTGTTTGGCTGTTGTGTTCTTAAATGAACCCCATGCAAACATTGTTACAGATGTGAGGTCAACCTATGTGATGTCCGCGAATAGGATAAGAATTTTAGCTTGTAATGAATGTATGTTGTACTGGGGAAATATTTTGTATAAAGCTCAGTGTTAGGTTCAAACAGTGTTTCCCAGGCTATTGGATGAAAAAATGGTAAGCCTTCTGTTTCATGTGAACTTTAAAGCACCCCTACCATCCTGTGCATAAAACTCAGCACTTTGGGATTATACCACCTGCGTTGATGTAAAAGCCACCAATGAAAATCCTCATATGCAGATGGATTTACAGTAATTGTCATACCAAGCTTTTATCTTTCATGGGTACAGCACTGCAGAAACTAATGTGGATAGTGGAAAATGTTGTGTTTGTCTTTTCTTTGTGTCCATGCTTGGTCCCCTTATCTGGAAAAAGCACACAATAGGTCGGTCTGTTTTTATTAACAGCTTCATTAATTATTGAGCCATTCTCTCCGATGAACACTCCTAGAAACACTTTTCTCCAGTATGTTTAGTGTGGATTTTTATATGCAGCTACCACTTCATTGGCTTCCACCAAATTATATCTGTGTCTGCTTCTTCAAAACAACACAATTGAACAAATAAAACCAGCATTTGTATAACCTAGTTTGTCTAAATGTGTCAATGTATGCTTTTAGCCTGGTCCTACCAGACTATCATACTTCATTTCATTTGTACGGAAGGTCTGGAATCGCTCAATTGACAAACTTTAACTCACTTGAAGGCGGGTGTCTGTTGAAGTTTAAAACTATTGGATCTGCCAAGTGCCACTCTGGATCTGCCAACCAATCGCATAACGTTTGGTCGTGACGTCACGTCATGCGCCGGCTTCTGACTACAACTGAAACTGGCGCACAACTTCAACATCATTGTTCTCAGCCACTCCCTCTGTTCGCTGTTTGGACCTGTAAAAGAGAAAACCTGCAAATAAACCTCGGACCCAGACTGACTACTGAAGGGAAATGAAAATTGAGCGGAAGTACATGTAGGCGGGCGGAGCCAGGCTAGTATGCTATGGTGGTTAAGCCTAAATGCAACATGCTGCATGTCGGTGGTTTCATATATAAAATTATCTTTTTGTGGAGTATAATGTATAACAACTATATGACTAGGAGCAACTGGGGTCATTTTGTCCCACTTGGTATCATTAATCTCTATAGACTATCATATAAGATTTCTACATATTTTTGTTTGCTGACTGACTGATGTGGTTGGGGGCAGATAAGTTAGGTAGATTGTAAAACCCCCCAACATGAAATCGTTTGGAAAAAAATTAACAATGAAAGTGTTTTGTGTAAGTGAATTTTGTGTTACCTGGTACGGAATTCCCACGAGGCACCCATGTGATAAAGAATAGAGGATGTGGGTGGGGGCAGGGTTTGGAAATAGAAAGTTGAAAAAATTGTGAGAAGTGACACTTTTTATGATTCGATTGTGTTGGCACTTGACAGATTGCCTGCTGGTTATGCCTACCTCCCTTTTGAATGTCAGACTGAGCTTATTCTGCACCAGAATCCATAAATGCTCTCTTACTCAGACTAGAGGTGACAGTATGTTACCTGTTTTGCCTGTGATTCGGGGGGGCGGCAAGAATGTGTTCCAGCCAATGAGTAATGTTTCTGTCGTGTGGTGGTACACATGTCTCAGAGGACACTCGAAGGCTGCCAGGAACCACTGTGCTTACATTCAAGTCTACAGCTCTTACCATGGCTATGTTAGAATTCAATGTATCCATCTATATCTTTTTACCTTTATTGCTAGCTCAGCTGACATTTATTAAGTTTAGTAACTGTCTAGACCTACTTGGATAATTTGACCTGCAGGTTTGGATCACTCAAGTCACTCATTAGTTTCAAATAGGTTTGTTGGTGGCATATTTAAAGGTTGTGTATGGTCATTTTCTGTTTCAATTTATGTTTATACCAGAAAATGTTTTCATGGTTTAGTTGTGTCTAAAAAACCTTTATATTTCTCACGGTGACATTGCTGACTCTCCTCTTTTCAACCTCTCTCTGAAACGCTCTGTTTTAGAGTAAGTAAGTAAGCTTTATTTATATAGCGCCCTTCACAGACCAGGGTCACAAGGCGCTTCACAATACACATTTTTTATACATACACTCAAACACCGATGGCAGTAGCTGCCAAGCAAGGCGCTGTCTGAACCATCGGGAGCAATTTGGGGTTCAGTGTCTTGCCCAGGGACACTTCGACATGTGGGTAGGCGGGGAATCGAACCTCCGACCCTGCACTCCAGAGGCAGACTCCCTACCTACTTCGCCACAGAGCCCGTCTCTTTAAGCACCGCCTTCCAAAAAAAGCCCAATCTGCTCTGATTGGCCCTGAATCTAACTGCAGGGTTGAGTCTAGCCGCCAGTTAGATCCAGGGGTGTGGCTTATCACAGGTGGAGGTAGTCCTAAAATAGGTTGGTAATGAGGGTGTGTGGCTTCTCCCTTTATGATGTAATAAGGGGGAGTGAAAGCTGACAGGGTTTTTTTCAACAGGTTAAGTTAAAAAAAGTTTTTTTTTCATACATTAAGGGATTCTCTAGTTCTTCTGAGAGAAACATGAAAAGCGGCATTTTGTTTAATAGCTGTCCCTTTTAAAACAAACATTGTCGAATCATTATGTTCACAAAGACAGACTCACCTGACCTCAGTCTACAGCCCTCTATTGATACCACTGTGTTGTAGTTTTTCCTGCTCAGCTGGCAAGCGTTTAGGCTCCAAAGCCCTCCCCACAGCACTGCTCCTGTAGCCCAACCACAGCTGTGCCTTTTGGGCATAATGGCCAATCACCTCCGTGGCCAGGGGGACAGCGGGTGACAGACAGACTAGGGTTTATTTTGGACTGAGCTATGTGACAGGTTGCATCATGGGTTCCTAAATTGTACCAAGCAATGTGTTGGTGGAGGTCAGAACAGACTTTTAACATGTGTATATACTAAACAAGCATGACGACAACATTCATTCAGGGTAATTCATGATAATAGATGTTTGTACATAAACATGTTTAAACACAGAAAAGAAAAATGGGGCAGATTTGTGAAAGTGGTATTTTAAGAAGCTTAAGAATAAGTGGATACTCATGAAGCAGGAATAGTTTAACACTAGTTTCCTGTGCCCTGCTTGTAAACATTGGTTAATTTGATTCCTGCAGACGGAACTGTGGCCAAACTGTTCATAAACCGGCTCTATTAAATGATTACAATTCTGTGTCAGGGGGCATGTTTTTGCTGAAAGCAAGTGGTATTTAAATATTAAACGCCTTGTTTTGACCTTCTTAAAAACACAATTTTATGTTTTATATATACAGCAAGTTAAAAGGTTGTTCATATTAAAAATATAATAATTACGCCACACTGCAATCTAGAAATCGAGTGCAAATGCTAGTTTTTTTGTCCTGACTTGACGGCAGCTGAACATGTGTTTGATCATAAACACCAGTGCCCGTCCTGCATGACCACATGGAAACGTTCTAGTTTTAGTCAGCTGTACAGACTGTTGAGGCTGGGTCAGTTGTGCTCGCCCTTGGTGTGATGTGGGGGTGACGAACTCAGGTTACTAAAGAGACTTTAATTTATGGCCGCTCACTTCTCCCTCTTTGCAGCCGAATTATTACCGCTCCTCATCAAGGCACTGTCAGAGAACATGGCGTATTATCATGCAAATCCAGCAGCAACTGAAACACACGAACGCGCACACACACACGCGGACACACACACACACACACGCACGCACACTCTAACAAATAAAGGCTTACAAGTACACACACAAAAAGACAATCGCAGATGGCATCATTCATTGTAGGTGGAGTTCGAACAGTGAAATGATTATGTTAATATGTGTGTGGAAATCTAAATGTCATTGAAGACGTAGTCTTAGTAGTAAACCACTTATTAAAATGCCAGAGCAGGGAAGGACATGGAGTGTGTGAATGAAACTTAAGTCTGGTCAGTGGAAGTACTGGCATGTTGGGGGGTGAAGACACATTATGACCTAATAACTTCCACATATCAACTATCCTTTCATAACGTGGCTAACGTTGTCACCTTTTGTTTCCGCTCTCTCTTGCTTGGCCTCTCTGTGATTGGTTGAAAGCACTGGTAGATAGGATCCTCCTATTGGGGATTGTGTTGCATCAAAGTGTTTGTACATGAGGTAGGACAGCAGCACATTATTTGTAGTTGTTGAAAAGTGGGCTGATCATGTTACATGGCCCATGACGTTAGAGAATGGATGTTAGACCTTTAAAGATTCATATAAGTCTAGATCTTTCATCATTTTGGGCTCAGTTGAGATTTGTATAACATAGTTTTAATCTTTTACACTAGTTTAATCCATCTTTGTCAGCCTGGCAGAGCCAACATTAGCTCACTGAAACCCTGTGGTATTTTTACACATGCTATATGAATGTGTGTCTAAAATAAGCTTTTCCTTCCTCCTGGTCACAGTACATCATAACTAGTTGAATTGCAAAGTGATCCTCATGGAGCCAAGCTGGCCTAACTTATAATAATGATTATTTCATGGTGAAATCTCTTTGTGGTCATAAAGAAAAGCTTTCTTCTATAATTTCTCCTCCAAAAATGACCCCGGCCTGCAGTGTGTCACAGGTGTATTGATGGAAGTTATAACACACCATGGCAGTGTAAGAGTTTAATTGTATGTATTTGTTTGCTTGTTGTGTTTGGGACTGAGGGCCTGATGTAATCATGATGTGAAAATAAGCCAATAGATTCTGATTTTCTCATTATTTTTTCAGCTTTTTATGTTTGTCCTTGATTAACATCTGTATCAGTTGCTGTATTCTTTTGGCAGACCTGCAATGACCCCTTCTAGCACATTTAGTTATGTTTTTCTTATAGCAGTAATTGGAGAGTGTCTCTGTGGCGGCCTTTAAATGTTCTGGCACTTAAGGACACGGAGTCCGGTGACCACTATTACCAAGGTTGGTAATTAGAGATCATTGGTTTTGGGTTAAAGGGATAGTTCAGTATTTTTAAGTGGGGTTTTACGAGGTTATTATGCATAATAAGTGTGTTACCTTATGGAGATGGCGATCAGTGCAGTAGCTATAAGGAGTTTGGAGGATAAGTCGCTGTAGCAGAAGTCAGCCTTGTACTGTTGAAGACAGGGTCAGAAGGAACTAAAACTTGTTTCCTCACATAGAGTATATAAATGCTTTGCTTACATAAAAAAAAAATCCGTTCAATTGTACGCTAACTTGAGATATTATCACAGCTTTAGTTTAGCACTAGGCAGCAGTTTATTTTTGCACTTTTTTTAAGCGTAGTTCGGCCATGTATTACTACGTCAACTCGCACCGATATATTGCAGCTTATCACTCTGCCAATCAGCTCTTGAATTAGCCGTGATAGCTCTGAGTTGAACAGCTGACAGTGGTACGATGCGCTGCACAGGCGCGAGTTGGCATGGTAATATCTATCTCTTTAAGAAGGTTTGGTTTTTGTCTGTCGCTCTCTGAATCTCTGAGTGACACTTTCTATTTGAGAACAAGGTTTGAGTTTCAAACTGAACAGAATGTTTTACATTTTCATCGGTTGGTTGAGTTTAATGCTTCTTCATCAATGTTTACCTTATTGTGCACTGCTGATGGTTAAGGCTATGCTTTGTGGCTGAGGATAAATGTCCTCAAAAGTGTATACATTGTATGTGTGTGTTTGAATACTACGAAGTATTGTATCAAGGCTATATAAATTGATAAAGTATATTAATATGTACATTTTCTGCTACGTATTCTGATGGCGCTAAGTCTCCTCTAATTGAATCTTCCTATCTCCAAATGTTTCCATGACATTGATATCAGGCTAATTATTTTCACTACGGTCATAACCTCTTTTTTTAAATGACGACAGGCCTGTTGATGTTGATATGAAACTCGACCTTTATCGCATGGACAGTACCATGAATATAATTTCTAATAAAGACTCATTTCTTCCTGGAAAATAGCACACACAAATAAACCCTCGTAAAAATGATACCTTGCTGCATTATACAGTCGTTCGGGAGAAGAGAACCATCGTCTGTTTATCTGCTTGATAAGCTATGCTGTTATCACATCATTTGCTAAATTTAAACAGTTTTTCAGTGCATGTGAGTAATTTGTTCTGGGCTACATTTCAAAAGAGATGTATTTTCACAGTCTATTAATTTTTAACTATCTCATCTTTTTTCATGTCCAGATCGTGGTTTGAGCAGTTTTTCTTGACTGCCATGTTTAGGTGGTGTAGAGAAAAATTATTTGGTCAAAATAACTAACAGGACTCCCTTCACACACCTGTTCACTAAAAAACCACAGGTGATTAACAGTTGGAGTGTTAAAGGAAATGTACAAACCTCCATGCTGTGTTACCAACAGTCTGATCACAGCCAAGCCCATCCTGGCCAAGCTACTACTGCGTAATGCCAATACTACCTGCAGTCTTAGTAGGGCCCGCATCAGTTTCTCTGCACTGTTTGTTGCCCACATTTTCCCTCTAAATACAGACTCACTACTACTACATCTCTAGCTGCCTCGCCAACTACATCCAATATGCAAGTCCTGTTGTGACAGTTAAAGGTGCTGTAAGCGGAATGGTTCTTTTAGCTAACTTCCTGTCAGTTACTGCAGTTAGCAGTCCCCTCGCTCGTCCTTACGTCACCACATTAATGCACTGCGGTCTTCAAGCAGCAAGTTATCTAGCATCATCTCAGATCCATAAGTGTGATAAAACATGATAAAAACCATCAAAACAGACATTGGGAAGGATTTTTACCTGCTCTGCCAAATGTAGGCGCATACACATTCACCCATCTGTTGCTCTGGCGTGCACCGGCAGTGAGACCATGGAGTGTATATAATATATCTGAGTGAGACGAGTGTCGGTTTGTAGCATTCTCTCTTCTGATTGGATAAAAATTTTGGGATACTCCAATAAGTTCATTTGACGATTACATGCAAAGCAGCTGTCTGAGAGATCGGCTTTATGAAACGCGCACATTACCAGCTTTGTTCTCTTCTCTTTTGTGATGCCAGTCTGTTGGAGGGAAGTCTTTCTCTAATATTGAATTCAAATATTTTTAGTTTGTCAGTGTTTCTGACAAGTTTGACTTTAAATGAATACTAACAGCTTATAAAGTCAAATGAACCAGTGCATTATCTAAGTGGAAATTGATACATGATACTGCATCGTCTTTTCTTATACCTCTTATCCTCTCCTGTTGTTTTCAGGGTCTAGACGAGGAGGCGTTAGTTGACCACGGGAAGTCCAGCTTCACCCCTCTCTCAAACTACGAAACAGAGGATTTGGAAAGTAAGTTCAAACTCAGACTGAAATGTATATCTTGTCTTTTGAATCTTGTCTTTTGTCTCGCCTTTTGATCCAAGTTATCTTGACTTCTGTTAAGCATCATAGAAAGAGTATGTCCCTTCACCAGCACAAATCAAGTAGAAGTTAGACTTGATAGTTTTTGAAGGATTATTTTGTGTGTGTATTTTCTGTTTAAATTAACCTAATGTTTCATTTTATTTTCATTCATTCACTCATTCACAAGCTGATGATCAGGGTAAGTCTGAGATACTAGTCTGAATAAACTTGAGACACATTCGAGCCCTTATGATGTGATTTTGTTTCTTTGAGATTCTATTGTAGGGGTTTGAAATAACTTCCAGTAAAATCACATAATAAGCAATTAAGGTTTCTAAGATACATGCAATTAATACCTAACACAATTAGTTGCTGTGTGAATATTTACATAATATTAAACTGAATTGAACATTAAGTGGATTATTTACTACCTTTAAAATCATCATCTTAAAGGTGCACAATGCATCGGGCAGGGGAGGGGGATTTGTTCACATTTACAGAGCCTGCAGTTAGTTTACAAAACATATTTTCTCAACATGCAATTCTTAATATTGAATAATTCTAAAGTCCAAAATAAATTATTTTGAGGCACCTGGAATTAATCGTAAGACTAGAAACTGTGGGCCCTGCTGCTGTAAACAACAACAGTGAAACAGAAACTTTTCACTTCTCTGACACACCCAATGTGACACAGTGCACCTTTAATGTTCAATTCAGTAGACATACTGTGCGTGTGTTTTGAATGTATATTCATATTACCATATTGATTTTATTCATGTGATGAACTTCTAAATCCACTGATAAGAGGATTGAGTCTATCATCTAATGAAGTGTCAATGCTGTTCACATTTAGGAAAAGTAGCAACACCAAAAACGTTATTACCACCACAATAACATCCAAGTGTTACTGCTCGTCCCTTTGTCCTCCCTCTCCAGCTCTTTCTTTATGTCGGTCCAACACATTTCATATCATCCATCCTCCAGTCAATAGCATCTCCTTCTCTCCCTGTATGACATCCCCTGGAGCCCTCTGCTTTCTGTCCTGCTAAGCTGTCACTTTTTTTCTCCCTTCGCTCTGTTTCATCTCCTGTGTCTTTTCTCTCTCTCTCTCTCTCTCTCTCTCTCTCTCTCTCTTCCTCTCTCCCTCTGTCGCTGCTATGTTTTCTCTCCATCTGTTCAGCTTGTGTATGTCGCCTGTGCGTTCCTCTTGAGTACTGCATCTTGGTTTCACCCCCTCTGAGTTCCTTTCTCAAATCAAAGAGAGATGACTCATCTGTGAAAAATGAGTATTGGCAGAGAATCTAGGGCAAAATAGGGCGTTTACATTTCAGAACACTGTTCCTGTGTGGCAGTAACAATAATGAGGGGAAGTAGATAAAACACTGGAGGAGGAAGGGTAGAAAAAGTCTACTGTTCGACTCTGGTCCCCTTCAAGTTGGTTATCTAGAACACATTGTCAGTTTCACAATGTAATGTCAATTTTGAAATTCTTGCATTTGGAATTCCATTAATGTTGTCCTTCTGGGAAGAATTTGACTTTTGACTGTCTTTGTTGGTTTATATAAGCTTTAACCGCCAACAGGCAGAAATGTGCTACAGGCAGATTCTTCTGGGCAAAATATAGACAAAGTGGAAAATAAGATAATACAGCATTATAGATGGAAACAGTTCCACATAGACTGAATCAGTTTAGTCTGACTGAAATGTAAACTACATTCCGCCTTGTAGGCTATTTTAACAGTCTTGGTTTAAACAAATGCTGTTCCTGCTTTCTTATCCCCCCCTCTCCCTTCCCATTTGTGTGAATGTATCTAAAGGAAAAAGGTGTCTGAATTGGTGTTGCATTTGTATCTTTCCCCCAGGCCACAGAGCGGTGTATGTAGGCGTCCATGTTCCTCTTGGAAGGGAGAGCCGGCGGCGGCATCGCCACAGAGGACACAGACATCACAAAAAGAAGAAGGAGAGAGACTCCGAGGAGGGGAAGGAAGATGGCAGAGAATCCCCCAGTTATGGTTGGAAAAACTCATCCAAAATCTCTTAATGCTGCCACACCTCACACCACAGTTTTTTAAAAATATATTAATGTCTCAAAACGTCTCTCTTTACTGATGTTCTATCAGATAGGACTGCTTCAAAGTTAATGCAGTGTACTTTTGAGAGCCGTCAACTTTGTTTATTCTATCTCCCATGACTCGCCTCAGATAATAAACAGAAATCTGTTTCTGCATTCCAAAAATAGATAGACTTAGCTTAGACTTGAAATACCTTTTAATGGTGGGATCATTAAAGTGTTTATTTCACAGTACTCTTAGATTATGTGAGAAAAAAAAATATTTGCAATAGTTTGCAAAAACGTACATGATAATAATATAGTCTATATTGCATTGCATGGACTTTGAAAGCAAGAATACATGTTCCTTTGAAACATAGGAAGCTGAAGTTACTTGTTACGTAATTAGTGTTGGCTAAACAGTCACAGGAAAGCTGAGGGGGACAAATGTGATCTTATGGTTTAACAATGCACATATTGCAGGGTTAGAGCACCACTCTAACCTGCTTAAGCTCTTCTCTCTCCATCTTTCCAACAGTTCTGAATAAAAAATTCAGTTTTAAAAGGCATTAAATGCTGCTGGCTGTGGCCTCTGTCACTTGTCTGAGGGCTGTGACATTTTAAGCGATCTGCACGCATTTGTGTGTGAGGTTGCTGCATCACCTCAACTGCAAATCTCGGAAGCATCCTAACAATGTTTTGAGGGCTTAACTAGTCCTATGGCACAACACCAGACAAACACTATCCGTCCTGTTTACATGTTGAGCACTGCCGCGCAGAGCGTCACGACCACCACACAGTGTGTGTACAGAAAATGACTCCCCCCTGTCTTTCGAGTCCAGCCTCCCTGTATGGGTTTTTAATCTGCCATATCTATTTCCGTTTTCTCCCTGGTTCCAGGTATCCTGATATCTGCCCTGTTATTCTATCAGACAATAGAAAAGAAAATAGCTTATCCTCTCTTGCACATTTCTCCTCAAGATTTCTAAGCATCAATCCAGCAGATGTTTTCCCTCGTATGTAGCAGAATGAAAAGCTGTTTTGGTACAGGCCTGTGCTGCTCTCACTGTACCATGACCTAAAAAACATTCTCCCCAGTTTCAGAAGACATTAGTGCAGTTGCGCCGGCCAGTCATTCACACACATGCTTTCTCATATGGACTCAAAATAATTCTGTTTCATTGCTATATTTTCTTGTGCTAAGATTATATCTTTGCTTCCACAAGACATGTCCCACCATCATTGTTCCTGAGATACAGCCACTTAAAAGATTGTTTTTCCAACAAACAAAATCTACATTGTGTGTATCCTTGAGATCTATCAAACAAAATCCATTTCCTTCCCCACAAAACAGAATCTTCAAACATTTTGTAAACAGCATTGTTTATATCCATGTTTATTAGCTTATTTCAGTCTTTGTCCCTGTCTCTGCTGGTGCATTGCTGGATTTCTTGGCGTGTTACAGCCACCCATAGATCAGTGGAATGGTGTGAAACCGTTAACAGGACTGTGTATATGGCCACACGTGTGCAAGGGTGAAGAAACAAGATGGGAACCCAATAAAAAGCACTGCTAAAAAAAACACAAGGACATGGCAATTGAAATGATACTGTTGTTATCATTGTAAGCGTCATAAATATGACCTTTGAGCTTTGCCCGTGCTTTGTGCAGACACACCATCCCAGCGGGTCCAGTTCATTCTGGGCACAGAGGACGATGACCTTGAGCACGTCCCCCACGACCTCTTCACTGAGCTGGACGAGCTCTCCTTCAGAGACGGCAGTGCCACTGAATGGAAGGAGACTGCCAGGTCAGAAAGACATTGAAGGGGCAACAATATGGAGTGAAATCACTAAATTACTACATAGATGATAGATCTGTCTTTTCTTTTTTTGTACAAATACCACTTTTCATCCAGGCTATTAGCCTTACTGGCTACATTAACAGCACCTACATGTAGGCATTACTGTGAGATACTATAAATCCTATAAGGCAAGCATCCATATTAAAGTTATTTCTTTCTTTTCTGTATTGGGAGAGAATTGTAAACTCCTGTGAAGTTTGTATTTGTTGCTCTGTTTAATGTTGTCTTCAGTCCTTTAACATTTTACCAATGTCTAGTATGTGTCTCTCAGGAGATATAGACTAGACTCCTACTCAGCCTCAGGTCACAATACTTCAACAGGTTTATTTTAGTAAGAACTTAGAGTTGAAAATTGTAACTGAATCCACTTGTCAATCATTTCAGAGATGCAATGATGAAACGTGTATTGAAGGGACAGATTTGGAGCATGAGTCACTCAGTTTGCAGTATGCACTCTGAAGAGTGAGATTCGAATTTCTCAAGGGAAAACTGTAGCTTTTCATAGACAGGATCTATGAGCGGGGAAAACATATCCTTGAACTACGGTTCAACCCATATACGTCTTTGTTTATTTGAATCCACAATTAACATCATTTTGTTGCGTGTGTGTGTGTGTTTGTGTGTGCTCTCTTTGTGTTTATTGACAGATGGTTGAAGTTTGAAGAGGACGTGGAAGACGGTGGAGAAAGGTGGAGTAAGCCCTATGTGGCTACCTTGTCACTACACAGCTTATTTGAACTCCGCAGCTGCATACTCAACGGCACAGTCATGCTGGATATGAGGGCCAACAGTATCGAGGAGATTGCGGGTACATTTTACAGTACACGTTGCAATCACTTTTTAATATACATGATGCTCATAGTATTTTATTGAATTACTTCTGCACCATTGTGGTAAAAACAAAAAAAAATAGATAAAGAAGCAAATAAAGAGTCATTACTTTAGACTAGAGCTCTATTTTTAAATGCTGCATACCACATTCCAGTTTTTTTCTTACTATGTTTATGTCCCTTTCCTGCCTTCCTATGACTCAGACATGGTGATAGACAGCATGGTGGCGTCAGGCCAGCTGAAGGAGGAATTGCGCGAGCAGGTGCGGGAAGCCATGCTGAAGAAACACCACCACCAAAATGAGAGAAAGCTCAGTAACCGCATCCCTCTGGTGCGCTCCTTTGCTGACTTAGGCAAGAAAAATTCTGACTCACTCTTGCTTGAAAGAAACGGTGAGATCCTACGCACTTGAATTTCTTTTTCCCTCAATATTTTCCACCACTGGGGAGCTGGTCCTAAAATGAAATCCAATGTTCAAATTTCTCAATGCCAGCCTAGAAGCTGGATGGTAAAAGTGAGTAAAAAAATCTAGAGAATGGTCTATCTTGGAGAAGTCGGTCCCCTTTTTACTGAAAGAGAAATCTGGGTGCTGATGATTGTGCTAACCTGTATGGCTGGCCTGGCTTTGGGGTTTGAAATAATGACTTGTTTTCACTCCCTAGGATGACACTGAGGAAATAATGCTTTACCTGCAACTGGAGTCAGCATTGCGTGTGTGTTTTTTTTTTGACTGGGCATGCCCGCAGTGGTCTTGATGTGTGGTGTGCATTTATCAATCTTGGGTGCCAGCCAAGAATGAAAGAAATATCACATTGCTCACTCCTGTGCCTCTGGTTCTCATTGGGCTTGCATTTTAATTTTTATTAAACATGAAACGCTCAGATGAAAAATGTATGGTTGGTGATGGAAGTGTGAAAGAATGTAAGTCCTGTGCCAAATGTGTATGTACTGTGTAGGATTTTACGAGTGGTCTGTTGTGGGGGAGCACATGTTCGCTTACAGTGCACTGACATCATGCTAACTGCATGCAAGCCTGTCTCAACTCAAAGAGTTTTGCCTCATTACCTCGGTCATGCTGTATGATTGGTTTGTTTTAGAGTTGAATGAGACAAGTTGTTTGGCCCCTTGCGGCCCCTCCTACACCCCTCACTGAATCATCCTCGGGTGTCTCCTGCACACAACCAATGCTTTTTCCGCTTGCGTTTAATGAAAGCACAAATCTCTCTTTTAACTACACCTCCGTAATGCTATTGCTGCCCACCCCCTTTTTCTGGCTTTGTCTCCTTCCAGATACCATTTCTGTGTGTGATGTACTCCCTATACTTCATTGTGTTTTTCCTCTCTGCTCCATCCCTTTTATTCTTTTTTTTCCTTCTCCGTCTTCCTTTCCCTCCTTTACTATTTCCCTTTTCTCCCTCTCTCTCTCTCTCTCTCCTCCCCCCTTGTGCCTTTTTTGTTTCCTCTGTTCAGGAGAGGGCTTGTCCTCTTCCCGTCATTCTCTCCACAAGCCCGCCTCTGTCACCAACCTCTCCCAGAGACGAGAGTCCAGAGTGTCTGTGCTGCTCAACCACCTCCTGCCCTCGTCCTACTCCTCCGGCCCTGGCTCTTCCTCCCCAGGCCCCTCGCCCCACAGTACCCCTTCTTTCTTCCACTCGTCCTCCTATAGCAGCCAGGGGGCGGGCGCCGGCCCTCAAGGCATCCCTGAGGTGGTGGTGTCTCCCCCAGAGGAAGACCAGCCGCCCCACTCGGCAGAGGATGACACAGCATCAGCGTCGCCACAGCTCAGTCGGCGAGCATCCTCGGCATCCCAGGGCCTCGAGATGCTGCCCTTAGAAGGCAAATATCTGTGTAGCCTGCAAGTGTGAGTCACGGCTTGAACAGAGAACACTAGCACTAGCATGAAATCTCTCTGCCCCCCGCCCACCCCACCCCCATGTTAACTTCCAGCTCTGCGGTCCATCTCATCAATAACCCACACAGCAAGGCCTCGCTAAGACGCTCTTCCTGTATTTATCCACCAACGTTTTTTGACACTACACTTCCTTTCCCGCTCATTGTTTTTGCTTCCTTTCCTTCTCTGTTCATACCACTCTCCTTTTTTCGACTCTACTAATATGACTTGTTCTTGCTGCACTCTAAACTTTAGTTATGTTGGCAAACACATTTTAAAGACATTCTTCAGCATCTATACCTTGCTTGGCCCTGTCCCCTCTCACACTTCCTTTATAATGATTGCATGGCTGCCTTCCAAAAGTTTTGTTGTTGTCTGTCCCTCCTATATTGTGTTTTGTGTCCTGTGTTGTGATATTGCCACGTTTAGCCATCTACCCCACCTCACTCGTCTCGGTAGATGTTTCATCTAAGACCAATTATAAGTGATGTGCCAATCATGTTTATTTTACTTTTGGCCACTGTTTATAGTCTATCGACTATTACTATTTTATGTAAAGCACAGCTACAACATGCAGTTTGTACAGTACAAAGATAACCTCAAGAAGGCCTACATTAAATCATTTAAGCCAATCCAGATACATTTAACATCGGATTTTACAATTTTACTTGCATCATTGCTCTCTTATTACAGCTTTAATCTTATGTACTGATAGTTCATATTTACTTTGAGATGCAATAAGGTGAAAGTGTGCAACATTGTTGTGCTTATTTATTTATAAAAGGTCAACATATACCAATGTTCCTTGATCTTACAGATAGGCTAGGGACAGAGCTGTTAAGTCCTCAAGTTTCTGTTATTGTATATGCTGTAGAAACCGGCATTATACATCTCTAAACCCTTTTAGCTTTAATCGGTATGTGTTTTTATCACCCGGTGACAGCCCCATTTTAAATACACACTGCAACTTGTGCTTTTCCCATCGCATCATTTGGCATGCACGGTCTTCCTTCTCATCAATTCCTAAGTATAAATATTCTTTTACCCGATGGAGTGGGGTAGCGAAGACAACATGTGCCAGCAGCTTGGCTAAATATAAGCCAAAGACCAGTGTGGGAGTCTTGCTACTCTATGTACTTGTGTATCATATTGGCACCTACATTGACTTTTTGTTCTTCCCAAACCAGTGTCAGCTTATAATTAGATTGTGTGTGCGTGAGAGTGTTTGCGTCTGTTTGTCTCACTGTGGGAAGGGCTCCCTTTCCGAGTATGGGTCATTAGAACCAGCGATCACTTGGTGGGAGCTGAATCTAAAAAGGTTGGGGTGGTCTAATTATAGCCGTCTGACGTTCTGTAATTGTACCCCACTCTACGAAAATACAGTATTTCCCAAGAGACAAGACCTTTGACATCAGTGTGTAGGTTATTATTTCTGAGGGGGGCTTGAAGCCTTCATCATTACAGTTTAATAACACTGCAGATTGTTTAAAGTGGTATACAACGTTGACCTACAATAGATAACCATCTAAGTATGTGTTGAACAGAGGTGTAGTGTTAGAAAGTACAAAAGCCCATTATGTGTCATTTGGAATATTTTGTCTGTATGCCAGTAATAGCTTGGCAGATGAAAAAATAATTTGCCTTTAATGATTCAATAATGTTTTTTAGACATGAACTGTGTTGGTATTGAGCTGACCACAGGCTATTTATACTTATAGAAGCCATTGACCTATTGAGTATAAAGTCATGGGTAAAAATGCTGGACACTGGGAAGCACTGAGACACTGTCCATGTTATTCTAGACCCTACTTTAGAATTCTTTGTTTTGTTTTCTTAATTCTAAACATTTCTCTCTCTCAGACAAACTGGTCCACCATTGGCCAGTTGTATGAAGCATAGACCATTTTGGGGCATCTGTGGCTCGGGAGATTGATGGGTCTTTCTTTGATCACAGGGTTGGTGATTCGATACTCGCCCTATTCTGTCCATATGTTTAGTCGTCCTTGGGCAAGACACTGAACCCCAAATTGCTCCCGAGCTTGCTGCCATAAGTGTGTGAGCTGGTGAATGAGCTATAAAAACCTTGCAAAGTGCTACTGAAGGAATACACTATACCTATATAAGTGTAGCCACTTTGTACCAGGTATCATTGTAAAATAGAAAAATGGTCCTAGCAAGACTTATGGTAACCTATTGTCCTTATATGAGCCCGGTATGAATATAACCGTTTGTAATCTCTTTGAGTCTCTTCACAGGATAATGTAAATTGTGAGAAGAATGGTATATTACTTACAATATAGAAAGCTGACACAACTACTGTAGAGGTACACATTAAATTAATACAACCTTCTTTTCACCATGTTATCAGAAAACTTCTGGTGCTAACAACCCCACACAAGACTCAGATAATCTGAATAAATTCTGTTATTTATGTTCCTTTTTGGCATATGAATGAGGCTGCGCTATGACGCCACTCTTTAACTGGCTAGCATGGGGGAACATTCCAGGGCTTAGCCTTACTGAATGAACTGTGTTGGCGGACGCAACCTAAGCTAATCCCTCCCTTATTCCAAGAGGCTTTATCGGGTATGTGAGCAATCACGCTCCTGTTCAGCAGTTGGCTACCCAGCATTCACTGGGGTTACTCTGGGATACAGTTCAAGGGTAAATGGCTCACTGGTCAAGCCATCAATACATTTTGTATTGATTTGGGATTAATTGTACATGGGAATGTGGCATACTGCTTTAGCCTTTATGATTGTGTTTTCCGTTTGACCTTGTCTTGATGACTTCCTCGTGGAGAAATATGTTGACTTGGAAAATGAGAGAAGAAAAACCTGGTAAAAGAAGTGTTACTTTTGAATTTCAGAGGATAGTATGCAATGCACATGCTATTCTTTGATAGAAATACATCACTCCCTCATTTCATCTCCTGCTCTCTCATGTCGCCACAAGTGCTAGCGTTTCCTGTCTCTGGTATGGCTCAAATCACATAAGCAATGTTGAAATGTATAGCCAGTTATGCACGGAAATACCAGAGCTTCAACACTTGAAGGTTATGAAGCCTGAGCAAGGTGAACTGTCAGCCATATCAAACTTAAATTATTTCAAGTTAAGCAGGACTGACTCAAGTGCCAGAGTAATGAGCTCAACAGACAAGGGGCAACTATCAGGTGGGCTTTGTGAAATACAATATATTGTCTTCCCTGTGGAGAGCCATGACAGGGTCGCAGCTCCGTACTAAATCAACACGTATAGCAATTAATAGTAGGTGATAATCTAGACCAGCGGTGGCACAGGAGTTATGGCTTCATTAATATAGACAGGCCAGCTAACAAGGGAGAAGTGCCTGCATATCGGTGGTTAATGTAAGTGTAAGGTTTGTTTGCCAAGAGCTCACCTCTTATCATAAATGATTTAAATGCCTGTTATATAGCCCCTCGTTTGATGAGCCCATGCCATAAAGAAGAAGCAATCACAGATTAAAATACTTTGACTTTTTTTCCCCCCACTCAAGTTCTTCAAAATTAAAATCTGGGTAGAGCAAAAAACCCATAAATCCAAAATGGCATTTTAATTAAACACAATAACAAATGGCTTGTCATGGACACGGGTGAACCACACTGCTATTCTGGAGCAGACCTTGCATCCCCACATACTTACACGGTGTCCATCACTGCTTTGTCTCCTGCCCATCCTCCCCCTGTCCCTCCTAGGACCACTGGTGTCTCCGCACTCGCTCCCAAACAACCTGTACGGCAACAAGGCAATGGAGAGGAGGCCGTCCAAAGCAGGGGTCAGTAGAGAAAGCAGCACTGTCGACTTCAGCAAGGTAACCTAACCACAGTACTGAGCAGAGCAAAAAACAGTCCACCCTTCTGAAGGAAGAACCATGAGTTCTTGTTTTTCTTCAGTTTCTGGACTTCAACAGACACTTCCACAGTGGTCTCTGTTGAAACCCTTCCAACTGTATTAGAGCCACCATCACATACCCATCAGCCTTTTCCCACTGGGCTTTTGTTTTAGTTTTTAAAAATTCCTCCTTCGCATGGCTCCCATTCACCATATTTTTGTTCTTCATCCATTAGATAAAAAGGCAGGCTTCCATAAATAGTTATTATACAGCCCTTCATTATGAATGCCAAAAAATAAGGTGCAGTGTTTATAGGAGTCAGGATAGAGAAGAGGGATGAAAGCAGCCTTTTCTATACAGGGATAACGAAGCTGTATTTAGCATTGCACATAATAACCAATATTTATTCAAGAAAATTATGAGAAGTGGACAGTCTTTGCTCAGTACCTTGTAGCTGTAGTTGTAGCTACTAACCTGCCCCCATCTATCATTCGATATCATAGCATCCAACCGACCTGCTGCTGTTCTTTATATACACTCTGCATCGGCATCTCTTTTTCTTGGATTTTCATCTATTCAATATCAGTAATTGTCTGTATGAACAGATGCTCCAGGTTCATTGGTTGTGTTGGGTTCAGGTGGACATGAACTTCATGAAAAAGATTCCTCCCGGTGCTGAAGCCTCCAACGTGCTGGTGGGAGAGGTGGACTTCCTGGAGAAGCCCATCATTGCCTTTGTACGGCTGTCCCCTGCGGTGCTTATCACAGGCCTCACAGAGGTACCTGTGCCCACCAGGTACAATAACAATACTTTTTTTATTCCAAAAATGTAATGTTCAGTTACCGTTGCCAACTCGTACAATTTCGTATACTCTGTTGTTTTTCTTTAAATGGCTTCCAAAGTCATCTGTCAAATCCCTACTCACATGGGACTAATACAACCTTGGGATTTACTGTGTTTCTAAATGTGGTTGTGTGCCAAGAGACCCTGTGCATGTCAGCAATCTATTAAGTAACAGGACTAAGAGTCTATAGCCACTTAAGTCGCTCTAATGCGTAGTACACACCAGAAGACAAAATAGTGGGCTCAAAACATGGAGGGATAAATAGGTTTCCCTTTTGTGTATATCTATATATAGGTCAGTCATAAGCTGCAAAAGACCCGCCTTCTTGGCAGAAGGTTTAGTCAGTGTGTTTGACAGACACGGTCATAGCACTGGAGGACCAAAGTAACGGACATCTAGCTATACCCAAACCTAGGTCCAATTTACATAAAAATACCATCACTTACAGATCAATCTCATTATGTATTGAACTACCAAAAAACATAACTTCTAGCATAAATAGCTAATACAACTTTAAAAGTCTGCAAAGAGGGCTCTCGTGGTGTAGTGGTGAGAGCTGCCTCCAGTAGAACCTCATTCCTCAGAAGGAGCAGACCACAGGTTAGAATACAGCTCGTGGTCGTTCTCTGCATTTCATTCCCCTCTCTGCCCCATTTGATCTCTGTATCCTCTAACTGTCCAATAAAAAAATACATAAAATGCCCAAAAATAATGTAAAAACAAACAGTACTCAAACATGGGATATTGTGAATGTACTGTATATGTTATATATAAATGTGGCTTTACAAAAGTTTTATGAGGAAGGAGATGCATTAAACATGTTTACTAGACCTCAGGGAAACCAAGGCCACATTTAGTGAGAAACAAAAAAAAAATATTGAACTGTTGACAAGAAAAACTCCTACCTTTTTAAGTCAATACAATCTACTTTTGTGACATGGAGGCTATACATGGTGTATTTTCATGCTTATTTGTCTTATTCAAAGGTTTCTTTTCCTGCTTTTGGGTCCTCGTGGCAAAGGACCCCAGTACCATGAGATTGGCAGATCCATGGCCACATTAATGACGGATGAGGTGAGAGAAAGAAAGATGGATCCCATTTGTAACTTGTCACTTCAGCTTGACATCTAACTTTTTATATTATTAAAAGACACGCTAAATGGTAACTTTTTTGTATTGTTTGACTCGCCATGTTTTGACTCGTGAACCATTAACATTTAATAACTGCTAATAATATTTATTGTGTGTAGATTTTCCACGACGTGGCATACAAGGCCAAAGACAGAACGGATCTCCTCTCTGGAATTGACGAGTTCCTGGATCAAGTGACGGTCCTGCCTCCTGGAGAATGGGACCCCACCATCCGGATTGAGCCCCCCAAGAATGTCCCATGTCAGGTCAGTGACACACTTAACTACACCTGAAATACTGTATATAGGTCTGCTCTCACAAACTCTAACCTAGAAGATTATGCTGGCTTGAATGACTTTTCTGTATGTATCATGCTTTACTACATGCCACTACAATCACTCTGACAGTGCCCCCTTATGGATTCAAAGCATCATGACAGCAAAATAATTGAAATGCATGTCACCTGCAGATGAAGAGGAAGAGACCTTCCCATCCCAATGGCGATGCGTCTCCATCTGGAGAACAGGAAAAGGAAGAGGACCATCACGTAGGGCCTGAGCTGCAGAGGACCGGCATGTGAGTTTAGCACCTTTTATTGGCTCACCATAGACGTGAAATAAGTATTGGACCTTATTCCAGTAATCTATATCAATATCAATATCACCTGTGTTATTTATTTATTTTTTCAAATATTTTGACTTATTTCGATTAAATATTCATGTATTTATTAATTATTACTGTACGTTTTTCCTGAATTAAAAGCTTCACTAGCACAAGTAGGCATGTTTAATACATTATGTCAATGCATATGGATTTTCCTCAAATAGCACACAGCAATAGTGCTTAACCTGTAAGGAAGTGTTTAATAAAAGGTTTTTTGATTTTTTTTAATGTTATTCACTAATTAATATAGAATATTAGAATAAGAAAACGTTTGAAATTTAAAAAAATTATAAACTTAACACCACTATGCTCGTTACCTGGTTCATTTTCCACTGTACTCTGTGACCCTCAGAAGCTGACATTTATGGATAACTCATGCTGGGCCTCTAGAGCCTGGGCCACACAGCCAGGAGAATGTGTTTATTTAAAAGCCCAGATAGACACAAACGCTCTGCACCTATGCACACACATCAGTTGGGAGGCACTGTATTATTTACAGATTCACTCTAGCTCTCACCGCTACTATAAAAGGCTCCTGCTACAAGGGAGCGGCTGAGGGACAGAGTGTAAGAAAGTGCAAGAAGCTCATGTAGAGAAAGCTATGAGAAACTGGGGCTGTATAGAGAAAGACAGCATGGGTTGTGGAGGCAGTCAGTCAAGGTTATTTCAGAGGTGTGGAGGAAAATAAAATGACAGCAACACATTACAGCAATTGGACAAGTGTCAGATAAAATAAGTAATGTAATGTAATGTGATTACTTGTCTGTTTAACTCACTTGTTGTAATAACTATTTGAAGATAACCTATTCACTTTTCACATTTTATATTATTATTGTGCATTACTACTTGAAAATGGCAATCATTAAAAAACTCCCTCTCTCTCCTATTCCAGAATATTTGGAGGCCTGTACCGTGACATCAAGCGGAAGCTACCGTTCTACTGGAGCGACATCAAGGACTCGCTCAATCTGCAGTGTCTGGCCTCAGTCCTGTTCCTCTACTGCGCCTGCATGTCCCCTGTCATCACATTCGGAGGTCTGCTCGGAGAGGCCACTAAAGGCAACATAGTAAGTCCCCACAGCTTTGCACTTAAAGGTCAGCACTTGGTTTTTATGAACCCCCCACAACCACCATGAACCCCTGGTTGTCCATGTGCTATGCTATACCAAATGATATATACACAGAACTTGCTGCTACCATTAGCCTATCGCATGTGAGTATGTATATTATGCCTGTGATTCTCGTGCTGGCACTTAATATAGATGTGGATATGGAAACCCACCTCTGACATATAGCAGAAAGCCCAGCTCCAGTATGCACTTTCATGGGGCTGGGCAGGTCATAAACCGGCCTATGCACATGTAGAACAATAATTCACAACATTACATTTGAAAAACAATCTATAACATTTAAATAAATACATAAGTACAATAAAAACAACTTCTAAAATCAATTATTAATCCAACTCACGCCATATTTTCATATATTATGATGGTGCATAGTACCTGGGTTGAAATTACGTCACAGTATTAATATATTAACTGAAGAAAAGTCACAATAACTTTTCAGCCACTTCACCCTGCTATCAAATTCTGATTTCTGTGGATGTCCTTCGTTATTAGGTCTTTATTTACTGTCCGAAATAGGACATCGCGATTATTCAGCCTCCGGTGCACTTATCTGTTATTACACTGCAAGCCATTATATATAGTGTCTCTTCTCTTCTTTTCTCTCTCTTTCTCTCTCTCTCTCTTCTCCCCCCTCCCCATATCCTTATTAGGACAGGGACTGTTGTAATAGGCACAGTCAGTGTGCTGGTGTGTGTGATGCGTCTGAGTAAACTCACCTGGCCAAAGGGCTAAACAGCGATATATGACTCTGGACAAGTCAACGGGCTGGAAAGATTCAAACAGTTTATCTAGCCTCTCAGTCGCAGCCCAAAATGTCTGCTTAATCAAAACTCTTTTTTTTTGTTCTGGTTCGGGGGTTTCTCTTCTTCACCTCTCCCTCCTCTCCTTCAGCCTTGCCCTCTCTCTCTCCTCCTTTGCATGGTTTCACCTCCGCCACTGGCCTTTTCTCATTCCCTCACAACGTCCCTCTCCTGTGTGTCTGCAGAGTGCCATAGAGTCTTTATTTGGGGCCTCACTGACAGGAGTGGCATACTCCCTCTTCGCAGGCCAGCCCCTCACTATTCTTGGTAGCACGGGCCCTGTTTTGGTGTTTGAGAAAATTCTATTCAAGTTCTGCAGGTACGTTCAGGCACGGTTGCTTTTCCCATGACATGATCCATACACCACTTTGTTTTAAAGTGAATTCATTTTCTAATGGATTCCAAAAGGTGCATCTACAGGTGCATCTCAAACAATTTGAATATCATAAAAAAATTCAATTCAAGACATTACACAAAGTGCAAAATGTCAGGTCTTTCTATTGTTTTCATTTTTATGATTACGGCTTACAGCTCATGGAATAAAAATCCAGTTGCTCAATACTTTAGAATATTAAATAAAACAAAATATCAACCAAAGCATTTATAATACAGAAATGTAGACTGTCTGAAAAGTATGTTAATTCTAGATTACTTTCAATGTATGTGTAATGAATCTAGAATGATATATGAAAGAAGCCTTACCCTTTTTGAATGGAATTATTTTACATTTCATTGATATTCAAATCGTTTTAGTTGCACCTGTAATTGGCCCTAATATGCATGTGTGTACACCTTTAACTCGTCTCCTCCATGTCCCCCTCCTTGTCTTGTCTCTCCCAGTGATTACGGTCTGAACTACTTGTCACTGCGGACCAGCATTGGTCTGTGGACAGCCTTCCTGTGTCTGGTGCTGGTAGCTACAGATGCTAGCTCCCTGGTGTGCTACATCACACGCTTCACAGAGGAGGCCTTCGCTGCACTCATCTGCGTCATCTTCATCTACGAGGCGCTGGAGAAGATCTTTCACCTGGGGGAACACTATGCTGTCAACATGCACAACAGCTTGGACAACCTTACACTGTATTCGTGAGTACTGAGATTTCAGATTTGATATTCAATTGTATTTAGTTGACCTCTTTAAAGGAATACTTCACCCATACGGAACCGGCGTTCTATCATTATGAAATCGCTATTAAAATATAATGAATGAGGTTTTTCTTCCCTCAGTCTTCCCTTGGCCCAGCTGTCCTGTTAATCCTAACCCTACATTTTTACAGAAGTGTTGTCAGATCTGTAAAATGTAGGGTTAGACATTGATACCATAAAACACTCTTTCAATACACCTTCATATTCCCACCGGTGAAGTAGGTCTTAAACTATAACATTTCTGGATAACTGACCATGGGCCAGATCTTTATACTCTATTAATATGCATTTATACATTGGTATTATAACAAAATGTTTTGTACAGGTTGTTGCGTTATATTTTAAATGAATGCCTGTAGCTTAAAAGTGTATGCTTTATCCTCTACTTTTTATGTTTATGAATATGAATACAGATTTAGTTTAGTTATGTATTCCATCTATAAAAAAAAATTCGATAATAAATCAGCTCTTGTTGCTGAAAAAATGAATTGCAGTACCTTGAGCTGGCCCCAGTACATGTGTTTGCTGGGGCTGAATGTGGGCATATGTGTTACAGCCTGTGTTTTTAATTAGCTGAGAATTAAAGCCAACTCTGTGTTTAACCTTTTTAAGATAAGCACATGCACTTTGCTCAGGATTTGTTCTCTCATCCCCAGGTGTCAGTGCTCTGAACCAGTCAACGCCACAGAAGAGCTCAGGCAGAGCTGGAACCAGACAGGATACAGCCCAGACTCTGTCCCATGGAGCAGCCTCAATGTTTCCGTAAGACCCAACACACACACACACACACACACACACACACACACACACTGATCTCCATTCCGATAATGCAGGAATCCTAACCCACACTCACCTCTGTGGAATGTGTCAAATACAATGATATCATCAGCAAATATCCTGCTTTGTTTATACATTCTCAATCTCACAGGAAGTCCTTATTTCAAACAGATTAAGTCAATACCATAACATGACAATATTACTGTAAGTACTGGAACATCCTATCAACATTTATATTACAACGCTAACCTAATACCTTTTTTCTATCTAGATGTGTAAACAACTCCATGGGGAGTTTGTGGGTGCTGCCTGCGGCCATCATGGGCCATACATCCCAGATGTTCTCTTCTGGTCCATCATCCTCTTCTTCACAACCTTCTTCCTGTCTGCCTTCCTCAAGCAGATGAAGACGGAGAGATATTTTCCCACCAAGGTCAGATGTGTGCAAGACGTGTGTTTTGTTCAATAAAAAAATGAAAAAAAGTCCTTAAAGATCTCTTATTATACTACTTTTCTGGTCTTAATTTCTTGTTAAAAACTGCTATAGAGCAACCTGACACGAATCACATCACAAAAAACCATGTAGATTTTCGGGACACTCTTCCTCTCACCCTAGCGCGCACAGCAGTAACTCTCCACACTCGGCTTTGTGCTTCTCCGCCCCCCCATCCCACTCCGTTGTAATTGGTTACCTTCCTTCCGGAACAATTTCAGCAGCGCACGGGTAGATTTGTTCGCAGGAAGGTGGGGGCATCATGGCCGGAGCTTGCCTGAGCAGCACATTACCATACATGGAAAAATCCGGAATCGTGACGACACAATGGCAGGAAATTTGAACCGATTTGAACACGTGATTTCTCGACCGGCTGCCCTAGTGTTTAGTGCTCTGCACAGCCACCCCAGACGGTCAGCAGGGAATACGTCTAAATGCATGTACGTCATTATTTGATACGCTATTATGGTTAAACATGACTATAAATCATTAAAACAACGTTTATAGGTCATAAAAGTCGAAAAGTATAATAGGTACACTTTAAATGTTTTATATTCATGGTTAAAATATAATAATAGTAATTATTTTTCTACATATCTGTGTTTGCAATAGTGTGTAGATCCAGCTCAAAGCTTTTCACACAATGTAAATGTTGACATAGTGTCAGTCATTAGTATGCATGGGTCTCATGTTCACAAAGAGATCTTGGTGCTTCCTCCCACGCAGTACCAGCTTGTCTGTTATCACTTGCTGTTCTGTGTAGGCGTGCCCTGGTATTATCTGAATTGTTATGCTGCAACTGTTGACACAAATGTAATTATTACTGTGATGGATCTCAGCAGTGACTTGAAGTAAAATACTGTGGCTGTATTGGAACAGCATTTGTTACTGTGGGCGTATCAGTGACAGTTGAAAATAGCAAGCAAGCTCATATGCAATCCCTAAATAAAAAGATGAATATAACGTGAGTTTTTGTTGTGTGTGTGTTTTGTAGGTGCGATCCACAATCAGTGACTTTGCTGTGTTTATAACCATCATGATCATGGTGCTGGTGGATTATCTAATGGGGATCCCCTCTCCTAAACTGAACGTCCCCGACCGCTTTGAGGTAGGCTTCTATTCCAGCAGGGCCGTCTGTCTTTACACATGCATGTTTAAATGAAAAGAGGACATCACTTAACCTCAGTATCGTTCTACTTTACATAACTAATTTATGTCTATGTCCTATAATATTCTCAAATGATCATTCAAAGCCTGATTTAGTCATTGTACCTCCCCTGTGCTTTTTCCCCTGAAGCCAACTTCAAAGAATCGCGGCTGGCTTATGGACCCACTTGGAGAAAACCCCTGGTGGACTCTGCTGGTGGCGGCCCTTCCTGCCTTGCTCTGCACCATCCTCATCTTTATGGACCAGCAGATCACTGCTGTCATCATCAACCGCAAGGAGCACAAGCTCAAGGTCAGACCTGCCTGGGGAGATTTATTTTCATTGTTATATCTTAGTGCCACACATCCTTTTTTTTTTTTTTTAAGTATCCTAGACGTCACTTCTATTTTTGCCTGTGGTTCCAAAACTGCAGAGTCAGAATGGGTCTCTTGGAAAACAGTTTTTTTATCCCCAAATGTGGTATTGTGTTACCTTACCTAGAAAGAAACAAGACAAGTATGCCCCAGTAATTGAACATGACAGAACGGAGCTACAACATTTGAACTATATTAGTTCCAGTCTTTTCTATCCTTTTCTTTTATTTAATTTTAAGATTATGCTCAAGAAAATAGTTTTTGTCATTGTACTTCTACAACTTGCTGCCTAGCTGGTTCTCAAACTCCCTTGTATGTGTGTGTCTTTGTCTCCCCTGTGTCTCCAACAGAAAGGCTGTGGCTATCACCTGGACCTGCTGGTAGTGGCCATCATGCTGGGCGTGTGCTCCATTATGGGCCTGCCTTGGTTCGTGGCTGCCACCGTCCTCTCCATCTCTCACGTCAACAGCCTGAAGGTGGAGTCTGGCTGCTCGGCTCCCGGAGAACAGCCCAAGTTCCTTGGTATCCGGGAGCAACGGGTCACTGGATTCTTGATCTTTACCCTCATGGGTTGTTCTGTCTTCATGACCTCAGTGCTCAAGGTGAGATGACGCTGGAATAATACATCTTCACTGGTCTCTCATTTTAAATCAAGTTCTAAGTTAGCTAAATGTGCCAACGGGGTTATCTGTTAAATATTGCACGTTTGAACTATTTTGTATTCATAAGGTGTCCCAGTGAAGCCATCGAAGGGCCAATTTCCATGTTCACCTTTCCTTTCCTCACCTCTCTATGCTGAATTATGTATATTGTTTTTATACTTACTTATATTACTTTCCTTTTTTTTACAGTTTATCCCTATGCCAGTCCTGTATGGAGTCTTTCTCTACATGGGGGTCTCTTCCCTCAAAGGCATTCAAGTAAGACTCCACTCTGCTGCTCTTTTGAAGATAATATGCCCGTTTTATTCCGAGCAGAACCGCTTTCATTAGCTGTTAGTAATGATACCTCTCTCTCCCCAAACCTTTTGATCCTCATACAGAAGCCTTCAATGCTTTTTTATAATGAGTTTCCCCCTTTTTCTTCTCTCTCTCTCACACGTCTTTTCTCATTTTCCCCTGTAGTTCTTTGACAGAATCAAGCTGTTCGGCATGCCCGCCAAGCACCAGCCTGATCTGATCTACCTGCGCTATGTGCCGCTGTGGAAGGTCCATGTCTTCACCCTGGTGCAGCTCACCTGTCTGGTGCTGCTCTGGGTCATCAAGGCCTCTACAGCAGCTGTGGTGTTTCCCATGATGGTAGAGACCTCAAACTTCAAAGACTCTCACACATTTTGTCACTTAACACTTATTTGATATGTTATAGGTGCTCCGAGGAACTTTCAGTTTGGGCGAGACTGTTTCAGAAATATTTAAAAGTTCCTCGTAGCACCTTTTAAGCTCAAAGAGACAAATTCAGTGTGTTTCAGCAGTCACGGGAATGTAATCAAATGTTCTAATATCATTAACAGTAATATAGTAGAATTAATGATCATTATGTTGTCAGATGATGATACAATATTACACGGTTAACAAATGATATTTTTATTCTGTTTGAATCTATTTTGTGATGTTAACCCTGTTGACAATAGATGGTTTGTCTGTGTCCAGGTTCTGGCATTGGTCTTTATCCGAAAGCTTCTAGACCTTTTCTTCACAAAGAGAGAGCTGAGCTGGCTGGATGACCTCATGCCAGAAAGCAAAAAGAAGAAAGAGGACGACAAGAAAAAGAAAGCCCGGGAAAAGCTGGAAAAGCTGGTAAAGCTCATTTTAAAACTTGTTTTTCTTGTTGTTTGTTTGTTTGTACATTTTCACTGAACCAATGAAAATGTACCGTTGAATAAGATGTTTACCAGTGTGGTACCTCACTACAGTCGTGGCTGTTTTCTGATGGCTTCTTAAACTGTTTTCATTCAGGAAGCAGAGTCCAGACTGCAGGAAGTACAAAATTTGGAACGGAAGGTCAGCTTTGAAGACTCAAACCTGCTCAAGATCCCAGTGAAAACCCTCTCCGGGAAGTGAGTAGTGCACCTTGTGAAACATACTCCGACGCCCAATTCTGGGATGAAAAGCAACTTTTCATTGCACACGCATAATGAGGCATAAGGTGTACCAGTGCACAAACTAAAGGGAAAATGTAGATGTAGCTTTTATATTAGATAACAAGTTCTAGCTGTCAGCACTTTTTCTGATGCATCATGCTGTCATGTACAACTTGATTGTGACACTGGTCGTCAGCTGTGTGTTATTATGTCCATCTTGAACAGATCATACAGCATAGGACTAGTGACCCACAGCCTCCCAATGGAAGACGAGGTAGCAGGGCTGTGTGTCTGATGCAAAACATCTGACCCACATGGCTGTGTTTTTAACCCTGCTCACACAAACACTGCCTTTTTAAAACACACCGCTTTGGGTGTTGTTGTGTTCTCTTTTAATTTTGACAGTAATTTGTCTGTGTTGATGATTGTCTTGTTGAAATAATCGTACCCATGGCTTACTAATAGAACTTAGACAATCAACTCATTACAAATAACTTTTGCTTCTAATGCAAAGGCCTACATTTATCGATACATGTTAACATGAAACATACTGTATGTGTCCTGTCTGGTCAGCTTTGATTTCTATGCATGTTTGTGACTGCTTGTTTGACCTGTCCTTTACTTCACTCATCTTCTCCCGCTGATCTCATGTCTACATGCCTGTTTTTCTCTTTGTGTTTGTGTGTGTGTGTGTGTTTGAATATCTGCATGTAGTTGTAAATATGACCCATTGGTTTTCAATATCTCTGATGAAATGGCCAAAACCGCCGCGTGGAAAGCAGTGAACTCGAGTGCAGATTCATGTGCCCAACCTGTGAAGCGTAGCGAAAGGTAGCTATGCAATCCTCTGGAGTTTCCAGAGCCCCTCCTCCCAACTGCATTATTTCAATATGACTATATAACTTGGCTCCAGCGAGTTTCCAGCCTCTGAGATCAGTTCAAAGGTGGAGTCAGTGATTCTGGAGACTGTTGTCAAAATCACTTTTTTGTCAAAATAAGTGAATTACTCCTCACAATCCGCTACCTGTACGTATGTGTGTGTGCACTATTCCCTGATTTTGACAAAAAGTGATCTTGACAAGAAGCATTCTCCAGAGTCACTGACTACAGCTTTGATATATGTAAAGCAGGTTATGTTGGGTATCTGTCTTAGTCCGTACAAGCAGAGGTAAAGGTTAATTCTTTTGTCATTTGGCTGTTAATTGCTGTTTAATACAAAGTCCTCATTTAAAACCTGTCATAAGCAAGGTGTACTGTATTCTTTATTCTAAGAATACTGATAATCGAGCGCTATCACTCCTCTCCGCCTCAAAATCTCCCATTTGTAGTTGCCCTCCACCCTTAGCATTACCATACATTTTCCGAAGCGCTAAACTGGCCCCTCTGTCTTGTTCATCTGTGTGTACCAGCCAGGAGAAGGTGGCCTGCGTTAGAGTGGACAGCCCAGAACCTCCAGGAGGGGTTTCCAGTGCCGAGACCTTCCTGTGATAAAGGGGAGTCCCTCCTGCCCTCCCTTCACACCGTTTTCCCCTTCCCCTTTCCCCCTGCTGACGGGCTCCCTCTCAGTGGCAAAGGAAGGGGCGGGGCATAGAAATGGAGCATCACAATCTGCCTGCAGGGCCCCCTCCTTTAGGGCAGCAGGCCAGCTCTCCACGGGGCTCTGAGTCCTTCTCCACTCATGTCTTGAAGGGTGCAGCACATGTACAAATGGCTGCCGCGATGTACTATAAAAAAGCGCAAATGTGCAAGGAATGAAGCAACTCTGCTGTCACTGCCCACCGACACTCACTGTTTAGGAACTGTCTAAATCTCGCAATTTGTCAACCAATTTAAACCACAGATGCCAAAGGTGGGGACTGTGTGAATTGAGTTCTACTTTTAACCCACTGTATATTTTTATTTATATGTTACTCTTTTTTGTTTTAGCCGGTCACAGTACTGTACGTTTCTGTTTCATCATAGCTCATACGCAATGAGTTGACGTGCACTGTTTGCTTTCAAGTAGTATTTCTCCTAACTACACCAGCTTCAAAACACATTAGATTAAACCCATTCAGGCACTGTCAGTGCCAGCTTCTTTTACTTCATAACCGATCTGCAATAATACATGACACAGTCTAAAACAGAGGTACATTCAGATACCACTACACCACACTACTAACGCATACAAATCTTGGTAAAATTTGCTCATGAAACACGACTCCAGTCTGTGGGGGATCACTCACGATTGATATTGCTGCTCAGAAGTTGGTCAGTAGTTTTCACTGTAAACCTCACTGTTCATATTGTATGTGATATAGAACTATCATTATGTATGTACTGTATGTATACTGTGTTATTTTCATTTGTAACATTATAATTAACCTTCTGAGGCCATATGAAGTCTGTACTGTACAGTAAGCACTTTGCCAGTATAGTTTCTTATCGAAGATGGGATTAAAGTGTATTAATAAAAGGTCACTTCTCCTCCAGCTGTATCTATACATAGCTGTTGTTCATAAGTCAGTCAACCAACTCAGGAATCTTGAATGATTTCTGACAATGGGCACTTGATCATTTTCATCACAAGGCAGTGATAATTAACTGTCCACTGTATTCTTTGCATCGCTGGTATCACAACTATTTTAGTAAATGCTGTAAATCATTAAGTATAGTAAGGTGCAAAATAAGAGTATTTGTGACCCAGTTAGTTGCACCTGTTTTTATACTGTCTGTATATTTGTTAGTGAAAGTTTGTGTGTATGTGTGGTGTAAGATAATTTGTTATGTTTATCGTTGCAAGTCATTTTATGCAAAATATTTCTACAGTAAATGTACAAAAGAAAACTATTATATTCTATGAAGTTGTTCTTATTTTGTTAAGTGCAGTCCAGTTTTAGCAATAAGTATTCCATACCGTGCAATGTATGGACCCTATGAACCTAGCTTTCTATTCAGGCAAAGAAATAATTGGTGAAATGAATATGTTGTGTCTGTATCTTTGTCTGTGCGTAGCTACAGTGACTATATAGACAATAGCTTACGTGCCTTGTCAAAGCTCTTTCTGTGCAACTCTTGTACTGATCATTTTAAATGTTCAAAACAGATGAACAGGTTCACACACAGTGGCACGGAAATGCCAAAGACACACCACCATTACTTTCTACAAGCGCAAACCAGTTCATAGCTCATTTTCAGAAGCTTCTGTCTATTGTAGCGTTATTCCAGGTCTGTGTGAATGTGGTAGCCTAAGCCACCCACTCAAAACGATGTTACTGAAATGTATCTTCCTCTTTCAAGTGTCACTCTCTCTCTCTCTCTGTGTGCTCTCCTATCACAGCTCTAGTATTTGTTCACAACTTAAAAGCTCTGTAATCGATATTAAGGTACTGTGTTTTTGTTATTTGAAATGATCAGTGAATGTCAAATTATTGTACATCAAAAATGACGTCAGTGATTTTTCACCTAACATCTCCTTTGTAAAAACTAAATCTTTTAGTTTTAATTCAAATTGTTCCCCTACACACGTGGACCATTTGATATTTAAAAAAAGAGTGTCGGTACAAGTGACATCTGCTAACCAGGAGGCGTACTTATTATTACACAATAGTGTTTATTTTGATGAAAAATGCCCTATTTTCTCATTACATTAGTTCCAACATAAATATATTGGCTCATAGTGGTGGATAAACTGTAAACAACAACAAAAGGTTGGAGATTTTAACCCTCCGTTGTCACTCCAGCATCACTCAGTAAAAATTTGTTTTTGTGATGTTCAGACACGTGACATCAGTGAAGCACTTAGCGTGAAGCACTTAGCATCCTGTTGTTAGATTGAATGATGACTACTGACATGGCCCGACCGATGCAAAGCAATAAAAAGTGAATACATGGTGATTCTCTTCTGTCTTCATTTAAAACCTTAGAGGGGTTCTCTCCTCCACTTATGTTTGAGGTCATTTAGAAACATGTCTACATTGTTTAGTTTTAAAGCACTTCAGATAGAAGTGCCCTGTGCCCAGTACATTATCTTATTTAAAGTTATTTTATAACCAAATTTTGAAAGAAAAAAAAAGGTTTAGCCAAAACAGCCCATACTACCAGCTGGAAAAACCTTTTTATTAAGGCACCTCCAGGTATCATTCAGAGTAGATGCCCTTTTAGGTTAAGGTGCACGAAGGACTGCTGAAAAATGCATCCACCTGTTTTTCTGCCAAAAATATGGTCAGGGTAATTTAGTTTTGAAACAAGATGGATACAAGACAATTAATAAAAATGCAATGGGGTGCAACACCATTAAATATAAAAAAGGCCATCATAGGATACAAAGGATAAGGGTATCCCCTCTAAAATAATCCTGTGTTGGTTGAGCTGTAGTCTAAACCTTCCGTCTGTCTAAAAGAGGACAACTCTAATGGATTCATGTATAGAGACCTAATGTGAAAGTTTACGATTTAGAAGCAGCTTGGGGATGTTTTTTATTTTACAGACTAAAGGTGGCAGCAGAGATCTGTCCCACACACTTCACTTGTAGAGTACTGCAGAAACAAACACATCTATTTTTTCTGCATCATCCATTCGACATATTCTACTCACTTTATTTCCTGTCTCCTTTAACACTTGAATTTATAGCATGTGTAAAGGAATGCCTTGGACATTTGATGCGAAGGTCAAGTGTTTTCAAGTGTCTTCTATTGGTAAATGCGTCAGCATGGGTGAAGTATCTACTTCTATAAGACAATATAAGTATATAACCAATATAAGTGTTGCACCCCATTGCATTTTTATTAATTGTCTTGTATCCATCTTGCTTCAAAACTAAATGACCCTGACCATATTTTTATAAGATGAAGTATCCAGATACTTCATCTTATAATCATTCCAAGGACGACCTTGATGCTGAATATTTTCATGCAGCATGGGCTCATATCTATAAACGCAGAGATGTGTTCAGCTCTCAGCTCCCAGAGCGGAGCTTGCAGTGTAGAGATTAACTGATCCCATAGAATCCAGGTCTCCCACCCAGTCTTTATCACAAAGTACAAGATATGTTGTCAGGATTATACTTTCAGAGCCCAAATACTAGAAGTATAACTTGGAGGTGCAAGTTATGCATCTTACCCAAATTCTGATTTCTAAGGAAAGCTGTCTTTCTGTTGCCCAGGATAAGTGCTTGTGTTCATGTGTTTGTGCGTAATTGAGAATCTAGAGAAAAACTCAGTATCTAAAACCACATGACAACATTACCATGAATGACAGTTTAATAAACATGAACATTATTATTTGTACACAATGTGTTAAAAGGTAACAGCAGCAGCCATTCTCACAAACTCAGAAGAGGTGTAAGTATGTTTCCTACATGATCTCTGAATGAACTTGTGGCAGTGCTTTATTTAACATTGGGAAGTGTCTTGTCCGCTCGATGCCACGTGACTTAAATCCCATCAACACACAACCCGTTGGATATTCCATTAACAGTGGAAGATCAACTCTTTTACCTCACTCATTCTATCAGCCTGTCAGAGAATTAGTGGTTCATTGTTTCACTTATAGTAAAAATCACACTTCTGTCGCCAACGTCATTGGAATATACAGTTCAACACTGTACAAAATGTGTTCAGACACAATTTATCAACGCTTGGGCCGAAAAAATAAAAATCACTCATGCAACTTATCACAGGTATTATATGAGTCAGGATTATTCACGCAAGTTCAGTTTATGAACTAAAGTGGCCACTTTTGAAATGCCTAATTTGGGTACAACCGAGAAAAAAAATTGTATTTCGATTGACGACTATCGCAGCTTCTTAAAAAGAAAAAATATAAACATTTTGGGTTTTTTTAAGCACAAATAATGCTGTGATTATTTTTTTCCATAAATGTGCCTATTTTATAAATTGGCACTGGACACTGTTTTTATTGTACAATGTTGAACAAAGGCTGCACTAGAAATCCTTTGCATGAGCAGTTTTAAATAAGGTTAGTGTCATTTGACAGCTCGAAAAAATAAATCTTTGTATTTGTGTCAAGACAACAAAATGAATTCAGGTTCAATATCAGTCATTTGTCTTTTGGCTCAAAGTCTTTAGATATGTAACAAAGTGGACTACTGGGAAACTATAACACTGCATTTCAACAGAAACAGTCTCCCTTAGTAAGTGGTTCAGTTAGCAGCGTTGGGCGGCCCCTCTGGGATGAGTGACATGAAGAAGGTTATGATGAACGACCAGGTAGTAGACAGGAAGCCCGCGTTGGGAACACTGTTTGGATCCTCTGCTCCTTCCTCTCCACTCTCCCCTTCATCATCCGAGCCATCGTCCATCCCTCCATCCTATAAAAGAGTCAAGGCAAATTAGAAGAGGACAGTCGATTGAGATACAATATCAGTCACACGAACATGCAGCGCCATAGGTTACACTTCAAACGGTGACTTGTGTCCAACTGAACTGAGTGAGATATCCCCTATCTAACCTTGAGCAATAATGCAAAGTTACTCTGAACAGTTCAGATTCATCACATGCAGATGCAGATAAAGTATCTTAAAGAAGTCAAGGTCCATTTTGTTCCATGTTAGCTTGAACCGTGTTCTTTTGCTTTGTCAAGGGCTGCCAATATTATTTAGTTTAATTTCTGATAAAATAATGGACTATTTGTTCCTTAAATGAAGCCTTTAAGTTAGAAATGTCCAATAATACATCATAAAAAGATTATAATAAAAAAAATTCTGTCAAAATCCGTGACACAGGCACCTGATCGTCAGGAGATATTCACAGATTTTGACAAAGTGATTTTTACAACAAACGTTCTCCAGAATCTCTCACTTCACATTTAATACATACGCTCCCACGAAGGGGAGGTTTTTTCTTGCTTCGATTCATTAGCATTCCGATAAAAGCAATGGCAGACACAAGAATTCCTAAATAGGCCCTTAGCTATGTTTTCTGTAAAGCTGAGAGGATAAAGAGGCAGCTACCAATTCCTGTAAATCAGGATTTTGTAGCTCCGCCTCCATTTCGTCCTGATTGGCTCCGTCTCCAGGAAGCTGGAGCTCATTCTCCAGGTTGAAGGGAAACCAGCCGGCCTGATGCCTGCAGACACAAACAACAAATACAGTATTTTTCGTCCTGCCAATACCATGTAATATCATTATCCATTCATTATTCATTTCACTTCTAAAGTAATCTGTGAGTTTTAGTGGACTTTAACATAAAAAATAACAAATGCCCTTACAGAGCTCTAAGTAATGCTTTCAAAATGCTTGTTTTTACTCTAGCAAACTTTCTTCAAAGCTTAAAGGATATTCTTTATGAGACACACTTCTAATCATGATATCACCGAAGCACTCACAGGTAGAGCACCAGCATGGCCATCATAACCATGACAAAGCGGCTGAAGGAGGAGTAGAAGTAGACCACGCTGAGTAAGATGGCGGCGCGCGCAAACGTGTACACCCAGTCCAGCCAATCACGGTTCAGCTCCTCCTCGTTCAGGATCTCCCCTCCCTGGGCGTTCATCTGGACCTCCTGGTTGCCACGCCGATCGGCCTGAGGTCGCTGGCTCAGCGGATCGGGCTGGTTGGACTGAGCAAAAGGCTGGTCTGTCCTGAGGTGCTGAGCGGAGGCAGCCAGTAACTGACTAAGAGAGGAGGGTGACACTTTGATTAAAGCCTGCACAGAGGTTAAGTAAACACTCAACAGAAAGTAAGATGAGACAAGAAAAAAAAACACGTGAGGACTTACTAATGCATGAAGTATTGCCGGGCGTACAACTGCTGCCACCACATTACTGTCATGGGGTTGTAATAAGCGGGCATGTTTGGAGGAGTTTGCTGTGAAGGGTAATGGTTCCAGCTGCTACAACAAAAAAAGAGACAAGAAAAGTTTCCTTTCACCTGCCACACACACACACCCATACTATATGTCTTTCACTGTAGGTACATTCAAATTAAAAGGTGGAGTCAGCGATTCTGGAGACTGCTTGTTGTCAAATTCAGTGAATATCTCTGTACGAACCGCCACATGTAATGGGCATGTTGATAGCTACGGTGGGCATGTTGATATAATGTTTACATACCCTTTGTTTACATATCATTTTACAGCGCTTAGGCTGTGTAATCATTTATTTATTTATTTTTCAGCGCACACACAGTAACTGCTGTAAAGGAAAGGTACAGATCGTGAGGAGATATTCACAGATTTTGACAAAAAGTTATTTTGGCAACAAACATTCTCCAGAATCGCTGACTCCACCTTTAGCATTTGTGAAGAGTTATTACTGGTTATGGAAATCAACTAGCAGCCAAAGTCCCAATAGCAGCACTGTATTACTATAACCCTTTTCAGCGTAACAGCTCATCAGCTTCATCTATCAGTCTAGACAGAGGCGCATTAAGGATTCTTGCGGCTTCCTTCAGACACGACCGTGGGGAGAGCAGCAACGTTGGTGTGATGTTTCAAACTTTGTGCGTAACAGGGAGCACTGAGCTGAAAACTTATGAGGGAGGAAAAGAGTTATCTTCTCTCTCGAAGGCTGCATCACTGATAAGATCTGGTATTTTTCCACTCTGAGCATAAGGGACGCTCGCCCGCTCCTCACAGTGAATCACCAAATCCAGTTTTTTTGTGACATCTTCCATGTATTTGACAGACAACCATGCTGCATAGTTTATAATGTCACAAGCATGACACGACATTTACTGTACATGTTGCATAGAAGCATTATGTTTTTGGATGGGATGAATGAATCTGAAAACAGTGCTGCATACTGATGTATTACTAACTCTTTTGCCCTGCATGGTAAGAGGGGAGAGTCATTTTTGTAGACTGATCTGGCATGAGAAGATTTTCCTAAACAACGTTAAATCTGCTTTTTTGCAGCGTTTCATTAGCTAATAAGAATGCGGTTGTGACCTTTGCACAAAACAGCCACAGTAATTCGGTTGTAATTCAGACAAGGGACCAAAATTGTTAAATTGCTGTCACATTTATATAATTAGAAGCATGTCTTAAACAAACTCAAAGCCTGAGTGCATTTAATAAATACATTTTCCACTTTAAGTTGATTTTTTCTATGTACTATTGAATGTTAGATACTGAAGTGAGAGTGCACTTAAAGAAATGTAAAACTCTGCACAGCGGTAGTTATCAAGGCTTACCTGTGCATAAACTGTGGATACATATGGTGGTCAGGGAAGGCTCCAGTTCTCTGTCTAAGTCCATCACTGCTCTCTCCTGTAGATGACTGGCTATGTTGACCAGTGGAGGGACTGTTTGAGTTCTGAAAAATAAGTTCTGAATGTTAATAATGGTTTAAAGGTCCACCTTGACAGAAAGGGAAGCCATCTTTTTTAAATCCTCGGGGGAGTGTAGATTACAGCAGCGAGCTGGCTGATGTAAGGAAATCTGCTGCTGATGAAATTAATGGGAAGTGTGTAACGTGTGTAACGTGTGTGCGTGGTAGACACACCGTGGGACCGGCCGAGTTCTCCTGAGGCTTGTTACCGCGGCTACAGGGGGGCTTCGGGGAACTGGGAGGGGTCCTAGAGGCGCACACCAGATGGAGCATGTGGTACTCATCCTGCTGTAGAAGCCAGCACAGTTCATTATCAGACATAGGCCAAGTATTGCATGTTCAAAACTACAACAAAAAAACTTCTGAGTAGTTTAAACAATACAGAAAATTACACAAGATCTAAATCTAAGGACATTTGCTTACGTAGTGGATCATAACAATGCCCCCTAACCAGTTTGGGAATACCAATAATCTCATTTTAAAATGTTAAAATAAATTGATAGTGAACAATGCTGTGGGCCTGACGTGCATCACATTTAAAAAATATAATCAATTCAAAGAACAGAGCATAAACAAACATTACTTGATGGTTAATTTATTGGCCAGAATGTTTGCACCTACACTATCTATCTCCTCTAACTTTTGAATACAAATTCCATTTTAATGTGAACACATGTTGAAGACCGCTGCCCCCCATAGGAGGGTGTGTTCGAAATTAAATCCAGTTTATTCATCAAAACAATTAAATGCAAGATCTTGCTCAAACCTTCTCAGATACAGTCCAAAAACTGTGTTCGACATCTAAACAAAGTATGTGGATGCACATTATTACACACATATGTCTACGTAGCATAGCATAGTATGTTACAATTACAGCCTCAACTGGAGACCCAATAGGTCGTTGGCTTTCCAGAAGGTTATTCTTTTCAAACATGGCTGCAGGGATTTGCACCAAATCAGAAAGCATTAGTAAAGGTCAGCCAGTGCTCTGTGCAGGCCAGTTAAAATACTCCTGACCAAACTGGCTAAACTATTTATTTTATAGACCTCAGTATGTGTATGGGGGGATTGTCGTCATCTTGAGCTCATGTGCTTCTTGCTAGCTTTACAATTATGAATCTAGAATCACTCTAACAAATATGAAACAACTCTCCAACAGAGAACCTTACCTTTCTGAGAACATCTTTTAAGGTGAAATGATCCAAAAGCAGCTTCCCAGAATACACCAGCCTCTGGTCTTTGGAGCTCTAAAAATAGAAAAATGAGAATGATAATGGGGTATTTAGTGTATGAGTAATGAGGATGGGATGGTAGGAAGCTCAATCAGGATAAGTGGGTCTTAACAGTGGATTAGAGTAGCTGTACAACAAGGTCAGCGTGTGTCCCCTTGTAGTATACATTCACAACATACAACCAGGAATTCAGGAATTTAAATTGCCTATTTCAACTTGCAGCTGCTAACCATTTATTCTGGGTTTATTCTGCCTCACTCTATTCAGTCTGCCACAGTTCATGTCCACTCTGCAACCTTAACAAGGGACCATGTGTTTACAATGATTGCATCAGACCAACTCCCGAACACAGAGGCAAAGCGGAGCAAAGTCAGATCAGGTGAACAAAACAATACAACAGGAATCTAAACGTGACGTCTAATCTAGAGACTCTAAACTTTAGAGTCTAAAGGCTCGTTGGACGACTATGACTGAGCAAAAAAATAAACTTTTTGTCAAAATCAGTGAATAATATCCCCTCTCGATCCGCTACCTGCCCGTACAGTGAGTGCGCTGGAAAAAGAAATCCAGTGTTAATACACAGCCAATGATCTGTAAACGGCATGTTGCTAGCTACAGTTGTTAACATACCCTTTGTTTATATACCTATGGTTGACAGAGCCTAGGCTGTGTGTGTATTAACACCAGATTTATTTTCAGCACACGCACACAGTAAGCATTCCGGATCGTGGGGAGATATTAACTGATTTTGATTTTGACAACAAAGATCTCCAGAATTGCTGACTCCACCTAAACAACAGTCATTCAGGTCAACAATGCTTGATCCTGTCTTAAACAACTTTCTTCTCTTCTTTAAACTCTACCAACATCATAGATACCACCTTATGCAGGGCACCACAGTGTCACAGTACCCATCTGGCTAAGCACACCTGCTATTAACTGTTTGTGTGTCGGGCCAGGATGAGCAATGTTTCTGTCATCAGTTTCTCTCTGACCACATGCTCCATCCTGTCACACTACCTGCTGTCAATCAACACCCAACACACACCGGAAAACAACACACAGGCTGTTACTCCCCCTTGGGATACAGCAAAGGTGATCGCCATGCTTGGGTGACATAGAAAATCAGGATGGGACCCACAGAAAGAGGCATCAGGTATCAACAAGTAATTCATGTCCTACTCCCCACAAGCAAAGATACTCACCGGTTTGCTTGGGTATACATCTGACAGGTGTGCTTTGAGCTTCTCCACCGTCCAGTCCTGGTAGCAGTTGATTGTCTGGTCAGTGTACTTTTGGTTGGGTGCCTTGATGACCAGGATGACAGGACCTTCCATAACACCTTGTTCCATGACTCAAAACCATTTGTCTCCAATGGAGAAAAAAAGATAAATAAAATAAAATCTGGGCTGGTAGTGGTTATAACCCTCCTAGTAGTTTTCTAGTGGTCTCTTGCAAAGCTTTGACGTCATGTGTAGTCTGATATTGTGATATTGCTAATCTTCTATATCCTGTAATTGTGTGCAGACGGCACACTGCTGGGATCAGATGAAAAAAAGGGGAAACAAAAACATTAGTTTAGCTTGACCACAATAACATTCCAGTTACATATATTACCCTTGATACAGTCACGCGAGCATAAATGTGGCATTGCATATCCCGTTACAATAATAATTAACAAATTACAGGCTTGGAAGAGGCACGCACTCATATTTAACCGGGCAAACTTGTAATGACAACTATTGCTACACTGTAATAACAATCTCTTAAAACGTATAAAGAAGTAAGGGCATGCACGGGATAAAATACAATTTGCAAACAACTTACTAGCAAACCCAGGGTATTATTTGTATTGAGCTGGCTACGCTAACGTTAGCCTCTGTAGATTTTCTGCTACTAATGACAGCATACTCATGCGGGCTAAATTGTTAGCCCACCAAATTAAGACGTCCTAGATTTAAGACATATATTCGTGTCAAATAATAATGTGACATGTCCTTGTTTACCTGTTCAGTGAGTGAAAAAAACAGCCGCTTGTTACTTATATCCCGGACTGAACCTGGGTGTTGCTATTCTTCTTTGTTGTATTTCTGCGTGTTGTCGACATACACCGATTCTGGCTCTTTACCGCCCCCTACAGTGAGGAAAGTCAGTTACAGCAGAAACATAATGCAATTTCAGGAGATAGTTATCTTATACAGTCTTTTTGTTATTGCGTAATATAGGAAACAATTCAATGAAACGAATTAACATAAATCTCCTCATTTATATTTACTGTATTGACAAACAAAGTATTAACTTTTTCTCAGTTTCAACAGAACCACAATCTAAAGCCTAAATAAAATAACTAAGTTGGGAAGCTAATTTGAAAGCATACTTATGCAAACTACCAATTACTTTAAACTGGAAGAAGTTGACCTACAGCCATGCTACCCTAGGAAGTCTGGTCCAAGGAAAAATACTTTAAAACATTTCCAAAAAGTAATTTAACTACTCGAATCACTAGATACATATGAAGGCTAGTTGAGCAGAAAGCTACCGCAAAATGTAATTGAACTCCTAAATTGATTACATGTGAGCCTATTGCAATACTCCCCTACACTGCTCAGCATTAAAACCTTTATAAAAGTAAGATTTTTAATTTAAAAACACCAAGTAAACAGCTGAGGGACTTTTTAGAGGCATCTTTTTTCAGAATGTATTTATTTTATTATTTGACCTTGGATGAGGAAAAAGAGCCCAACAAAAACTGTGTATTGACCAACTACACAAGGATTTGCTGATTATTACTGGGATGTGCAATGTGTCATATGGGCCAAGATCAGACTGCCATCTGATGGTGGCACAGTGTAACATCCCTGACTTCATTTACTATTGTGTAAACAGTACATTTACTATATATACAGTATGTGAAGAGGTGATGATGTAGGCCTACTGTTGAGTGAGAAAATCCATCAACATGTTCCACTACCCGTAGCATTAGTATGGAGGATGCACAACTGAATTAAAGGCACAATCTTTTGCAAATTAATTCTAATTAAATTATCAGATACACATGAGAATGGGGTTGTCATATGTATGTACAGCATGGACACATTTAATCATACATTTAAAATATCAAGCCAAAGGACAACAGGAAGTTCTGCATCTTAACTTTTGTGTTCAACCAGCTCTGAAAATGGGTCAGTCTACTTCCACTTGATTCTCAAAACTCAAGAGATTTTGCAGGTGTGCTTGTGTGTGGTAAAGGTTCCTGGCTACTGTTTCCAATTATGTATGTGTCATACTCCTGCTGCTTGTGTGTTTGTTACATTGCATCTCTCTCTCTCTCTTTTTTAAGATGAGACTGTATTCTGTATATTAGAGGATGACACAAGAGTGTTACTGCTCTGAAATCAATCACAAATGTACCATAGCAAAGCAAATTGTACCAGTGATTCCACTTTGATGATTAATAGTCCACTTCTTGACCCAGATTCCCTTCCAGCTGCTCCAGTTTTCTCTCACTGTCAAAACACGTGCAGGTGGGCAGAAGCAAACACATTGCCAAGTGTGTGGACAACACAACCATGGTGGGTCTCTCATCTCCAACAATGATGAGAGCAACTACAGGAAGGAGGTCAGCCAACTGGCTACGTGGTGCAGTGCAATATCAACCTATTCCTGAATGTGAACAAGACCAAGGAGGTTATTTTTTTATTTCCGGAGAGGCCACTCCCATACATTTCTTTAGTTTCCTGTATACTGTACATTATGTTGTGTATGCAAATAAGAAGGATTATTTCCATAGACATAATATTATTATTAGGGGTGTCAAGCGATTAAAAAAATTAATCTAATTAATTACAGGCTCTGTGATTAATTAATCTAAATTAATCGCATACTTATATGACACTTGTATGCCTGTTTATAAACAACTGTATAGGTTACCGTTCGTCTCTCTCTCTCTCTCTCTCTCTCTCTCTCTCTCTCTCTCTGAACTACTAGCGCCGGAAAAAAAACAAGCAGGCTAAATGACGACTGTCTATCTCCCACAACAGACAGCGCTGCACTGCCTGCCACACAGGTGTGCATAGCCTATGCCGCCTAATGCTTCTTTCTTCACTCTTTAATCCCGTGCAGCTCCGCTATCGTCTCACCTCTTTTGCACCGGGTCAAAGGGCAATATAGAAGTGCGATTAATCTGCGTTAATTTTTTTAATCGCGTTAATTTTTCTGTGATTAATTAATCGAAATTAACGCGTTAATTTGACAGCCCTAATTATTATATTAATTATGTCTATGATTATTTCTGCTTATTTTGACGTAAATATGGTATGCTAGAAGCCCTTACGTTACATATCATACATGGACCAATTAAAATCGAGATATTAATGGATATTTACGCAGCTTAGGCCAATGTCATTACGCCGGCTAAGCTCATTCATGTTACCCCTGCGGATTTTAAAGTCAACATTGCAGCTGCCATCCTTGCCCGCAGATATTTCAGACTGGAGGAATTTTAACAAGTTGGATTATAATTTAATAAGGAACAGACTGAATAGCAACAGAAAAGCCTGCGCCAGCCTTGGACGGTTTACAGCAGCAACAGGGACAAACAATGTTTGAGCGTTTCAAACGGACATGAACAGAAAGAGCTAGCTAGCTGTGCTATCAGTCAAACTGGATTACTATCGGCTTGCTTCTTTCTACAGCCAGGGAGTCAGAAACTCTTTTGGCATTTATTTAATAATAAGGTTGGATGAATTGATGCCGAGTGCAAGCCATTCTGCATTTTAAATTCAATTGATTAGTTGTGTTTTCATTGTTGCTGATGGACAAAACATAATTGGACACTGTGCATTGTGGATAAAGAGATGCTTGCATTCTGATGCTGGACAGGTACATGGGACATATGCTGGTACTTTATCTATTAAGATAAAGTTTATGGAGTTGCCATTAGTTATGCTGTAGTCCTACAGAATAGTGAGTGCTGTCTTTTATTTTGAAGCTGAACAGAAGTAGTAGTTTGACTCGTTCCCCTCCGTTTTTTCGGCCCTTGTGTGCTTGTTTGTTGTTTATTGTTTTTGATTTAACAATATATAGGTTTAGAGCAATCTGGATTCTCAGTGCCTACCCACTCACTGACCTCACCTCACGTCACTGATTTATTGTATATATTACTTTTCTTTTTATCCTTTGTAATTATTGCACGGTAGGTCAGAGAGAAACATATATAAAGTTGAATTGCCCTAAAATTGGCTTTTGCATACATTTCATTTCTTGTTGCTTTCCCTCTGTGTTCCTGTGCTCTCCCTTATGATAAACTACCCTTTTTCATATTGTATATGTCTGTTTTTGGTCAACATTGCTTGTTTTTAAGAAATCCCTTCTGCAAATAAACACTATGAATTATACTTTAACTTCATTCTAATTCCTCATGAGTTACACAACCATTTACGGAGTTCCGGCAATAAAAGCGCTCTCTCATTAGGAGGGTGAGGTGCTCTCCTTGTGACGTCCAACATGTTTGTTTCGCTTTGTTAACACAAAACTCTCTCACCATGTTGACAAGTGGATGCAAAGTGTAGCAGTGATACGCATGTTTACTTTTAATCTGCAGATGTCCAATTTCTTTCATTTCCCTCTCCCTGTGTGTCTAACCATCCATTTCCCTGCTTCACAGAGGACAGCTTTTTTCCACACTCTGACTAAATTGATTTAGCAGCGGGTGATTTTGTAACATGGGACAATTCTTCTGACCTGCTGTCACCTGCTGTTTGGGAGATTTTAAGGGGGTGAAACTATATTAGCGTTAACTGAAAATATGCTGTAACTTTCCCTTTCATTTATATAAATAATTATGTTAATTTAATGTCATGCTCTCACCAAAGTGGAACTTTCGATTATCATAGAAAATTATGTTTGATTATTAAAAAAAACTTGATTAGTTAATATGCATAATTTGATATAGGCTACAGTGGTTTCAATCAGGAGGAAGGGTGGAATTGTGTGTGTGTGTGTGTGTGTGTGTGTGTGTGTGTGTGTGTGTGTGTGTGTGTGTGTGTGTGTGTGTGTGTGTCGAAGATGATTATGTGTTCCCTCATTGATTGCATCGCTGTCACTGCTGTTGTCATCGTTTTTGTACTCAGTCTGTTCAATGGACTCATGCTGAAACCACATTGCCTTTATCGGATTTTAATAAAACCTGTATTTCCACAAGTTTAGGCTTCATGCTAAGTACTCAAGTAAAGACTTGTTTGTGAGCTTGCATAAGGAAAGGATGTGACAAAAACATTGTTCCTTCCTGATTGTTTTAATTGAATACCTGGTGCTGATTAAATTAATAGAACTTTAGGTAATGTATAATTGATTTGTCTTCATACCTTGACCCAAGAATCAACAACACTTTATTTTAACCCCTTCATTTTGGATTCATGAGCAGTACATTCAAGATGATATAACACACTTCAATGCAGTCATAAGCTCAAACAAGAGTAAATGTTTTTTAATGTATTTGTCAACAACAATGTAGCATCCATATCCAGCTAATAAGCAGTTAATGAACTATCAATGGTATATTATAACAAAGTAGTACATTTCCTCACAATTAATTAGAAAAAGTGTTGTCTTTTATTCTTAATATAGTAATTTATTGTAACCATGGTAGGAACTATTTGTTGTTTGACTAAAAACACCCCAAACACCATGTGATGAATCTATTCAAGATTTGGATATTTAGTCTTACTCATATTTATATTTATGGAATTGATACATAAAATATTAAACTTCTCATGAAAACTTCTTCTCTATTCTTCGTCTGAACAGAGAAAAACTCAGATGAAGGCCAAGAGATGTCGCTCAAAGCTGCAGAAGAAATTCAATTTAACGAGTGGAGTGGATGAGTTCTTTCCAGTGTCAAAAAGAACCTTGAAGCTCAACATTTCCTCATGAGATTAGATCGCATCTATTAACAGTTTGCAAATGATGTGATTTTTTTTTAAAATACTTATAACTGTCTTAGGGCTGTCAAGCGATTAAAAAAATTAATCTAATTAATTACAAGCTCTGTGATTAATTAATCTAAATTAATCGCATACTTTTATGACACTTTTATACCTGTTTATAAACAGCTGTATAGCCTGCTACAGTTTGTTTCTCTCTCTCTCTCTGGCTCTCTCTCTCTCTCTGGCTCTCCGTCTCACGTAACTTCTGTCTCCACAACAGACAGCGCTGCACTGCCACAAATGCCTATGCCGATTCATTCCCCATCATCGTACTCATAGGCAAAAATAGACACACACACACACACACACACGGGGCGGGTGTCCGTTTACGCGGGAGACGAGACAGCTAGCAAACAAAATTGTACACACGGAGGAAGATTGAGAGATACTTTTGAACCTACATTGTTGCACCCACTAAATCAATAATGCACAGACACTGCGGAGAATAAAGTAAGATGTCTTCCTACCTTCATGCTTATTTGCCCGAAGCATCCCATAAACCGTCCATAGAGCCCTCGGCCCCGCCCTTTCCCCCAGCTTCTCTCTTTACTTTTCTCCCTTTCACCCGTGCGGGCCGTGTATGCAAGCTACAGGTTCAGCTCGGTGCAGCTGCGCACCACTTTTGCACCGGGTCAAAGGGCATTATAGAAGTGCGATTAATCTGCGTTAATTTTTTTAATCGCGTTAATTTTTCTGTGATTAATTAATCGAAATTAACGCGTTAATTTGACAGCCCTACTTATAACACATTGTAAGCCAAGGATAAGTGTAATCTTAGATAATAAAATATGACTACAGCTTTGTGTTAGGGATCATCCATTAACCTTTCATACATCAGCCCCAGATTCTTGAGCTACGAAGAGATTAGTTACAAAATATATCATTGTGGTGGTAATGTATTGAAAGTGTTCAAAGCATCCAGTATCTTCCTTTCATTTTTGATTATTATAATCCAGCTCATAACTGCAGAAACATTTTCTTTTTTCACATATTTTTTCTTACTTTTCTCTCAATCCAGTAAAATGTCAGCCAGCTCTCAGAACCCTCAGAGAGCTTTCTCTGGCCTATACTATTACACAAGGATGCCACTTTATGGAGGACACCCCTTCATAATGTATGTTATGTCACTCTATTTTAAAAGGGGCAGGTAGAAACATGCTATATAAAATAATAATAGTAATACAAGAAAGTCATATGGGGTTTCTTGGTTAAAGGCAAGTCAGTGGAAGGCTTCTGAGCAGCCATTTTTTCTCTAGATGCATTACGCTTTATTATTTAAAAAAAACAAAGGAAAGATGAGACATGTATTTCCCTTTCAACATGAATCTGCACTTTTAACATTCTTGCACATGGACATGTTTCCGTAGGCCTAATACACAAACAGGCTGGGTAAGATTGAAGACATTAAGAGCCTTTGGGAACACTTCTCCTTCATTACTTACTTAAACATTAGGCTACACTCAGTTGGCCTCAGTGGCCATTAGAAGGCAGTGCAATGTCTATGGATAACTGAGCTGAGAACATTTTCTCTTAAAGGACATTGTTCAACAGTGAGTCTTAATCGCTTGAGTAGCATTTGCCCTTTGACATAACAATAATCAAGGCAAGCGAAAAATAAATAAAACGTATGTATTCAACAATGATACAATGAGTTTTTTCCTTTCTTTAGTGATTCAGAGGCCCCCCGTGCCCCCTCTGTTCATGATGTGACTCAGCAGTGTGTAAAGGCCAGCGGCTGGAGGAGGTTTTAATTAAGCAGTAACAATAACACATTTCCATCCTAAGGTCAGAGTACGGAACATTTTTTAAAATATTTTCATTGTGGAGCTATGAATTTTTTTTGTTATCTTTAAAACCCATAAGGACCCACGGTGACATCCAGGTCACACACACTTTGAATGTCCCCAAATTTACTCATTAAGTCCCTTAAGGTGCGAACACACTAGCCTACACGCGTTACCCGCGTAAGATTTACGTGTGTAACGCAGCTAAAATGTTGCTTGATCATTTTGTGTCAAAAATGGTTCTACGCGCGTAACGTGCGTATAGTCTCCCTCCCGATATTGTATTTCCCCTAATTAACCATGGCTGCGATCATACCCGACCCGACACAACAGCGTGCATGTCCGCACAAAAACAACAACAACACGGCCAACAACTGTGCCAAAAGACAAACTGAACAGCACAAATAGCCTAGCATTAAAACAGCATTGCATATTCACGGCAGCTACATAACAAACACAGTTACAGCAGCATCGGTGCACGGCGGCACAACATAAAGCCAAGTAGCCAACATTACCCTACCTGGCTGTGACAGGGGACCGTGGCTGGCGTAGATCAGCACCGGTGCTTCGCTGTACTTGTTGTGAAAGTCCCCCGGACATAGCCGTCATGTTTGGGTTCATAATATGAGGCGCTAGCCGCCCACACACAACCGCGTGAGTTAACTAATGCTTTACGGCGCTAACTTGTTTTATCGGCTAAAGCACAGCCGCACATATTCACTGAATTAACCAGGAAGTCCATTCTCCTGGTTTACTCTCCCCACCATAGACGTCGATTACGGGGGGGATGGGGGGTACATGTACCCCCCACTTTTCGTCAAGACTCATTTTGTCCCCCCCACTTTTTAAGCCGGACATGGAGTGCGTCCAGCCGTATTAAAACACAGCGTTAAGGTCTCTCGCTCTCTCTCTCTCTCTCTCTCTCTCTCTCTCTCACACACACACACACACACACACACACACACACACACACACACACACACTAGTTTGCGCACCAGAGAAAACATGCTCCGAAGTCTCCGCTAGTTTGCACACCAGAGAAGACTGATGCATTTCAATCAGCAGCAGAGAGACAACGGCGAGTGGCTTAAGTGTCCCGTTGTGAAGTGTAAACTGTAGGGATTACCATCCTCTATGCCCACTAATGACTGTTAATGTAGCGGACACTAACAGCAGCTTGTGTCGGCACATGGATACTGACGATGTTTACAGTGACGTGCAGTCAGGGTAGGCAGGGTAGGCAGTGCCTACCCTGGCGCCGTGTGCAAAAAAATAAAAATAAAATAAAATATTTTTTTTATTTAATAAACTTATATGTGTATTATTACTGTTACTGTTAATTATTTCGATCTTTACATGTAATCCGCGATTACTTTAAAAAAGTGTGGACGTTTTGATTCGAAACGTGGCAGTTAGTAAGTTATGCCAAAAAAATATTGTGCCTTTGCTGTTTCCCATTCATTGTGTACGGCAAAGAATCAGTGCCTTTGCGCCTATTCATTGTGGACGGCAAGAAAAAAGTTTTCGCGCATGCGCACTTGATTCTGTATTATTTAACATGTACGCAAATAAGCATAATTCTTTGTGCCTTTTTTACGTAAATGGTATGCCACATAAGCCTTTACATTACATATCATTCATGGACCAATTAAAATCGAGATATTACTAGACATTTACGCAGCTTAGGCCAACGTCATTACGTTGGCTATGCTCATTCCCGTCGCATTACCCCCGCGGATTTTTAAGTCAACATTGCAGCTGCCGTGCCCGCAGATATTTCAGACTGGAGGAATTTTAACAAATTGGATTATAATTTAAAAAGGAACAGAATGAATGGCAAGAGAAAGGCCTGCGCCAGCCTTGGACGGTGTACAGCAGCAACAGGGACAAACAATGTTCGAGCATTTCAAACGGACAGGTAGCCTACATGAACGGAAGGATGCTAGCTAGCTGTGCTGTCAGTCAGACTGTCACTGGATTACTATCGTCTTGCTTATTTCTACAGCCAGGGAGTCAGATTGGTGAGTCAGAAACTTTTTGGGGGTTTATTTAATAATAAAGTTGGATGAATTGATACCGAGTGCAATCCATTCTGCATTTTATATTCAATTGAGCAGTTGTGTTTTCATTGTTACTGACGGACAAACCTAAGCTCTGCAATGTGGATAAATGGTTACATTCTGATGCTGGACAGGTCCATGGGGTATATGCTACTGGTACTTTATCTATTAAGATAAAGTTTATGGAGTGGAGTTGCCATCAGTTATGCTGTAGTCCTACATAATGATGAATGCTGTCTTTTATTTTTAAGTTGAATAGAAGTAGTACCGGTAGTTTGAATCGGCGAAGGTTTGACTTGTTGCCTTACGTTTTTTCGGCCCTCGGTGTGAGGGACGGGTCCGTTAAGTCGATGGATGCGATGTTTAATCATTTAGACCAAACTACAGTAGGCTACGGGCAAACCTGAAGTCACCGTCGTGACATTTCATATACGTCCCGTCTGTGTGTGTGAGTGAGTGAGTGAGTGAGAGAGAGAAAGAAAGGGAGGAACTTATTTGAAATCGGCCGTGCGTGCCTGTTTGTTGTTTATTGTTTTTGATTTAACAATATATAGGTTTAGAGAAATCTGGCTTTCAGAACTCAGTGCCTACCCACTCACTGACCTCACCGCACGTCACTGGTTGTTTATCAAGAAGTAATTGAAGCTGATCATGGCTATGCTACTAGCTAGGTTGCCATGGAGACCGAGGCGGAGTAATATTGTTGTGCGACAGTCCAGCCGTGCTTCAGCTCGATGTGCTCAGTCGGAACTACCTTCCCAAGCTCCTTTTGTTTACGTCATGTTTGGTTGGGCTACGGGGAGCAGCTAGTGGCTCATATGTCCGCTGCTTTTTGAAAATGCTTTTTTCATCAAATGTGTCAGACATCAGTGTTTTGTATACATTGTATTCATTAGTGAGCGGGTATGCCGTCTTTCAGAACCGTTCATTACCTGCACTAAAGAGAAAAAAAGATGTTTCCTCATTGTCCCCCCCACTTTTGAAAATGCACTCCAGAATGCCTGTTTGTCCCCCCCACTTGTTTAGCCAAATCGACGTCCATGCTCCCCACGTCTTCTATTCCCGAGCTGCTGTCATACCGGCTCGGCTGCCTGCAATACATTTTCCTCCTCGGTGTCTTCAGCCTCTGTGTACAGTACACTGTTCTCCGACCGTGCCAATGTGACGTCGGGTCAAGCCCAACGCTGATTGGCCAACGCGGCTAATCGTCACGCGTAGGAGCGGCAAAAGTAAAAAATTTTGAACTCCGCGCGTAGCTGCGTAGGCGCGTAGGTACGTATACGTGGCTCATACGCGGCTAAAATGTTGCTTTAGCGCGAGTGACGCATCTACGCGCCATGTACGCGCGTAAACCAATGGTTCCCTATGGAAAAATAGCCGATTTTATACGCGTCTGTACGCGTGTAGTGTGTTTGCACCTTTAGTGACATAGGCCTCGTATTGCTGAGCGCACAACAAAAATACTGCAAAAATTATGTGCGCTCAGCAAGCCGAGCGTCATAATTGCGCAGCTCTTAGCAAGACGGCTCAGCTGTATCCCATTACAGAGACCGCATCCTTGGAAGGACGCGGTCTCGCGGTCTATGAAGGCCGATTCCAAGGCCGATTCCAAGGCCAACGAGCATTGTTAAACGAGACGGTCTCCGCAGGTCTCCGTTTCGCTCTGTTTACGAGCATTTCCGGTTTGCGTAACAAGCCGTTACCTTGCGTGACGACTCGCCGCTCCTGTGCTGCCTAGCAACCCTGATTGCTGCCAACAGAAACAGCCTTGTCAACGGAGGAAAAAAGAAAAAGAAGTTGCCTACCAGACGAAAAGAAAAAAGAGTACAAGAAAAAAAGAAAGGAAGATAAAAGTTAAGAAGATGGAGCAACACGTTGCTGTTTTGTTATTTTTTATTTTATTTTATGCCATCTCTGAAAAAAACGCAATGAATCTTGGGATATGTTGGGCCGCAAAGGATACATCTGATGCAGCCTTCAAAACCGTGAAACGAAGGCTGCATTTCTCGGCCGCATATGAGGAGCCTTGCAAGGAGCCTTGCAAATGGAACAACCTTTGCGTGCCGCTATGACGCAATCGGTCTTCAAATGCAGCCTTCGTAGACCGCAACCCCTGTATTGAGATTTGTCACTACACGATCTGAAGAGCCTGCACGATATGAGGTGCGCGTGCGCAAAATGGCCGCCATCGTTGACAGCCCGTTTAGCTTATAGTGTTTTGGAGAGCCACAGACTGCACTAAAAACAGACTGTAACTCGCTCAATTCTGAACCGATTTTCAAGAAATAGTTTGTTATGAAGATAGAACAATTAATCATGCTACTGATTACGTGTTGGAATCAAATTCAGTTGAGGGGCCGCTGACCCACGGACTTTGTGTGTGTATGTTTGTGCTCACGGGGAACTTTAGGAGGGGGCGGGGGTGAGGACGCTGACGTGCGTTTCCTAGGCGACTGCAGGCTTTCCAAGATGGCGGCCGTTCTGCGCATGCGGTCCTCATATCGTGCAGGCTCCTCAGATCGTGTAGTGACAAGATTCACCCTATGTCGAACGAGGCTATTTACTCAACATCCTTCCAAATCTCTTTCTTTTTCTTTTTACTACACTACATACTAAAGTACAGAAGAGTTTTAGGGCCACAGACAGGAGAGATTTTTTTTTTTCATTATGTCACGAAATGTCAAGAATAAAGACGAATACTCCAAAATGCTATTGGAGTTAGTGGGGCATTTATGTATTTTCAGCATACTGCAATTGATGTGCATGTATTGGGACATCCTAAATCTTTTTCTGGCATACTAAACAGTAGGGAAGTATGGGGATTGGAACCAGAGCCGGCCCAAGCCTTCAGGGGGCCCTAAGCAAAATATGATTAGGGGCCCCCCCTCCAATGTTAGCGCTGCCGAAACTATAGATCTTTGTTAAATATCATTCACACACCCAGTGTTTTCCGCTAGTGCCTCCACTGTGTAGCTGTGCGAAAATATTAGACAGCCGAGATTCAGACCCTCCTAGGGGGGTCCGGGGGTATGCCCCCCCGGGAGATTTTTTTAACCTTTTTAAAGTGAAATGCATGAATCTGGTGCACTTTGAGAGGAAAATTAAGAGGCTAAATCTGAGAAATGTTGTGTGAACTAATAATTTGGAGACACTGGGTCAGATGAATTATAAGCTATTGAAGAAGGACACATGGATTTTCCATAAAAATATTAATATAAAATAAAATATTATGGAGGGTCCTCTGGGTTAGCTCTTTTTCTTTTACGGGACATATTTCTCTGTAATATAATGAATGCATTTAAATGCAGTGAGAGGAACGAAGCAGAAGAACTCTTGTCCAGCTATCTTTTTTTCCACAGACGAGGCTGAAATAGGCTATAGACTATACACAGTGCATGGGAAACTGAGGGCAGCCCCATTTCCAATTGTTTTTAAATAAACTCAATACACACTGTGCATGAATGTGAACGTGACATTATCAGATAATTTCGGATTACCTCCCAGATTTTTAGGCTATTAATTATCTAGACCAAAACATTGTATTCCTTTTTGTATGATAACTCACATTTGCATGATATGATGTTATTATCAAACACATAAACTTAAAAAAAAAAAAAAAAAAAAAAAAATTTGAGGGGGCCCCCCTGGCGGTCGGGGGCCCTAAGCGACCGCTTAGTTCGCTTATGCCTCGGGCCGGCTCTGATTGGAACACAGGGAAAGTGATTTTGACAGCAAGCATTCTCCAGGATCTCTCCCTGCGTTCCAATACCCGTTCAACATGCCCTCGTTCACTTGCCCTAGGCACTTGCCCTCGGGGGAATCCCCGTCGCCATCTTAAGTGTCGTTCCAATTGTCTGGAAACTGAAGTGAACTTCGTGATATAGACCCTCGGAGGGCTGAGTGATCAAGTTAACATCCATGGTCACTCCGAGGTGGATATCACCCACAGTGCATTGCAGTTCGTCTTCTTCTTCTTCTCCTTTTATTTTCCGGTAGACTGTATGCTTTTAGGGACATCGCGGCCACCCGCAGGACAAATATATATATATAAATATATTCCAAAACGCCTCAATTAGGCTATCCTATTTCCATAGGAACAATCCAGTGAATGTATTGCAGTTTACACATTGCTGCTATAACACCGATGGCTGCCAATTAGAGGACTATTTAAAACAAATGTTTTTGGTTGAAACTAACATAAATAAGAAAATATGTCGGAGCAAACAATTTACATGTGTAAGTAACAATATCTTGATAATCTGAGTTACCGTGTCGAAATTCAATGTTTGTTATGCTATGGAAATGGCTTTCTGCAACATAGGCTACCTTAGCAGAATGTTATAATTCTGTATTATTTGCATTCAGATTTACCTATGTAACTGACGGTCCATTGCGACTACAAGGGCAAGTGGGTTCCATTTAAATCCTCCGCTCCTCCCCCGCCCAGTCTCCCTCCGCTCTCCAAGTTCCCTCCGTGCAACGTATGCTGTTACGTCATACCAAGGGCTGAGGGTAAATGAACGAGGGGAAGTGCAACTACTATTGGAATGCAGCTACTGACTGCACCTTTAACTCCAGACCAGGGGGCGGGGTTTAGCGCAGGTGGCCTGTGATGTCATCATTCCTCGACAATGTGAAGAATCAAAACCATAGACATGTCTATGATCAAAACGATGACGATGCAATAAACTGCAATAAACTTTTTTCTTTAAAAAAAAAAAAAAAAAAAATATTTACTCAACATCCTGGTGTGGTTGTCATGTGACAGCCATGTGACTGTGTCAGGAAGTGACTTCCCAAAGATTGCAGTGTGACAGCTGCACATGGAGAAATTAGCAAATTTCAAAAGCTTGTTTTTTGTTACTAAAGGTGAGTTAAACCCCATTTAACACTTCTAATGCTTTAATATGGTGTCCTGTATTACATTTAACCTAGTCTGACCATATTTCATTAACAACTTTATAAAGAACAAGTTAGGTAAATATCGCTGTGACGTATACTTTACTTAGTATTACCATGTAATCACCTGGTCAATGATCAAATTCCTTCGTGATTTTCTCTACTTATGACATCTATTGCAGTATGTCCGTCCTGGGAGAGGGATCCCTTACTCTGTCGACTCTCACTGAGATTGTTCCCGGTAAAGGCTTTTTACTGGGAGTTTTTTGTCAGCCGAGTTAAGGGTGTAAGGGCAGGGTGTCATATTGTATCATAGTGTATCATATATCATATTGTATGAAATGTAAAGCCCACTGAGACTGTGTTTCATTTATTTTGAATTAATATATGTTCTTTTGCTAAATTCAAAGTACATTTGAACAAATTTAAACTAAAATTAATGACAACACATTATAATATTAGGGTTAAAAAAAAAAGTTTGGATAATATTTTGGATAAAAACAATTAAAAAAAAGTGTTCTATGTGGTCTACTTAGTCTGTGTTCCATCCCTCATATTTTTCCTATAAGTACAACTGGGTCCGGGTTCTTATGGGTTAAGTTGGAAAATAACATTTCAGTAACAATATGAAGGGACTGAAGCCATAAGGAAGATACATTACATTTAGAGAGACATGAAACTGATTACATTACTGCTGAACACAATTGTATACAAAAGCATAGATAAAACATCAACATACGTATTTTACCTGAATATATGATAAAATTAGAGAGTTTGTCACATGCCGACATTTTGGTTAACCTTTATCTGTATTGGCAAATAAAAGAAATACATATATTTTCATCCTCCTTTGCCAGATGATGGGTTGGGATGGTTCTTCCGCACACTGACATTGTTGTAAGCTAAACCCTCAGGAGGACTAGCTTGTACGTCACTTTGGTACGGGTTGACCTGATGTGAATGTCTGTCTTACTGGCCCCTGCTGTGTCCAGCTCACGTTTGATGCATGTATTGAAAGATTTATAGCGCTTTTAAAAGTTGAACCATAATACTAAACTGAGTGAAGGGTTGGGGGTTTGGTAGGATTTTTATTATTGAACTGATTAATATGTTTTGCCTCACGACCATGGACCACTGTGGGGAAAACACTTAAATAAAATGTACCCAGTGCTTAAGATTTCAAATAAAAATTAAATGAATTCAAATGATGAATCCTTTGAGGACACACGACACAAGTGTTGTAGCTTGTGTTCTTGACATTTGCCCTTTGAAATGTCCTCATCATCTGTCTCAAACAAATAAAAGAAAGTAGTTCCTATTTGTTAATGATGTCACTGTGTCAGTTTTGTTGTTTGTGTTGAATAGATTCGGAAGCCCTTGTGCCTCCTGTGTGTAACTCATGAATACATGCCTACAATTAGTGACTCACTGCTGGTGTAGAAAAAGTCAGAGGACGGGTAGGGAGGGGGCTGTAACTGCATCTCTCTGCTCCGGTTTTCACTGTGTTAAAGACAACCTGAGGATTGTTTAACCCCATACTGATAAGTGAAGCCCTTTCAGTGTTCCATTCACAGAATGTCCTGCACCCTGAATGACTCGCTATATCATCTTTACATAAATATGGTGCAGTTATCTGTGTATTATATAATTACTTCTAAATTAGTATTAAATATCCTGTAAATTACTGTAAATAATTTTGCAAGTGCGGCTACTTATGACTCTGACACCTTGTCACAAACCTGTTGCTTACACTGGGTGGCACTATGCATTCATTTTTAATATTTTTTTTAAATAAAGCCAAAAGGATAATTAACCTGTTCCGAGCAGCATTTCCGTACTTCCTGCACCTAAAACTGCAGTGTGTCTTCACAATAAGGTTTTAAACAAATATATTGCAATGCTTATAACATTTGGCAAGTGCATCCAAGTCTTGAATGGTTGTTCTCGTAACTGACTGAATGTGTTACTACGTAACAGAAAGCTCAACCTCTTTGCACTAACAGGTCATTGATTAATTGTAGGGAAATTTAAAAATCAATCTTGCATTAATAGCTCAAAGTTTCTCAATATGAAAAAAAAACTTTTCTTTTAGAGCAACAACACTGTGTTATGCACACACACACGTCTAGCCATTCTACAAGACAGACGTCCCCATGGTAACAGGTTTTCTATCTGCAGTATAGCTCTGTAAACAGATTTCCTGAAAGAGAGGGAGGGGGAGAAAAAAAGAGGGAGAGAGGGTAATATTCAATACTGTTAGGTCTGTATGATCCATGCCTTATCAACTAAGTAAAATAAATAAAGTATATGCACATACAGGTCCTTCTCATATAATTAGCATATTGTGATAAAGTTCAATATTTTCTGTAATGTACTGATAAACATTAGACTTTCATATATTTTAGATTCATTACACACAACTGAAGTAGTTCAAGCCTTTTATTGTTTTAATATTGATGATTTTGGCAAAAAAGTAAAGAAAAACCAAAAATCCCTATCTCAAAAAATTTGCATATTTCATCCGACCAATAAAAGAAAAGTGTTTTTAATGCAAAAAAGTCAACCTTCAAATAATTATGTTCAGTTATGCACTCAATACTTGGTCGGGAATCCTTTCGCAGAAATGACTGCTTCAATGCGGCGTGGAGGCATGGAGGCAATCAGCCTGTGGCACTGCTGAGGTGTTATGGAGGCCCAGGATGCTTCGATAGCGGCCTTAAGCTCATCCACAGTGTTGGGTCTGGTGTCTCTCAACTTCCTCTTCACAATATCCCACAGATTCTCTATGGGGTTCAGGTCAGGAGAGTTGGCAGGCCAATTGAGCACAGTAATACCATGGTCAGTAAACCATTTACCAGTGGTTTTGGCACTGTGAGCAGGTGCCAGGTCTTGTTGAAAAATTAAATCTTCATCTCCATAAAGCTTTTCAGCAGATGGAAGCATGAAGTGCTCCAAAATCTCCTGATAGCTAGCTGCATTGACCCTGCCTTTGATAAAACACAGTGGACCAACACCAGCAGCTGACATGGCACCCCAGACCATCACTGACTGTGGGTACTTGACACTGGACTTCAGGCATTTTGGCATTTCCTTCTCCCTAGTCTTCCTCCAGACTCTGGCACCTTGAATTCCGAAAGACATGCAAAATTTGCTTTCATCCGAAAAAAGTACTTTGGACCACTGAGCACCAGTCCAGTGCTGCTTCTCTGTAGCCCAGGTCAGGCGCTTCTGCCGCTGTTTCTGGTTCAAAAGTGGCTTGACCTGGGGAATGCGGCACCTGTAGCCCATTTCCTGCACACGCCTGTGCACGGTGGCTCTGGATGTTTCTACTCCAGACTCAGTCCACTGCTTCCGCAGGTCCCCCAAGGTCTGGAATCGGCCCTTCTCCACAATCCTCCTCAGGGACCGGTCACCTCTTCTGGTTGTGCAGCGTTTTCTGCCACACTTTTTCCTTACCACAGACTTCCCACTGAGGTGCCTTGATACAGCACTCTGGGAACAACCTATTCGCTCAGAAATTTCTTTCTGTGTCTTACCCTCTTGCTTGAGGGTGTCAATGATGGCCTTCTGGACAGCAGTCAGGTCGGCAGTCTTACCCATGACTGCGGTTTTGAGTAATGAACCAGGCTGGGAGTTTTTAAAAGCCTCAGGAATCTTTTGCAGGTGTTTAGAGTTAATTAGTTGATTCAGATGATTAGGTTAAGAGCTCGTTTAGAGTACCTTTTCATGATATGCTAATTTTTTGAGATAGGAATTTGTGGTTTTCATGAGCTGTATGCCAAAATCATCAATATTAAAACAACAAAAGACCTGAAATATTTCAGTTGGTGTGCAATGAATCTAAAATATATGATTATTGACAATTATTATCATTACATTATGGAAAATAATCAACTTTATCACAATATGCTAATTATATGAGAAGGACCTGTATATGTAGAAAAGTGCATCTCTCTTATTCTGGTTTAACCTTTATATTGCACATGCTCATGACTCACCTGCTAACTTGACGCAACTGAGATATTTTCTGATAGCACTCAATCCATTAGCCTCAAGTTTAAGTTTTTCCCTGTTCAAAGACAGGATGAATGAAAGCAAATATCAGGCCGACATTAAGAATGACTCAACTCCGCAGGAAATTGAAAATGTACAAATTTGCCATTGCCAACTGGATGCTAAATCGGGCTAAAGAAATACTTTCTGCCAGTGTTTGAAAATTAAGGTAATGATAGGAGGCTCCCATGGAGGTTCTTTATAAGTTGGTTTACCCTGTCCTCTTGAGACTGAATCACAGGTACAATGAGTCTGTGCCAGGTCCCCACAAATAATGATGCCTGTGCCACATGTGGGTCTGTGTCATGCTGCCTTGTGTACATGTTATTTCTGGCCAGCTCCTAATTGTCCCATACAAAGCATGAGCAGCCTACTCAGAGACACAGTGGGTGTGTACTGTTCAGTAAAAAAAACATCTTGGCAGAGACATGGTGATCAACAACGGTCCCATGGGGCTAAATTATTAGCCGTACGGACTAAAAATAGTTCCTCGGATCCACGCCGAAGCATTAAGATAATAACAGCTTTTGGTGTGCAACCAGTGGCATCATTTCAAAACATGTTTTTTAAGGAAAGTCTGATCTAAAATGGAGGACGCTGAAGCTACAAATAGTCTTTTGGCCAAAAAAAAAGATTAAAAAAAGATAACTACTTGCATCACAAGGTGTTTTGTCCGGAAGATTAGGACATAGAGTTGTAGTCTCGTTTTAAATTTAGCAAGTAGAAAGGAAAAGAAGAGGACCTCAAGCAAAGAAAGAACAAAATAAAATAAATGGAACAAAGCAATTTGATAAAATGTTGTTTTTTTATTTTTTCAACAGCAAGATAAATTGCTTCATGAAAGTGATTCATTTCTCCATGTTTCTGCCAGGAAGCTATAGCATGTTCATTCCAAGTTCTGCAGCACGCTCAATAACTACGACTACACAGCTTCCTCCCAGTGCTGGCTTCCTATTGAATTTAGGATTTAATTATACTTCTTCTTATAACTTTCAAGGCTTGACACTATTTGACATCAATGGACATACAGGTCCACCATGCCTGTGGTCAGTGGTTGTCAGAACAAGGTTTCCTGTTTGTTCTCTGCTTAAAGTTCAAGACTCATGTTGACAAAACCTCTACTGTAATAGCTGTAGGCTATGGAACAGTGTCCCTCAAGACCTATTTTATTGATGCTCCCTTGCCCTAAATCATTCGTAATATTAATCAAATCTTGCTGGTATTTTATTTTTAGTATTACTAAAAATACTAACATATTGTTAGTATGAAGCATTTTTTTGTAAACCCTGATTTTAAAAAGTGACACGTAAAGTTTGATTGACTTACAATGAAGCTTTATTTCCTTTGATATTAGTAGAATGAGCATCGATGGTTTGGCATACTGGCATAATAATGACATGAAGAAAACATTTGACAGCTCAGCCCACTTAAACACAATGGATTGTTTGTTCTCCTTGATAAGTGTCAAGAAGATTTTGTTTTACCACACACTTTGGAACCAAATCAACAGCAACTCTAAAAACTTGATGGCATGTACCTTCTTAAGATTCATTTTCAGAACTTCTTAAAAAGTAACTAACCTAACCTAACCTGTTTCAGACACTTTTAATGTTATCCGTCTTTACCGCATATATCCCCAACGTGGACATAGTGTGACCGTGCGGTTAGTTCTGCACAGATGGCGTGTGTTGTGGCTTATTTCGAGGGTCATTTTACCCAATCACTTGATTTACACAAATACTTTTTTCTACATTACTTTTTTCTTCAGGTGAGGGGCCATTTGTCTAAAGTTGTGGCTTTTTTTGTGGCAATCTTGGCAAATCAGGGTTTGTAATCATGGCCCCCTAAATTGCTCCAATGTAATGCTTCCTTTATATCCCTCATTAGGCCTCAGCAGGAAGCACACATCAACATCCAAACATCACAACAGGCCCCTGCAGGGCCGACGGACTGGGTAGAAAAGTGATACAGTCGTGGGGGGGGCCCAAGGCAGAGGGGGGCCCATAATTTTTTTTTTTTTTTTTTTTTTTTAACAAGCTAAATGTGGGGCCCCGATCTTTGAAGGCCCTGAACAATGCCATTCCAAAAAAAGAAATAATTGACTGGCTCGTGATAGGCCCCTGACCCTTGCAAGGAGATCAGGGGCCTGCACATGACTAAGCCATGTATGCGGGAGAGTAAGCAGGAGCAAGCCAACATTGAATTGAACTGGTGGCGAAAATAAACGCAGCGATGTTTCTATGGGGATATTTAGCTGTACAGAAATAAGTGCTGGCAAAGCTAGGACAGTTTAAGACTCCACATCACTGTGGCAACACAACCTATCTATCAGCTCAGACAGCGCAAAGAAAAGTCTGATGAATACATGAGAGTGATGGCCCCTGCAAGTTTCAGTAAGTTTAAAGAAGTGCCACACTGTTACTGCCTTTGAAATGCATTTCGACATTTTAAGGGGAAAACACATTGTATTTATTATTTCAACTATTGAGTTATTTGTAGAACAGCATGCTAGTGTAGGCCAACAAGATTGATTTTCTGAATTTTCAATGCTGCTTTATTTTTATGTTTTAAATTGGGAAAGACATGTTCCAAAACAACCTGTATTTAAAAAGAAATCAAGCAAGTAGGCTAATAATAACCATTAATTAATTATAGGCTATCGCATCACAGTAGGCCTATTGTCCACAATAATCACAGCCCCCCATCCATAAAGGAACTTTAAAAAGTTTAATTTGCACTTGATGTGCCTACACAAGTGTATGGTCTATTATTTGTATTTAGTGTGTCTGCATAGTATTGCACAAAAACAGTAGAAGTTTTCTTTAATTGTGTTTTGTACTGTCTGTAAAATTATACTTGCACATAGCAAACAAAATTGCACATCTGTATTCAAATAAACAGTTGTTTATTTCTATAGTGCGCATTGGCATCTTTGAGCAAAATACCCCCAAAATTTTCGCCGCAGCGCCTCCTGTGACCCTGCCCAGTGACCACCTTGACTAAGACATATTATGGGGGAAACACCGGTAAAAGTAATGATTTGGTCATTCATCAGATGAAATATTGTGGAGTTGTCTGGCTCAGAGAGACATGTGTATTGTAAGACCGCTTTTCAGGGGGCCCATCAGGACTTTTTGTATAGGGGCCCAGAATTAGGTGCTACGCCCCTGGGCCCCTGTGGTGGCCCTGGCAGCTTGGTTTGAAGCAGAGGGGGGCGGGGGGGGGGGGGGGTTGGCACTGAAATACAGTATGTTAAGCAATGGAATATGAATCATAGCCTGACATGTTAATGGTATTCCGGGGCACTACTTCAAATCCCATCTCCGTTTTCATTTTCACTTCTCAATCCAACTCTAAAATTATTTCAAAATGCATTATCACCTTTTCAATGAAAGGATGGGTAATAGTGACAGAATATTTAAAGGAATATTGTAAAAAAGTATAACTTTGTTGTGTCAACTCGCATCCCATTCATGTTAACCCCCGTACAGTTTGACTTCATAAATAATATTATGCAAACAAAACATATTTACTGTCATCCCACTGACAGGTAAAGATAAAGCTTGAATGAAGCAATGAATGCGTTAGTTGTGTGAGACATGACAACTAGCAAACCTCCCTCCTCTTAGTCCTCCTTTTCTACAACCCTAAGAGACAACTCATGAATGGAGGCACAGACTCACACATGTCAGCACTGTCAATGGACTTGACTACTCATTCAGAAAAGAAAAAGAAAAAACCTTCCAGTGTCTATAAACTGTTGAAAAAACGAGTCTGTCTATCATTTTGCTTGTCTATCAACAGTCGGGTAATGGGTGCCAGTGAGGCCCCTGCAATGGGGGAGTTAGGCGTAAAAGCTGCACTTAAGTGAAAATGCTGTGCAATGCTCAAAGTGTGTTGTATTGAACAAAGTTGGCACTGGAGGACCCGTTTCCATAGCAACGGGGTTCATCAGAATGCAGGACACGTATAGTCTAACTCCACTTGAGATGTGAAAGAGGGGACAAGCAGGTGGAATTGATGCACTCTGCACAGTCCCAAATGATAGGGTTAAGTTCAATTAGCTGGCGTCCAGCCAATAACTTAAGGCTTTTATGATTATTCCTAATGGTTTTGTATCCCACAAAATACCAAAGTTACTTCTGTACATCTGAAAGTTAAGTACATGCTATACCAATAATTAACATAACAGGGGCTTTGGGGGTTGCCTAGTTGAAACAGAAGAAAAGTATTCTGCTTGCTTGGATAAAGGGTTGCAAGGGAAGAAAAGTTGCTATGCATTAAAAAAACAGCATGCATATCCAATTTTGCAATATGTTGTTCACTTATCTCTTGGTTTTGACAATAACAATTACAACATCAGAATCCCCCTGCCTTCCTGCTAAATGTTAACATATTGTTTAGGTTAATGGGAACCTATCATCCTATTCCAAGAGGACACTGACAAAGTCCTGTACGTGGCTGTAACACGCCAGTTGCTGCCTTGTTGTTTTTGACAGTCAGATGTCAAATTGGTGAAGACATTTTCTTAACTTGCTTGTGTTTTGTCTATTTGTGTTTTTTTATGCTGCAGTGCGTTGAACTCTCAGGATCACCATATGCCTGATGTTAATTGTGAGGTATGGAATTTGACCAATATGTATATATACCCTAGAGAGACCGGGCTGACTAATTACATGAAGCCAAAGTTGTTAACCTCTTGGGTCGCTAGTTTAAGAAAGCACTTTGTTTGTTGTTGTATTTGTTGAACTGAAATGCCCCTGCAGCAATTGACCTTTACATGCTCCTATAACCTCCCCCCTCCCTGCGGCCCTTTGCAGGTCAGTGAAGCCCTCAGCAGTGACTTCCTCTCAGTTCCAGGCAGAGTGTCTGAGCCACTAGAGCTGCTCGCTATCAGAGCGATTTATTCAGCTCAATTCTCTCAACTCCCCTCAAGGGCAGCCAACTTCCTGTTGCTGGGTTACACTAATTTCAGCATTAGTATTCACTATTGAGCTGCTGCCGGAAGCTGAGGCTACTCCAGACACCGATGGCTGTTGTAATTACACCGCAGAGACCTGTGTGTAGTCTTTGTCTGAGTTTCTCAAACCCATGCAGCTTCTGTTTTTTTTTTCAATTACTTTTTACTGACCCTTTGGTTAAAGGAATACATGGTTCATATTAACAGTTTCCCTCTGTAGGCCACATTGATATTGGAGTTGTGCTTTTTAATGCAGGACCTCTTGGTCCTAAGAAATGTTTCGGCTTAATTTGCAATGTGACATCAAACAAGGAAATTGTCAGTTAGACTAAAAGGAGGTTCAGTTTTTTAACTGGCAATGTGTGTGTAACAGGACACAGCTGTATTATCTACAATATGAAATCAGACACAGTTTTAGATATTTAGATTAATTATCAAAATTATCAAATATAAGGTCTGCATGTTTATCCCTCATGCTCATGTTTTTTCTCATACTAGCATACACTCTGTGTCTATGTGTGTGCATTTTTTTTATTGTAGATAGGATCCCTCTTATGTTACTGAACGCTAATTTGAATGCCATGCTGCAGTCTCAGTTCACACTCTTCTTGTCAAATTCATGTTGTGTATTCCAAGGACAGTCGTCACCACAGCTTAACTAAAGCTTGGGGTCCCTTCATATGTCTAGGCTCAGTTACCTTGACAACATTTTTTTGCTGTGAAGTTCCAGCACAGAGGAGCTCCCTGCATCTTGATGAAGATAAATAGTCATAATGGATTCCGGGAAAGAAAAAAATTAGGGATTACCATTTGTGTGAAACACATTAATTCAAACGAGGTGTTTTACTTTGGGCAGTGATCCGCTGTAACAAACAGAGCATGCATGTGCTCATGCAGAGTGTATGTTTGTATGCACATGCATGTAAAAGAGTGGTAGTGTGCAGAGGCGTGGGCGGTCATTCAACATATCAAGAGATGTTGGTGCTCACTCAGTGATGCAGGAGATCTTTGACAGCCTGCGTTCAGCTCTGAACTGCCCAGAGAGGATTTATGTCAGAGAGTGTGAGATATGTATCAGACATAAACAAGCAGTATTTTAATACTTGCCATTTAACCCATCGGCCATGTGATCTTAACCTATTGCAGTTGCTGTTGAAATTGATTTAGACTTCAATTGCTGTTATTTTGTCCTCCTGCATTAATGGAATTTAAAGACAGCACTGATCCAGCATAGGATGGATTTCCTGTTGTTTATTTTTTCAGCTTGATGTGCGTCATAATACCAGTGTGAGGTTAATCTTTCTGCAGCAGCATCTTATCAGATGGAGACACTAGCTAGCCTTCCTACGGCTAAGTCATTGCCTCTGCTTGTCAATGTGAACCAAAGGCATAGATTGACATGAAACAGTTACAAAGGTGAAGAACATTTATATTATTTCTGTACTCAATCAGAAGAGGGCAATATCATCTCATTAACAGCTGGAGGCAACTGGCTGCAATAAACAAATAGTCACTGTATGTTAAATACAGGATATGTTATGCTGTGAGGAGAATATGTGTTTGCATGTGTAGGGTTATGGTATGCAATGCAATCACTGACAGAGCCAAGTGAGCAAATCCTTTTATGGCAACCAATTACAATCAACTGCTCAAGCATTTCTAGAAGTGACTTAGCTTCAGTCACATTTTATGGTTATTGAAGGAAAATGCTAACCCAACAGAATATAATGTATATGAATTTTTAACGTGAATCTGGTGTAATGGACAGATTATTCCTGCTGGCTTTACTAAAAACATAATAATGATTTTATTTGACTATTTTGATATAAAAACATGAACAGCACTCTGTCACACATTAAAATACATAAAATAGCCAGGGATAAACACAAAAAAACCCGAAGGCTTATTTCAATTGTGGTCCCTGTACACAAAACATACACAAAATCGCACTACTAGTAACAGGTCCAGGGACAGGGTCCAGAGATTTGACAGAAAGGATAAAGTCCCTTCAAACACACAACAGAGCCTACCATTCCATTAACGGAAAAATTGAACAACCTAGCAAAGTGGCAGGCACACGTATAATCCTTTCCCTCTTGAGAGGCTAAGACACACTCAACGTGTCAATTGTATTAATCTGTTTTTTAAGATCCTTGAAAAGTGATGCAGCTTCATCAGAAGTTTGCTGCAACAATTAGATGAGGACACTTTGTGCAACTTCGTATTAGAGGTTGTTGTAGGTGAAACAGCAGCCTGTCTCCTTGAGCATACTGTAAGAGAGTGTTTTGTGAGAGGCTTTCACCAAGATGGTTAAAGGTATGCTATTTGTAAACAATGGCTTCCTTGAATTATGCACACACCCAAGCCAAACTGCAAAAAATTGCTAATTCTACTGCTAGTTCAGTTCAATTACTCAATACTTCAATGGTGACCTGGCCCAGACAGGCAGCACCATAATGATCACATATTTACAGACAAGAAACACACGGGGACAAAGTTGATAGAACTAAGATAAAGCAAGTCAATTCACAGTACATCAATTTAAAAGACCCATTTTTTAAACAGAAAAAAAAAGTAAAACACTGACATCTTAAAGAGTCTGCCTCAATTTATTTCATTTTGGACTTAAAAGCATTTAACAATACCACTTAAACAAGTCTTGAGTCATTCTGCAGCCTATTCCATGCAGAAAGGGCAGAGTAAACAAAAGCTTTTTTTCCCGGTTCCCTGCCCATTGGGGACAGAAAGCAAGATTATGTCTTGAGACCATAAGAGGTTGGTCTGCGGACAGGTTAAAAAACCAAACCAACTTTCGGAGGGAGAGAGAAGAGGGGTGATTTATTAGGGGAACTTCATGAATCCCCACTCCTGGAACATTTCATTATGGAGTGTCCACTGCGTTTGAGATTTCATTAAATATTTCACTTTGTCTTTCACTCCGTCTCTTTTCACTGTGAACATTCAGTGACGTCTGTTTCAGCTCAGGCCACTCAAGTGCTGCCATTCATATTGTACTCAATAGCTGCAATCATCCCACTCACTTTGCTTTTATGTGTGCTGTGTGTGTGCGTGCGGGTGTGTGTGCGGGTGTGTGTGTGTGTGTGTGCATGCATGTGTGCGAGCGAGCATCTGTGCATGTGTGCACAGCTAATTTGTGTCTGACAAGGAATGAAAGGCTCAGGGAGAAGTCGTTGAGGCTAGCCTTTTTTTCTGTTTCTTTTTCTCTATAATGACAGGAGGCAGCACCTTCAGAAAATTAACACCTACAGCATCACTTTCTTGGAAGTATCAGCTGACCAAGGTAATTCAAATGAAAGGATGCGTGTCAAGAACAGACCACAACAACAAAAAATGTTACAATTGTTTGCAGCCTTTGTTTCACCTTTTATGACTTTCCCTCTGTTTAATGATTTTCTGTTTGCAAGCTACAGTAGTATTTTTTTTTCTGTTAACATATCCAGCCTGGACTTGTTGCACTTGTTGTTTAGGTTTTAGCAATAATTGTAGAAACACACAGTAGACCTCATGCAGCTACTCACAATGGTATCAAACACACTGTTTTAAAAAAGAAAAGTTGATCTCATATCATGCTGCACATGCCACATGTCAGCAGTGCACAATAAAGTTAGAAGTAGTAGTGCTACCTATTACAAATAGGTAATTACTGACTGTAAATTAGCTAAAAGACCATTGCTAAGCTGGACCCAATCATTGCACCTCAGAATTGCTGCTGTTTGTGGAAATAATATATAAAATCTTCATTTCTGAAAAAACAAGTTCTATAGATTTCTGCATCAACAGACCGAGTTGTATTCTTCATCTAGAAGATGCATCATCAATCAATATCCCTGGACACTAACTATTCAAACAGGTCATGGAGCTGCCTGCTGAAAAGTGGGAACCTTTGGCGAAATAGAAGTATAGAGGCTCCAAACCCCAATGAGATATTTTGTTAGCTCTCTGTTTAATCGCCTCAAAGTCTCAACCTTTTAAAGGCATAAATGTGAGGTCAACAGATTCAGTGCACAGATGCCAGAGAAGTTCCCCAGGGGATACAAGGAGTCAGACGTGCAGATCAGCAGGCAGACGGTGAGCTCTCCACAGCGGAAGTGACCATTAGAGACCCAAAGTGCTGCTCAGTCTGTAGGAGTTATTTAACAGCGTCAGCCGCTTCCTGTCGGTTACACAAACAGGCAGGTGAAGGGAGATCAAGGCAGTCTGCTCACATAATTCTAAGCCTCCATAAAGAGCCACTGAATCATTTGTATTAATCTTTGCGTAGACGTTTAGCATTTCACCCACAGTGCAGATATAATAATTAACCCATCTGGCTTTCATTCCAATGTTCTTGCGCTCATAAAAAGCTGTTATGCCTCTAAAAGAAACTTTCATCTGCATACAACCAATGCGGTACAAACCCCTTAACAGCAAGAATCATAGGCACACAACAAGCTTCAAATAGGCCAAACTACAAAGTACAACATGTGAGTGCAATTTTTTTTTTAAGTTTACCGTAAGTTTGCCCTCATCTCCTTAGCCAAGTTACTATGAGAGATGTGTTTTTAGCTTGCAGCAGAAGTTGTGCCAGATAAGCACTGATGCACACAGTGCATGGTCCATAAGATTGCAATAGAACCCTTAAAATAGTAAATACCTGGACCCATTTATCCTTTTCTAAAATTGCACTTCCCAAACCACTCAACTGTTAATCAACAGCACTGGTTTAAACTGCCAAAAAGCTAAACGTTGCTGTTTTATAGCTGATAGAAAATGAAGAAAAACAAATAGATAGAACAATGCAATTCAACTCACAATACAATAAAGCTCAGTTATTCATTTAGCTGAACTTTATAACAGACTATAATGGCTTTTTCCTAGAAACTGGGTGTTGAAATAAACCATCTCTTTACTAGAGAACCCTGTTATCCTGATAATGCAAATTGACTGCTTGTTGTGAAGACATCTTGGGGCTAATTTACAGTTGTACTCCCTACTAAGCTTGGCTCATTTAAATTCTCATCCCAGTAACTCAATGTCAGAGCTGCCGCCTGAAGCGAGTCATTACGACAAGAAAAAAGTATGCGAATAAACAGACACTATCTCATTTAATATTATGCCAACATCGCTGATTCGATCAACGAGTGCCTTCTGAACCGAGACATTGACGTCAGCACTTATTGAATTTTCTATATGGGATTGAGTGGACTGATATACTGTATGTCAATATCACCTCACTTGTCTGCCTCCACTTCCTGTGAAATAGAAACAAGTACACACTAGTAGGGAGAAAAGATGTTCATATATGTGCACACAATCTATTTTGTCAATACTTGGGTATGGGTAGTAGTAGAACAGAAACCTGGCTGCAGGGGGGTTTAATCAATTATATTTTTTGGAACAAGCTCCTAAAGATTAAACCAAAAATACTAAGCTGTCGCCTAACGATTGATTTAGACTTTCCCCAGGGGAAGCAGAAATACATTTTAATAGTCTGCCGTGTATTAGTAGGGGAGAGTGGCCTAAGTTGTGCCGGTGGGGAAGTTGTGCCACCCCTTGTTTCTAGAAAACCGTGGAAAAAATTGAAAATGTGACCACATAAGAAGAGCCATCCATTTGACTCATCCTGTAAAGAAGGGAGAAACATGGAATAAGATAAAAGCACATTTAAGCTAAAAAAAAACAGTTTTTTGCCTTTCAAAGTAAAATTTCCATGATCAAAGTTTTTTGATTATTGTGTCCGAACAATTATAGACAAGTTTGAAAACATTTGACACATGTTTTAGTGCTTTAGTATGCTACACTTCTATACAGTCTATACAGTTAGCACGATGTCAGCCCTAAACTGCTGCATCATGCCTATTATCCAAAATTCTGGGGTTGGGGTGATTTGTGCCAAAGGGCCTAGGTGAGTTATATGTAAGTAAGTAAGTAAAATGTATTTATAAAAGCACATTTATGACAGTTTGCACTGTCCAAAGTGCTTTACATAGTGCATTCAGTAGGTAAACAATGAAGATAAAATAACAATAACAAAAATAAAAGACATAAAGCCCATACATCCACAAATATAAACAAAGATAGTAGTGCAGTGGTAAGATAGTTAATGGGGAGGAAAGACCAGGGTGTTCAGATGGGTTTTGAGCCTTGATTTAAAGGCAGAAATGGAGGGGGAATCACATTTGTCAGGTGGCAGTCACAAGCACAGAGCAACTAGTGCGAAGTACATTTCTGAGAGTTGTGCCAGTGGCATGGCTGTATACGCTGGTCACCAAAAAGAAAGTGATTGTCTACAGTAGCTCAGAAGAGACTGACACCTCCATTCCACTTAACGACACCACTGACAAGAGTTCAGGGGCCTGTTTCAGGTAGCTGGTTTTGAGGCAACCCAGAGTTTGTTCGCTCTGAGTTAGTGGAAACTCTGGGTTTTCCGTTTCAGGTAGCAGGTTCAGCGCAACCGAGAGTCAGTTACTGCGGCAACATATACGCCATGGGTCTAACCTGCTCGGGAGGTGGTTAGACCTACCCTGAGTTTGTTTTCACTTTACGCTGCAGCTCCGACTGAAGAAAGAGTGTCACTGTCACACGCGTCCCTGTACAGTTTGAAGCAAAATCACTCCATATAAATCTCCATCGGGATGTTTTTATCATTTCCTGATGATTTTACGTTTGACCGATCATTTATCTGATCAGTAGCCTTGTTCTCAGCCCTCGGTCCGTTCATATATGGCGGCCACCTTACACATCGTGACATGCTCTACATTCAGATTAATAAACCTATTTGTATTGTATGTTTTTTAACGTCTGTGCCACTGAACAGATTTATGTCAGGTGGATTCATGTAACGCTGCGGCTGCACGCGATCGTTACTTGTGCGATCCTAAAGTCACAGACGAGCCTCGTTAAATAGCCTAATATGAATATAACAATGATATAATCATTTAAACTGTGATCACTTGAGGAAAATGGATCTGGTAATAAATCAATCAGGCTCTTCAATGGAAACTGTCACCTAATGTGTCTGATGTTAATGTCTTTCACTCCCCATTTAAAAGAAGCGACAGTCTGTTCTGTTTACTGCACAGTAGGCTATTAGGCTATAGCTTGCCAACATATTATACAGTGAATATAAAACACTGTCAGCAATGCTGTGCCGCGCCAGCTTTATTACTTTACAGCTGATATGAGTAACTTTTTAAAATAGACAATGGCTTCTCATACGGAAGCGAAATGATTATCTTGACAAAAAATGTTTGCTCTGGTTTTTTTTTCTGAATTGCCAAGGAGATTAGATCAGAGTTATGAGACAATATCCCGTTAATTCTTCTCCATAGGCTACCATAAGATCATTCGTTAATATTTCTAACTCAGTGGGAGGAGCGGAGATTTCTTTTTTTCTTTTTTGAGAAGTGGAGAAGTGGGAGGATCAAGCATTTGTTTCTTCTGTTTCCATGGTGAATCATGTTATCAGCGATCCATTGACGATGGCTTTTACGCACATGCTCCACCCAGAGTGAACACGCTCAGAGTTGATAAACCCAACGCTGATCCACTGTTCTGAAACCGAAAACCCAGAGTTACTCATCAACCCTGCGCTCTGAGTTTACCAACTTAGAGTGCAGGATTAAACTCAGAGTATGTAAAACCAGCTACCTGAAACAGGCCCCAGATGGCCAGAAAGATGATGATGGTGACTTTGTCATTGTGAGCTTTGCAGGCAAACCACCTAGATCTGCTAAGCCTTGTTTAAGAAAATTGACCTTCAATCTTTGTAAAATATTTACTTTATTTACTTTAAATAAACCTTAAATAAGTAATTGTCTTATGGATTTGTCTTGCATTGCAGTTTATGAGATATATATCAATGGCACAATTTACCCCATGGTATTCTCTCTTGTGGCACAACTTACACCACACCGGGGGCAAGTTGTGCCACAAGACAACTTTTTTTCCGAAAGCTATATTTCTTAAACAGTTTATTTCAGATCCAAAGTTTTTGTTGCCAGGGATGCACAACATCCTGAAATATATGTACATATTTGAGTTGGAGACACAAATGTCAAGGCCTCACTTTAAAATCACTTTGAGCAAAAAGTGGCACAACTTAGGCCACTCTCCCCTACGTTAAATCAAAACTTTAATTATGCATGGCTGGATCTGGTCATGAATATGGACGAGGCGGTGTAGGGGAAGGCCTGTGCGTCATCGTCTTCCTCACTGTGTTTGGGATCGGATGGGGTCACAACCACTTGCTGTGTACAATTTAGATGACGAACAAAATCAGCCACCTGACGCCTCTACTAGGGGTGGGAATCTCTTGGCACCTCACGATTCGATTCGATTCCGATTCAGAGGTCAACGATTCGATTCAAAATCGATTTTCAATGCATCTCAATGCAAAACATTTTTTATGTACATACCCATGTGTGAATTTCAAAAATATATTTATATGCACATCTGAGTTTGCTACTCAGAGTTTGCTAATCACTTCCTACTTTTGTGATGATCATTAAAGACAATCAACAGATGAATTGCCTTCTCTAATATTGTATTAGAGAAAAAGCTTTTCTTGTCACAAATATGACTTTCTATGAACAGTGCAATAATCAATGCAGCTTGCATTTCAACACAATATGGAAGTATGTAAAAACTAAACCGATTCAGTTTTATTTTATTTCTAATCTCGTAAATCATGTTTCTATAGGATTTCTATTCTATTATCTATTATTTTCTATGTCATTTCAACACATTGTACAAAAAGTATGTCTTGGAATTCAGCTCTCATACAAAAACGTAAACAGAGATAAAGCCGGTGCAGGTCATGGGTTTGCTGCTCTCAGACATTTTGGAGCCACTTTGGAAACAACTCGCACATGTGTGGTGTGCATGCGCAATGGCGCATGAAGTATTAGTATTAGTATTAAAAAAAAAAAAAAAAATTATAAAAAAAAAAAAAATTATAAAAAAAAAAAATAAATAAAAAAATCGATTATTAACTTTTCTGAATCGATTCAGAATCGTCCGAGAGAGAATCGATATTAATCGGAAAATCGATTTTTTTTCCCACCCCTAGCCTCTACTATCGCTGCCTACACACACACACACACACAAAAACACACACACACAAAAACACAAACACACACACACACACACACACACACACACACACACACACACACACACACACACACACACACACACACAAACAGTTAAATCAAGCTTGCATGCAGAAAAAAAATCACAGATAAGCATTTATTGTCATTGTACTGAGACATCTTATTTTGGATCTAGATCTCTGCTGTGCTTGTTGAAATCAAGTTATACAATTAAAATAATATTTCTGAATGATCATAGAATGACATTTTTCATCTTGACATTTTTGTTCTTATTTATTTCTATATTGCATAACACATAGTGTATAAAAAAGAGCGGACACAACTATACATTGCATGCATTGCACTCTATTAGGTTGGGCCAGACTCTGAACACACAGGAGGGATAACATACTCTGGCTCTCCTGTTAATGACTTATGATTAATTTACTATTTACCTTTCAAGTGGGACTCTTCCAGGGAGCAGGCACAGCTGATAAGTTCTGTTGGTGGCAGACACCAAGTTTGGATGGATGGATAGAGACTTGCTGTAGCGGATGTGTATTTTGTTGAGTGTTTTCATCTTTTTCTCTTTTTTTTTACTAAACAATAAAATCTCTCTTGAGTGTGTGCAAAATGTGTGGAATAGGAATATATTTGATATACTTGACATGTTATGTCGTCTCCCAGTGTCTTTGATTGATGATAATTTTTTTGTTTATTTTGTTAATAACAGAGTGGTCTTGCTGGTTACCTGCACCTGTCATCATAACGAAGGTTAAAAAAATAATTGACCCAATGTAGATCCGACTCTGATCCAAACATTAACCATCTAAAATAATGTGTGGTTAGGAGACAATGTTCACTTTTTCATAAATATGCATCATTTCATATTTGAAACTTCTTTCCATTATTTTTTTCTTTTTCAGTTGTGTTATGAGTTACCTATGGCAGTGCTTATACTGTATGTTATCTACAGCCCTCTGGGTGCTTGATTGTGTATTTTACTCACAGAGTTTCCTTCAGTCAAATCACCTAGACAATAACACAGGGCGCCTCCTCAAACACAAGAAATGTCATAGGAATTCCTTTAATAGTTGATGTCAACTATTAAGTGAGGTTAACATTGAATTGAGGTGCAGTACCTGTCTGACATGCAGTTCTGCACATTAGCAGTCAGGAAATCCTGGCTAATTGAATTCCCATCGTACACACAGTATTGCAGACAGCACAAGTTCAAACTCTCAGCCTTATGCAATGTGTTTGAAGAACATTGAGTCAAATAAAAAGAGGTTTCAGACAGTCATGAAAGCAAGTCAGTAAAAGGGCATTTAGGGATGAAAGCCTTTCATTATTGACTTCAGCAGTTATGGGAGTGCTTTTAAAATTGGAGGGTCGACTAGAGAATCTGTTTATTAATTTCCCATTAAATTGTATGGTGCCTCAACGGTGCATTTTAATCAACCATACTTCTTTCCTACATAATAATTATTTTGTGCAACATCGGACTCAGGTAATGGATACAATCATTATCCACTGCAAACTTTGTAATGCTAATAAGTTAATTACAGTTTAAATCGGAGGCCAAAGTTATGATGACATTTTTTTTCACAGTAAATGAATAAATAATGCAAATTCACATTCAGTTTGAGCATGGAATCACAGAAGCTATGAAACAGAGAATAGCTGTAACTGTTCAGTAAAGGCTTCATGAGGCTATGACACAAGAGAAAATCACCATTTCTCTGCGTGATTGACGATGACACACATTTATCCTGTTTCCTCTGTAATTTAGAATGATATTGTTGCATCTGTTTTTTTATGGATTTGTAGGGATGGCAAAGTCATAACTCTGTTTCTTATAAACACAAAATATGGTTTGCACTTCCTAATTGCAGTCAATCAATTGTCAATTGTACATTTTTTTGTATACAACCCCATATCAGGGAATCACAAATTTCCCTCAAGTGGCTTACAATCTGTGTAGGATATGACATACGACAAACTCTATAGGAACTTCTTCAGAAGATGACAAGCAACTTCAGGTGTCGCAAAACGGATAGGACCCACGAGTCCCATGAAGACAGAGAGGACAGACTACACATAAACACACATGAGACAAAGCTCAAACAGAGCATTCACACTGAAATGAGAAAGCACAATGATATTGTGCACACATCCAGCAGGTTTTAATCCTCTTTCTAATCTACCATTGTTTAAATGTGTCTCATGTTTGAAACTTTCAAGTGTGCCCGTAGCGAAGGACTAAAAAATGGGACACTTATCACGGCTGGAGACGTTGCTCCCCTTGAGATAAAAGCCCCCGCACCGCACTATTCAGAAATGTGGACCAAACATTGCACTTGTCAATTTACATGTGCCTGTGAAATCACATGACATGGTAACTACGGTGGAGATCACAGGACATATATTATATAGCCAAAATTTAGTTTTTCATATGTCTGTTTCCTGATTCTAAACCCTGCCACTCCCTCCTGCTCTGCACTAGCTCCTAATTACATTCACCTGGTCTGCCCATATTCACCTGCTCCCCATCAGCTAATCAGTCCCTCAGTATACATACCACTCCATTTCCCTCAGCTCTCTGCCAGATTGTCTATCGTGTTCACGTAGTGCTCCAGCATTCCAGCCTATTCTGATTATGTCTGTCTGTCTGTCTGTCTGTCTGTCTGTCTGTCTGTCTGCGTTTTGACCCACCCTTTGGACCTTGGATTCCCCTTTTGCCTGCCCCTACTGGACTTGTTTGCCGTGCTATCCTACTACCTGGTTTGACTTCTGATCTTTATTAAAACTTTGTTGCTGCACCTGAACTGTTGTCTGTCGTGCTATTGGGTTCTTGCCTGCCATTGCCATTTTGTGTCAACCTGACACTTTTTTTTTGTGTGTGTGTGTGTGTGTGTGTGTGTGTGTGTGTGTGTGTGTGTGTGTGTGTGTGTGTGTGTGTGTGTGTGTGTGTGTGTGTGTGTGTGTGTGTGTGTGTGTGTGTGTGTGTGTGTGTGTGTGTGTGTGTGTGTGTGTGTGTGTGTGTGTGTGTGTGTGTGTGTGTGTGTGTGTGTGTGTGTGTGTGTGTGTGTGTGAAATAGTAGTGAGCATTTGTGAAATGTTTAATAACACAATCTTTCAGACAGCAAATTATACATGTATACATGCAAGTTCTTAGCACAGTAAAATATATGTGGAAATCATACCAAACAAACCCTTAGCGTATATAAAAAAGTAATAAGACAACAGAATGTTATAATCCCATTGTTCGTATTGCCAAATAAAATTTTCGATGAGGTAATGATTTTAACCCCGTTTATACAAATGTGACCTGTTTTCCTGAGTATTTTTGTGGATCAATCTTCTCAACAAGAACATTGGCTAAAAAGAGATGTCTCAAAGTTTGACGGAGAAAAATAATGTCCTTTTTTTAACATCAAATATACTTGTTTACAGTGTTTGAGTCTCTTAAAATAAAGCTTCACGTCATTCAACTGTGCTATAACCGAGGAGAGTGTGTACAACACTAAATATAACAAAGTGAAAGCCTTCTTTCTTTGTTGAAAAGAACCTTAATGGAACTCTGGTCGTATTGATTACACACACACACACACACACACATGCAGATCATAAAGGGCCAAACTCCACATCTGCATGAATAGACCAACTGAACTCTTCTCTACCGTGCATTTCATGTACAGCGAATCATTGTGGGAAGGCAGTTGAACTGGATGTAACCAGTTGTGTGTTTTATTTGTGTTTTCCTGTATCCCTTCTGGTTTCTCAGAGATAAAAAGCAATCATTCACCTCCCTTCCTTTGAAACACAAGCCGATCACCTTCTCCTTCAACAGTGGAGAGCTCCTCTGCTGGTGGACTCCATTGAAGCGTTGAGGGAATACGTCACACATTGAGAAACTCAACCCCACAGCACCACTTTGACCTCATGCTGGCGTAGGTTGGAAAATGTGTAACTGTCTGTGCGTAGGTATCCCTCGGTGCTAATGCAACAGTTGATCCAATGGTGGTGGCAGGGATACTCTTACTGTGCCTCAAAGCCTGTTTGTCTCCTGGGTATGTATGTGGGCGTGTGCTCCATGTGGCACATGATTCAGTTGCTCTACTTTTAACCGCACTGTATATGTGCATTCGCATCATAGTGTGCGTAAGAGTGCTGACACAGTGCCAAGCCTAGTGTCTCTGTTGTGAAGGATTCCTCCTACGTAATCTCAATATATAAATGTACATCTCTGCTTGGTTCTTTTTAGGTGGTTAACAAGATTTGATCGCTTAGATTTATTTTTTTCTTTTCATGCCTATGTCAGCCCAGATTTTCTATTATGTCCCCACATGTTGTATTCCATCTTCTGAAACAAGAAGCACATGTGATACATAAGGCCAAATATACATCAGTAGCCCATAGGCTTTATGTCTTTCACCAACAGCAGTGTAAATGTGTGTTCCTTTCAGTGGAGAGCAGATGAGATGAGACTTGTTATCATCCTGGTTCTGGGTCATCCTGAAAAGGCCACCTAACCCAATCTGACAAACCTGTGGAAGCTGTGCATTTGTTAATTGCTAAATTTGCTATTGGCTGGGATAGACAGCGTGTGTGTTCTTGCAAAGTCAGAATTGAATAATGCACTGTGCCTTGTTTTCCTTTTCCTAAAGTCTTGCTGCTTTATTAATAAACATCCATTGTCTTACTCTATCAAAAAATAACATTTTAACAGGATCTAATTGCAAACACTTACTGCACCTATAGTTTTATTATGTTTTATACATTTTAATTATAGTCAAATGAGCAGATAATTGCAAAGAAAAAATGCAAAGGAACATCAACATATAGTCAAAGATGAAAAGAGAAGAGTGTAGAAAATACTTCATTTCTGTTCTGTTTTACAACCTAACTTTAAGAAAAACTGAGGTTTAGTTTGTTGCAAAGTTTTAAAAAAACACATTAAAAAAATTATAGACCAGATAACAACATATAATTTATTGTTAAATCAGTAAAACTAAATGAGGTTTAACTGACAAATTGTTTGCCTAAAGCCATAAAGACGAGAGAAGGTTTGGGCGACAGACAAAATTAATATTGGTTCATCCACAAAGGAAATCTGTGGGGGATTGTCAAGGTCATTTGATGTCTCACTTCCTCGACTTGATGAATTCAGAGTGAATAAGAGTGAGCATGAAGGGGCGATACCAATGTCGTCTTTGGTTCCTCAAGACACATCATTAGCAGGTTCAATTTCAAAGGAAGCTTGACGCAATTTCCGATGCTAACTATAATCCTCGCCATTGCTGCGATACTAATGCATGATTCACCCAAAATTGTTCTGAGGTTTGGAAGTCTTTTGATTAAGGGCTCTGAAACACCTACTGTATGTCATAATGAAAAGAAATGCCCGGAAAAACTATAAAGACAGAAATAACTGATTGTGAATTTGATCATTCCTCTCACATTCATCTTCATGGTGACAAGAGAAAAAACAAATGAACACCATAGCCGGTAGCAATACAGACTGAAAAGCCATCTGACGGCACAAGAAATTGATCCACCTCATTATTGCTGCGTTAAGCTAGAGGCCATCTGAATTATTTCTGACCTAAAAAATCAATTCCTATGAATTGACTGAGAATAACTGTCGATGTCAACATTGATGATTTGTCTCAAGCTTATATAAGAACTGTAATTTCTCTGAAAAGGAGAGGACATGTGATTGAAGCTTAATGTGAAAAAGCTTGGCGGCTCTAACAGCACAGGTCTGCACATAATGTATTGCTCACATACTGTAAGAGGTACATCAGATTCCCATTTTTAAAAATCACAGAATGGAATTATTGGAGCAGGACAATATTTTAAAAAATTACAAACATTGTGAGGGGCAGTAACTGTAGTGTGGTGGCGGATTTTGCATATGATGTATGTCTGGACTCAAATGTTAGAATGCTTATTAATGAAATAGGAAACATTTGCTACAGGCCTGTATAAAACATACATTGACTGTGTTTTAGTGTAAACTGACTAACTGAAATGTAGTTTCAACCATCCCCCTCAATCTCCCGAGTGGAGCCAGCCTGACTATACATTTGAAAGGTGACAATGATCCTGCAGACAGCCTCCTGCTGTTCTGGGGCAGCCTGCCCCACCCACGATTATAATATGAATGTATATCTCAAGCCCTGTCTGTCTCCCAACCTGTCTTCCCCTCCTTCCCCTCACCCAGCCTACCTGTCTGTCTCTCGATTACCTGTCCTTAAATAGTCCATGATTTTGAGTGAACTTTGTCACTCTTTGCTGCACGTTACATGTGTTGGAACTAGTGACCTCTCCGCGGAGAATTCTTGCTATTCTTGATTGAAAATAAACCTGATGCTATACACTATATCACCGTTTGCTTGACTTTTCTTACCACAGTAATTGGCGAGTTAATTCCAGGAAGGAGAACACCGGCAGAGGGTCCACGGGAACCGGACAACAGACTGCAAGAAGATTGATCACCTTTTTCTCAAGCCCTTCCATTTCGGGACAGAGAGGACCTCTGTTGGCCGTCCCGTGGGGAACTCTGTCATCTCCTCCGAATCGGTATGTGAGAATATGTTTTGTTTTAAAGCAACAACAATTGGGTAAAAGTGTTCTTCTAGCAGCATCTCTGTAGGAACTTTTTACACTACAGTCGGAGCGAAACTCTCCCGTTTAAATTTACTTGGAAGTGAGCATGAACTTTAATTAACCATTAATGTAATAAAGCTAGAACGCCAAAGTGAACAGCCACGAGTTAGCTTCGGCCCGGGTGCTTTGTGACTGTTAATGCATCTGAATGGCCTTCCGCCAAGCACGGGACTGGAATTGACGAATTAGTCTTATTTGTTCAAGTTGAACTGAGCAGGTTGAGAGGAAGGTTTTAGGTAGTTTAGTAATTGGTAATGTTACTTGTTCGGTTGACGGACCGGGACAAGCAGTTGGACAGTGCTTTCATTTGTACTAATTTTTCTTTTCTCCAGCAGGTTTTAACTCCTTTAAAACTTTTCCCTTCTTGTGAACATAGCATAAGGGCAGAGTTGGCCCTCTATTTTGGTTGTTTTGTTGACAGTGGAGAGTTCTGTGTTTTACAAAAAAAAAAAAAAAAAAAAAAAAAAGAGAGAGAGAGATTTTAGTTTTCTTGGAAAGCCTGAATTATTAAACAGGTCCTTCTGGGAGATTAAACTAGAATTGTTAACCCTTTTACAGACCAAGATATTTGTGTTAGTGGGGCTTGTTTTCGATCAAATAGCAAGAATTTTGAAATTTCATAAGTGTTTTATTGTTTGTCTTTGTTTTTTGTATTGTCTTGTTGTTTTTCATTCTGTTTTGCTTTGTGTTAACTAGCCACGGTACCACAAGGAAAAGGTAAGAAAATTGTGGGCTTATTTCTGTGTTTATAACAATGGGGATTCAGCTGTGACACAGATGCAAGATTGGCATCGCTTTGGTTTCCCAATAGGGGGTAGTTTTAGCGTCGCTCAGCTCAAGCTGCTGAAAGCACAGTTACAAGGAGCTGAAGAACAAAGTAGTCACAAACGGAAGTCTAAACGTTTCCGGGCCGACTGGCTGGCATTTACCCACTGGTCTGAAGAGGCTAATCGGCGGGCAAATAAGTGTCAGCCAGCCGTTGAAGATAAGATTAACTGTGTCTCCCAGTGCCTTAAATTACAGGACGCTTCGAACCATTTACTTTTAGCATTCAGGCCTGTAGCCTTAGGATATTGAGGCATCATATGTCTTTTAGCTACCATTTAATTCCCTGTTCAGATGGCCTTGCCATTAACTTTGTCTAAAGCTAGCTGCCTATCTGTTTTAAATTCCTTTTTGAGTTTGGAGTTGTCCTGTTGAAGGGAACATTGTGCAAAGTCATTTTCTGTGGCTGAACTAGCCACACGCAAAAACAGGAGCCGGCCTTCGGGGCTGGTTGACGTGTTTTCACTTGATTTTGCTAGTGTGTGATTTCTTTCAGAGGCTTTTCCTGTGGGCTCTTTTGGCTCCATGTTCATTTCCGCTGCTCTCTCCAGCAGAGGAGCAGCGTCAAACACTCTTCCAGTTGGTAAGCGACGATTCCCTAGGTCACTGTTGTGAATGTCTGCTCTTCTATCTAGCCTAGCTTATGGATATGCCTCAGTCGAATGTAGGCTTTCAGGTTCGCTATTTTACCAATTTACTTTTAAACACTTTTGGGCCAACCAAGGTGCCCATTTTTACCTTCTGCTTAGAGTATTTCTCTTGTTATTATTCGTCTGCTATGGCCCACTTCCAAGGTGTGGTATCCTCCCTGTGTTTTGCTTAGTTCAACCATCTCATCATTTGCATCTTCCTTTTGTCTAATCCTCCGTCCTGACCATGGCCTTTTGTCTTGTGTTCACCATGTGTAAATTACTGGGATTGACTGTGTTTTCCCCCAATGTTTTTCCTGACTTTGGGGACTTTTGCTAAACTTGCCTGATTTAATGCTGTTTTCTTCCCATCTCTAAAATAATTTGTTCTGTCTGTTTTTCAGTCTCCCTTCAGCACGACAGGGACACTGCCACCTAAGTTGACTCTGTTAACAAATGCCTTTGTCTACACCTCCTGTGTTTACATGAATCCTCTGTAGCAAAAAGGGCTACTCTCATTTTTGCAGTCATGGCTGGACTAGCCTGTCTCCATGTACTTGTCACTTTTGCCTTGTTTCTAGCATTAATCTTGTTTACTACATGCCTCCTTTTAGAAAGAGGACTAGCCCATCTGTTTTTAGAAAATACTTGTCCTGGTTCAAGCCAAACTCCCTCATTTACATCTCTTTAAACCACAGATAAACATGCACAGCCACTCTTAAAGAAGCTGTATTGTTTTCTTGATTGCTCATTTCTTTTAGATCCCCCTTTTGTAGGCCCAGCCAACATGCCCATTTTACTTCTCAATAGCACAGAAACCCATGTTTTTACATTTATGTAAGTATCTCCCCCTTGTTTCACTATAGCCTTGCACCACTGTCGCTGTGACAATCACTTTTGCTGATAGCCCACTCACCGTTTTGATCGGCCATCAATGCCTTTAAAACATGCAATGCTAAACAGTTTTCACCTTTCAGACATTTATTTTCCGTTATAAATGAAACGTTTTTGGCTGCTTGCACTAACTTTTCCTCCTGCAGGTTTGCTATTCCATTCTTTCTCCTTTGAACCCTCGTGTTCATGCAACTTGGCAATTTGTTAGGCTCTACATTTAGGTTGGTTTAGCCTGTTTGACTGTGGGCTGTTTTATCTTTGCAACACAGAGTAGGAGAGATGTTGTATAGTGCTCTGTGGTTCTGTCCCAGAGCAAGCGATAGAGATTGCCCTTGCCCACTGATAGCCCACTTACTGTATAGCCAATTCCCTCATAGTTTTTACTTTGTGTGCTTCACAGCACATGTGAGACAGTGAGAGGGTTGTTGTTGTTATAGTTTTGGTTGAGTTTGAGGGGTGTTTTATGTGTGAGGGTACAGAGTTCTGATCTCTGGCTTTGCCAAAAATCAGTCAGTTGGCTTGTTTTTTTCTTTCCTTTTCTCTCTCTGTGTTTTGTGTGGAATCTCTGGCATCTGTCTGACCATTAGCCAAATTGGTCACCTTGCTGCCGGCATTTTTGAATGCTTGATTTTTGTATGTTTGTGTTTTTGTTGTTGTTTGGATTAACTCTGTACACTTGGGTGTGTATTTCAGTTTTTCTGTTGCGCGCAGCGATCGTTTAAGCTTTGCTTAAACTTGTTCTTGTTTTGCTTCTAACTGCTAAATTTGCTTCCAAACTTTTCTTGTAGGTGCTGCTTTCTAATATTTCCCTGGAAATATGCTCATCTCATGCTATTCCCATACCTGTTTTCTTTTATGTTTCTTTGTACTGTTTCTCGCATTCTGTGGTTTTCCTAAAACCTAACACAACTCATTTTAACACAACTAACTTTGTAATTTGTTTTGTTTTCTTTGCTGCACATTATCAACACTTTGCTGCAAACTTGTTGATGTTTCACCACAGTTTACATTGTGGGCTTTGCAGGTCTTTTTGGTAAGTAATTATGGTTCTGTTTTGCTTGATGACTGCATCCAAAAGGTAAGATCCCTTTGTTTATTTGACAAGTCAACATTGTTGTTATTTATGGCTTTGACTTTCTGCTATAAGTGTTATCTTCTTTCCCTTTTAAGCTGATTTAGTGGGCTTTTCTCAATTTGCCATGTTGATACCTCATGTCGCTGTCTCTTTGATTATATTTGAACAATATCCTTCTCTCCTCTATGCGTCACAGTGTATGCAGCAGTGTTTCCCCCTGTCCTGACTTGAAAGGCGCCTCCGCTGTCCCTTCCAGACCTGGAGCTTTGGTGGATGTCTCTGCTTCACGGCATCTGGCCTCAGCGCAAGGCCAAGTTGGCTTCACGGTGATTTCTGCATCCAACACACACATTAGTGACAACCCTTTTGATGCTACTTGCTCCTACCCTAAGTAGTTGCAGGGCGCATATGTGATACCTTTACAAACTGTTTCTTTTTGGCTGCCATAGCGGCTATGACTGCCGTTAAACAAAATACTTGAGTTTTCCCACAAACAACTTTTCTAAGCACGCCTGCTGTCAACTGTCCCTGTCACGGTCACTCCCCTGTCTTCTCTTTCTGCTCTCCACAGACTGGTGAAGGATGCACTACCACGACCAGCCACCACCCGAGGATCGGTTTGTGGTCTAGGCTCCCAGACGAAGGTTCTGACTAGGCAAGCGATGGACGGGACCCTTTCAACTCCTCCTCTCCTCCATGACGGCCGTGAAGGTTGCAGAACGGACCACCTGGATCCATGCCAGTCACAGCGAACGGATCGAGAGGCACCTACAGGACTACAGCCCACCAGCATGGACCAGATGACATCAGCTGGACCAGCACCAGCCACGACGAAGAAGAGGACGGCCAAACCACCTCGCTCCATGGAGAGCCAGACGACGCCCTACCGCGCTTTGGGCTTTAGTCTTGATGTGTCTGGCCTGCGCCCCCCCCCCCCCCAGATGTGAAACACCGCTTTCCTATTGTCTGTCTACAGGACCCTCATCGCCGTCGAGGGTGCACAGTGTGCGCCCTCCATGCTTTCAGACCTGATGGAAAATGTCTGCCTTTCTGCTACCCTTGGGGCTCTTTGAACTTTACAGGCATTCTAGGACTATTTTGCCTTATCGTTTTTGGTTTCAGCTTTTCATTGTTTCTTTGGCCTTAAACTTTTGTTTTGTTTTTTTTGTTTCTTTGGTTTAATGTTTTTCCTCTTTGGAATTCTATTTGAGGTTTTTTCACATTAAACTCACTTCTTGATATTTTGGCCTTCTCCTTTGATTATTGGCCTGTCCTGGGTTTATATTTTTTCCTTACGAGGTTTTTATTATTCCCTGTTATTCCTTTTGCCTTACCTTTTGACTGTTTTGGGGTTTAATTTTTTTCTCCCCTAGTGTATATTTTGCCTTACTGTGGTTTGCTATCTTTTATGTTATCATAATATGATAAAAAGAGAGAAGTGTGGTGGCGGATTTTGCATATGATGTATGTCTGGACTCAAATGTTAGAATGCTTATTAATGAAATAGGAAACATTTGCTACAGGCCTGTATAAAACATACATTGACTGTGTTTTAGTGTAAACTGACTAACTGAAATGTAGTTTCAACCATCCCCCTCAATCTCCCGAGTGGAGCCAGCCTGACTATACATTTGAAAGGTGACAATGATCCTGCAGACAGCCTCCTGCTGTTCTGGGGCAGCCTGCCCCACCCACGATTATAATATGAATGTATATCTCAAGCCCTGTCTGTCTCCCAACCTGTCTTCCCCTCCTTCCCCTCACCCAGCCTACCTGTCTGTCTCTCGATTACCTGTCCTTAAATAGTCCATGATTTTGAGTGAACTTTGTCACTCTTTGCTGCACGTTACATGTGTTGGAACTAGTGACCTCTCCGCGGAGAATTCTTGCTATTCTTGATTGAAAATAAACCTGATGCTATACACTATATCACCGTTTGCTTGACTTTTCTTACCACAGTAGTATTTCTCATGAATACTTAACACTGATAAGCAGGTGTATGCAAGTAATCAAATAGCTTTATTTTTATCATTTAATCTTTTTGTTTTTACTCAGTTGAGAATTTGATCCTTGTATGAATTGTGCTATACTAATAAATTGCCTTGCCTTTGAAACCCCCTCAGTTAGTATACCTAGTCTGCTCGTTTGTCTCCCACACTTATTTCTGTAGAATTTTCCAGACCTCTCATTCTCCATGTTCAACGGATGCCTTATGTTCTCCCTGCCAATCCTGGTCGCCTGACTCCCACATCCACCTGCTCACCTGTTCAAACTGGCCACCTGTTGACACACCTCCCTCTCATCTTCTCACCAGTCCTATGAGTGTATATATAACCAGCTCACAGCACATTTCCTTTGCCAGTCTGACACGTTGTGCACTTATTTTCCAGCCGCCTGTACCGGTGTTCCTGCCCTGACGTGTCCCACCTGGGTTTTTGACATGCCTGCTAGCATTACCCCTTGGGATTTCTTTGCTGTTTTTTGAGTGCCTTCTCTTGCCTGACTGTAGACCTGTTAAGTTAAGGCATCTTTCTTTGACCAAATCTGACTCACTATTTGCACAAGGGTCCCTCATTCGATTGCCTAGCATTTTTTCCCCACACAGTGAAATATTTTTCATTTGCAGAAGAAAATCCTACAGGTAGGGGCCTATGACAGGCTGGTAAGACATCAAAGGGCCAGGGGCATTTCATCCCAAAAGAAAGCTGCAAAAACAACTAATAAAGGTCCTGGAACAAAAAGCTAAAAAAAAGAGCCTGAAAGATCTGCACAAGTATCCTGTACAAATCCATCACAGAATCAGGCGGAATCTGGTATAAATCCTCCTTCCATGTAGCCTGGAAATCCAGACCCATATCTAGAACACCATACGGTCTGGCCACGGTCAATAGACCTTCCCAACTCAAGGGGCGGCGCCTACTCATGCCTTTCAAATACCACTGCAAGCAATTGGATAGCACTACAACCAATCAGAACAATGAACAAGGTGACGTATTAAGCCCCGTTCGTTTAGCGAACAGCGGGATTAACTGTTAACAGGGCCGCCGCTCCCTATACGCAGGGTACGCAGAGTGCGTAGGGCACCAAGTTTTTTTTTTATAATCTTTTTTTTTAAATTATTATTATTATAAAAAAGGAAAAAGAGATGGTCTGGGGGCCCCCCAAAATTTATATATTTTTTTTAAGTTCATGATAATCATTACATTACAAAAAGGGGTGGATTACTGGGTTATTACTGCACAGGCCCAGGGGCCCAAGGGTTCAGGGGGGCCCTTAGCCAGATATACTGATAGTAACTTTTCATGTTGCATGGTCAAAGAGCTCAGTCACTGATGTCAATAACAGGGTCCAAAAAGGAATAGCCTAAATATAAGAATACTCATTAAAATGTAACAACATAGAAATCATCATGGGCCCCTCAACTAGTAAGGGAGAAATACAAAAGCAAGTTAAAAACAACAGCGTTAGTAGCTCTGTCTAAGGGGGTTGAAGGCCCCCTCACACATACACAGATAAGCTTTATATGTGTGAATTCTAAATTGTTCATATCCACCCTTTATCTGTTGAAATGGGCCCCTCCATCATAGAACATGGGTCTGCAGACCAATCTACTGTTTTTACAGTTGCAGAGTAAAGAGTGCTACCTTTTTAAGAAAAATCTGAAAAATAATGTTCCTTCTGCATCTCAGGATTTGATATCTCTCTAGTCTCTAAAATCTCCTCACAAAGTGCACCAGATTGATGCATTTTACTTTAAAAAGGTAAAAAAAAAAAATCTGGGGGGGGCATACCCCCGGACCCCCCAACAAGGTACAGGGTCCCTCCAACAATATCCCAAAATCCTGTGGGAAACACTGACTTCCTTAATAACTCATCACTACAGCAAATGTGCCAAAAAGCAGTCGCAGAGATCTTGCAAGGGCAAAAAATTACCTCTCGCGCCCTACGGCACTGACAATTTAAGCTTAGGGCACCCAAAAGCTTAGCAGCGGCCCTGACTTTTAAATTCAACTTTTGCCGTGGTCGGTCGGCAAAACAGAACATTCCTCTTACTTGTTACGTAATGAAAGATTTGAGTGCCGTCTTCCAAATCGCAAAGTGTTGAGGCCAAAGCCGTCTCAAACTCAACATATCCACAGCCATCTCTGCTGTTTCATGGCTTCGACGGCGCATGCACAGCACTGTCGTCATCCGGTTACATCCGCCATAGAGCACCATACACACTTTCTGACAATGAGCTTCAATGGAGAGTGTCCAAACTAACAGGCGCAGCAAATTTAAAGTAATTTGCCAGCGGGAGGTCTGGATTTCCAGGCTACCTGCCATGCATTTATGTATTGGGAAAGTGAGCAAAAACAAATAAAACCCCTTTAAAAAATACATATTCCACACGAAAAGTTTTGAAGTCTAAGAACTCAGATTCCTTCTAACTATAATTACTTTTCATTCATCTTTTAGTGCCACTACAGTATGTGTTCCTTACTAACCAATACTTAATTTAACTTTCTTCTGCCCACAGAAAAAGCAACAAATAGAGTGTTGAATCCTACGCAGTCTGTAAATAGCCTTGTTGTGAATCATAGTTAATTCAATAAAGACATCATGGATTGTGTCACTGTTTCTGTGACTGACATGGTGACAGCAAATAAACACGAAGATGACAAGTTTGGAGCTGTAGGCGGTGATTGAATATTTATTTATTAATTAAATTCCAAGATCCAAGTTATTTTTATTTATAATATGCAAGATAAAAAACAAAGCAGGCACTGGCAATGAAACTCTTGGCTCCCTCAATTCACCATGTATAAAGAAAACACACACACACACACACACACACACACACAAACAAACACGAAAGTGAACCAGCACAGGGAGGGACCTTACAGTTTGCAATTGCAAAATAAAAATAAAATAATAAACGAACTTTGGTATTATGTGTGGAACATCCAAGTAAATTGTGTTCGAAAGTGCATCGTAATGCTGTTGCTATTGTGTCCAAACACTGAAATATACCTGGGTCCACTGACCTGCAATATGACAAAAACATCCCATCCTAATACTACGTTGGACCCTTTTCCACTCACAATATGCACCATAATGAATACTGAAAATAAAAACAAATACACATTTTATAAACCGGAAACAAAATACCACAGAGCAACATGATTTACTTTAATTATTTCTTCATTTCCTATATTTCTACAGCAATAAAAACATTGTGTAAACCAGTATCAACCCATCATCGGTTATGTAATTATTTGCTTGCCACGCAGACTTGATCATAGAAAGTCCAAATGCTCCGCCGGGCTTCATTAACTTCTATTGCAATTACATTGCTCATGGTCCCATTGGACAGAGGATGACGCTGCTTTGATGTCCAGGGTATAGGAGGACGTCAGAGACAGACTGCTAGTTAAAATCAACAAGGGAAAAATCAATTAAATTAATCTAAAAGTGTATTGCTCAGGAATTGTGACTCTTTTACAGCAACCTACTCATGCATCCATCTTAATAGAATATTACAAATAGAAAGTTTGTTATAAGTCGAAGTTTTACTATATCACAATTCTTACATTGTGGTACTACCAGTACTAGTAGTATGAACATTGCAAAACACTTTCAAGACAAATGCGATCTTGGAATTAGTATATAGGCTACCTGGCATTTTTTCAAAAGAGATAAAACTATTGGTAAGACATCTGTTGGAGAAATATGAGTTTCAGCTGCACTACTGTGGCTTTTGACACTAAATTATAGCTTTTCCAGAACCGGAACAGCGAAGTATACTCTTCAGTGTAGACAGAGTGAGACCTCATTCAATCCCAGGGCAACCATTTCCTAACATTTTTACAGCTCTGTAGTGAGACACCCGTCTTTTTTACTTGATGATCATAAAGGCATTTATGTCACGTCACGTGCAGCACCTACACATTGATGAGCCTGAGTTCCATGTACTGTAGCCCCTGAAGTCTTGACTGACCTCTGTGTCTCCTCCTGCGGTTGACTGTTTGATTGAGGTGGCCATGTCATCCTCAAGGACTCTGCAGAAGTCCGACTGAATTTACTCTCAGCTTCACTTGTCAGTGCTGGATTTTTTTTTCTTTTTTCTTACAAGCAACTACATCCAGCTCTGTACTTTAGTCTGTTTCAACATCACAGCACAACTGTATTAAACAAACACCAGGCAATCTGACAAACCCACCTGTTTTCACTTGCTACTCTCTGTGTGTATTACCTGTGTGCACTGACCTTCAATGCATTATTTCTCTTCATGATGAACAGAATAGCACAAGGACAGCAGATGTGCAGCAGAATGGACCTTGGAGCAAGTTTATCCTGGACATGAATTATTAATGAATGGGTTTTATATATATTTTCAGCCACTTAAAATGCCCTTATTCCTATGTACTAGTTAAAGCAAATTCCTGCTCTTGTTGAGTGGTACACCCTCAGCAGAGCCGGCCCGAGGCATAAGCGAACTAAGCGGCCGCTTAGGGCCCCCGACTGCCTGGGGGGCCCCCTCCAAAAAAAAAAATATATATATATATATATATATATATATATATTTTTTTTTTTTAGTTTGTGTGTTTGATATTAACATCATATTATGCAAATGTGAGTTATCATACAAAAAAAGGAATAAGATGTTTTGGTCTGGATAATTAATAGCCTAAAAATGTAATCAGTTCATCTGGGAGGAAATCCGAAATTATCTGATCATGTCACGTTCACATCCATGCACAGTGTGCATTGAGTTTATTTAAAAACAATTGGAAATGGGGCTGCCCTCAGTTGCCCATGCACTGTGTATAGTCTATAGCCTATTTCAGCCTTGTCTGTGGAAAAAAAGATACAGTAGCTGGTAGGGATGGGCATAATTGATCGATTAATCGATCATTGCTCGTTAAGAATATTGTCGAGCACGTGAAATTGTTATCGATCATATAGCCGTTGTGTTGCGCAGTGTGAGTCCGGCAGCACAGCAATGAGTTTCACTATGTGGCAGCACCATAGACTGTATGGGCAGCAATTAAACATCCTACCAGCAGGGGGACATACTTAACTAGTAGTAGGAGACAACAGAACACGCTCAGGCAGCAGCCTGCGAGCTGCCGTAGATGTCAAAACAAACAGGAAAAAGTCAAGGCAAAGTTTGGCATCGGACCGGACATCTTTAGAACAGAAAATAACTAAGTTCATTAAGCATTGTGAAACCTTGTATAAGTACAGCACTTAAACAAACCGAATTATGTACCACTTGTACATTGAAGCCTACATCCGACCCTGTTTAACGTCTGACGTTAGCGCCGCTAGTATTAGCGGCTAACTTTAGCGTCCATGCTTTCCTACTTCGCCTTCATCAGGGAACTAATTTGCACTTTTTGTTTATTAGATGAAGTAACGTTAGGTCCTTTACCACTCAGAGAAACGTGCCGTGCCCTTATGCAGTCTTTGGCAGCATCTTAGGAGGCGCATATGTGTTTAAACTTTAAAGGTATCGTAGCATTGGCTCATTGTTGGCTCATAGCCTCGGGCTTTAACCAGCGCCGCATTTTATTATTATTTTATTTTAAAAAGTTGCCTTGTCTTAATAAATTGTTGTTTGCCTGGAATATCTTGGAATAAAGATGTAATTGAGTAAAAACCTCTTGTATACAGTCTATGGTAAAACGCTGTATTTTGGATGTTCTGTTGGCATTTTTTAATATGTAAAAAAAGATAACGATTGCTCGATAATTGCTCGTTAATTTTCCCGATGATCGATCAATGAAATTTCTTAAAATGCCCATCCCTAGTAGCTGGACAACAGAGTTCTTCTGCTTAGTTCCTCACACTGCATTTAAATGCATTCACTATATTACAGAGAAATATGTCCCGTAAAATAAAAAGAGCTCCAAGCCCAACCCAGAGGACCCTCCATAATATTTTATTTTATATTAATATTTTTATGGAAAATCCATGTGTCCTTCAATAGCTTCTAATTCATCTGACCCAGTGTCTCCAAATTATTTGTTCACACAAAATTTCTCAGATTTAGCCTCTTAATTTTCCTCTCAAAGTGCACCAGATTCATGCATTTCACTTTAAAAGGGTTAAAAAAATCTCCCGGGGGGGTAGACCCCCGGACCCCCCTAGGAGGGTCTGAATCTCGGCTGTCTAATATTTTCGCACAGCCGCACAGTTGAGGCACTAGCGGAAAACACTGGGTGTGTGAATGATATTTAACAAAGATCTATAGTTTCAGCAGCGCTAACATTGGAGAGGGGCCCCCTAATCATAGTTCGCTTAGGGCCCCCTGAAGGCTTGGGCCGGCTCTGACCCTCAGGGTCACAAAAGGAATATGTCATACCTGCCGAGTTTGGCTCAGGTTTATGGCGTGGCTGTCATCAAAGGAGGGAAAAGTTGAACTGGAGATTTCACAGCTTAATCGAGTGATGTAGAAAAAGCTTTCAATACATAAAGAGGAATGTTCTAACCCATGGCAGCTGTAAAGAAAGTCCCTAATCCTACAAGAAATTGTTATTTTTTTTTGCTTTTTTTTCAAGTTACCAGCAATGGCTTAACAGATGGAATCAGAGGAAAAGGGCACTCAGATGAAGTAGCCTCCAGTGCCCTAGTTTCTAGTGGAGCATCTTCGATCCCTGACCCATTAGAACCGCAGCATTTTGTTCTGAAGTGAAACAGAATTGGCATTTGGTGTTCATGAAAAATAACGCATGGTGATGGTGTTATTTATTTTTAAATGTCTAGAATGACAGCATTCAACAAATAAAAGAGAGATTTGAAAAGAGATTGTATAGACTTTTCTTGTTTGAAGTGCTGCTGTGACTGATTTGAATTCAAGCTAACCACGTTCGCTTTTCCTTGTGAAAGAGGAAACTGTTACCTTACAAAGCCACCTTTCAAATCTAAAAAGGTAACTGGTATTTATTGTATGTATTTAGTTATTGCTGATTTCTTCTAAAGATAGATAAATACATATTTTATATGCAAATATGATAATCTTCTATTAGTTATAGATGTATCAAGTGGGAATTTTCCTCCCACAGAGTCATGAGAACCCTGGTATTGCGGGCGGCTGGTGCTGTATGAAGCCGCTCGGGAATAGAAGATGTGGGGAAAGTAAACCAGGAGAATGGACTTCCTGGTTAATTCAGTAAATATGTGCGGCTGTGCTTTAGCCGATAAACCAAGTTAGCGCCGGATATTATTAGTTAACTCACCCGGTTGTGTGCGGGCGGCTTGCGCCTCAATATTTTGAACCCAAACATGACGGCTATGTCTGGGGAACTTTCACGACAAGTACAGCTAAGCACCGGTGTTTATATCTACGCCAGCCACGGTCCCCTGTCACAGCCAGGTAGGGTAATGTAGGCTACTTGCCTTTATTTTGTGCCGCCGTGCAAACAATGCTGCTGTAACTGTGTTTGTTATGTAGCTGCCTTGCTGTTTGTATGAATTTCCGAGCGGCGTGAATATGCAATGCTGTTTTAATGCTAGGCTATTTGTGCTGTTCAGTTGTTGTTTGTTTGTCTTTTGGCACAGTTGTTGGCCGTCTTGTTGTTGTTTTTGTGCGGACATGCACGCTGTTGTGTCGGGTCGGGTCTGATCGCAGCCATAGTTGATTAGGGGAAATAAATGATCGGGAGGGAAACTATAGGCGCTACGCGGGCATAACCATTTTTGACACAAAATGATCAAGCAACATTTTTGGTGCGTTACGCGCGTAACGCGTGTAGTGTGGCCGCACCTTTAGAGGCATGCTACGACTTGCAATACGAAACAGAAGGGTTTGTATCTTTATTCCCAATAGCTCTATGTATCTCGTGTATATCTCTCTATCCAGTTATCTCGTTCTATCAATAGGTTTTCTTTTTTGTCAACATGATCCACCCAGTACTTTCATCTTTCTTGTTCTCTGTCCACAACAATTAAATACTTGTCCACTCAAGGCTATATCAGGGAAAGGGAGGAAGAGGATGTGATCCTGTGGACAGCTTGAACACCTGCTGCACAGAAGCACATTCACTTCAGTTTTAATGAGATAATTGTATCTATCATGGAACACCACCGCAGCAGGGTGCCACTTACACGTGACACATAATTATTAATCAATTATACTGCTGCACGGGCTACCTGAGGATGTCTGGACATATGCAGCAAAGTAACACCAAGTGCAAGTGAAAGATGCATATACTTTTCTCTTTCAACTTTTTCCTCCCAGGTCTTAAAGGTGCATTATGTAACTTTGTGTGTGTCAGAGAGAGGAGTGAGGTATATTCTCATAACTGAATTAACAAACTTTCCACACAGGAAAAGTGGATCCCTGGAACACTGATTGAAGTTAGAAATCTACCTGAAAAGATAGTGTTTCACTGTTGTTGTGTACAGCACCAGTGCCTACAGATTTTTTTTTAACCTTTATTTATACAGGTAGATCCGAAGACTCTTTTGCAAGGGAGACCGGTTCCAGGCGCCTCAAAATAATTGTGTTTGCATTTATGATTAACAGTATTATTCTATAATCACATGAAATGAAAATGTGTTTGTAAACTAACTGCAGGTTCTGCAAATGTCAACAAATCCCTCCCCTGAAACTGCATAGTGCACCTTTAATTCAACACAATAACACCAAAGTTATGTGCCCTTCTGACGTGATCATGGTCTGTTGTGTTCACAGAGATGGGCTCAGCTTGCAGCATGAGGCAGGCAGGGAGGGCTGTTCTCAACAAGGCAGAGCCTTGAACTGTCCAAAGCAAAGAGGGGGTGGGGTGGGGGGCAGGGAGACATATGCCTAGCCCTACGGCCAACCATGCTAACCTGAAGCAGCAATGGATCATCATCATCAGACATGCAATGAGAGGGGCTTGAAGTATTCCCCCTGTGCGCAGAGATTGTGTCACTGTCATCACTTCCTGTGCAGACAGTGTCTCAGCTCAGTGAGCAGCTGCATTGCATCTGCAGCACACATAAGAACAAGAGTGGATGAGTTATACTGTGGAGCAATCATTGTGCAAACTATATACTTTACATTCACTGATGTACACATTCACTTTATGCAGAGATAGGTTGCCATGCAAAGAGGATCAAGTAGTAAACATCTGCACATTTACATGCCTGTACTGTCATTTATACTATGCAATTATATACTGTAGTTAGGAGCACATGTTCAACATGTCAATCTAGTGAACTAGTGTCACATTTGCTATATGTTTAATCTATATTAATGTACATAGAGAACTTAACACATTTTCCAATTAGGTTTTTTTCATAATGCATACACTCTCTACTCATTTTTCTTCCTTAGCTAGTCCTCTCACACTGTTTCTGCTGCTGCTGCTGCTGCTGTCCATCACCACCTTTGTATTCATTAACTGATGGTGTCTGCTGCTCCATTCAAAGTGAACTGGTTTTAGACCTTTTCAACTTCTAGCTGATCTTCCAGCAGCACTGTTTCCTGAAAAAGAGTCATACGAGTTTTCCTTACCTTATTAATACCTCTTTGACAGGCTTTCATTCTACTATCAAAGCTCTTTGGCCACAATAATATTGCAAAGGCTTTTCAAATGCATTCACATGTGCATCCACAAGTTAATGACTCTAGTAATCTACTAATATTATTGCACTGTTTTTACTTATTGTTAAATGAACTCTGGAGTCACTTAAATGTAAAGCTATACACACATTTGATTCTCCTCTTCACTGCACACCATATGAGCAAGTGTCCACGTGTCTGCCTGGCTGTGCAGATGTCTTTTCAATAAAAAACAAAAAGATGGGAAATTGAGAAAGGGAGGAGGGCTGCACCACAAGAGGAATACAAAAGATGAGTGCAACCGGAAGTTCTGCTACTCTCAGGTCTGCCTGATAGGGGCAGAAGAGAGCTGGAGATGCCTTCTCTGAGTAGGTTACATGCACAATGTGAGGAGAGTGCAGGCTGTGAGGTAACTGAGGGACATTTAAGCTGTTGAGTCATTCAACTGAAATGCAGGCATTCATTCCAGTAGTTTCCTCTGTTCTGCTCTGAAAAGTATTGTGACAAAGGTAACTGTCACCCTGCAATTACAGTTTTTCACAATTGCTTAAACACATTTCCTGATAGACTACCTCACTTTTTCAAAACCCTAAACACATATTTCAAAACTCAAACACAAAATGCAGAATCCTTCACCTCTCTTGCAAAAGCACACTCTACCCTCAAAACAATGTTAACTCTTCACTAAATGGTGTTTTCTGTTCAAATGACAAACACATAAAATCATATGACTAGACATTTCTAGCACTCATTGAACACTGGTGTGCAGAATAGAAAACACTATAGTATAAATGCAAACCACTATATGAATGCTTTATCAGTAGAATTATGCCTTTGCATGTTCATACACTTTCACCTACAGTAACAACAAATACTTTACGGTTTTTGCCAAATGCTAACACACATGTTGCAGAATAGTTTATTTTGCCATTTCAAACAAACACAATGAATAGGTAGGACTGCAGTTCAAGCATTTCAGTGTGTCAGTATAAACTACTGTACTGTACAGTAAAAAACAGTTACAGTAAAATTAGGGAACAATGGTAAAAAAACAGCGTTGTAAGGAATTGGGTGGTTGGATTATGAATCCTTTTATGAATACCTCCACCTGTTTGCATCTGGCCACTTCGCCTCATCAACATCACACTCAATGTCATCTTTTGAGAAGCAACAGGGAAATGATCACCTGATATCCAGTCTAAATCTCCTAATTATGGAGCGACTCAGGTTGGGCTGCACTCTCTGTCCAGGCTCCCTCATTGATAGGCCATGATCTATAACATGGTCCACTATAGTGTCCCTGTTGTATGTGTCTCTGTCTGTTGCCTTCTTTGTCCTCGTCCTCCTGTCGCTCTCTCTCCTCCTCTTTCCTTGACTCTTACCATCTCAGAAAGGAGCTGAGCTCACCTGAGGTCTATTTGTAGTGCTAAGGTTTAGACTGAATGGTATTCAATTAGTTTTTTTTTTTTCAAGAAGTGTGTTGGAGAATTTCAAACACAATGCAAAGCATAAATCGTGTTTGTAGGGTTGGTGCTTTGGTTTAGGGCATAGTTACAAAAGTTAGAGGTTGTGATGCTGTGGTCAGTGTTTACAGTATTCGGCAAAAACTGTATTTGTACTAAAATGTGCAGTCAACTGTAAATCACAGCAAACAGGAGCTCATCTCTGACCCTTCTATAGCTAACTGCACAAAAGCCTTTTGAGTTTAGAAATTTGATTGGCAGTGTGTTCTGTGTGAATACCATGAGAGAGAATTCAGGAAGAGTGTGCAAGATATAGAGAATTGTGTGTAGTACCTAGGGGGCAAAACCCCTTTTTTTTTTAAAACAGACATGGAGCGTTGTAAAAGGTTGTTCACCAGAAATGATATCCAGGACCTTCCATGATCACAACCTGGGTGGACAACCTGGTCAACAAGCTGCTGGAAAGCTACAGGGGGCCGACATAGAGCAAATCAGAACCACTGTTTAAGCGAATGGGGGTGGGCTAATAGGGAATTTTTTAAACTTATAGATATAATTATGAAACTTTGCAAGTTGATTACTGACATTAAAATAACAACTTTTTGTATTACAGTATTTTCCAAAAAGTTTGAATAAATAGGAAAAATCATCAATATCTTACTAATGATGCGTAACTGTGCATATCTGCAAAGCCCCAAAATCTAGATGTTGGACAAAAGCAGAGTCAATTTGTTTTTAAATTTTGAAAACAAAACAAGTGACCAACTGCCTGAAGCTTTTCCTAATCACAGTTCAAATTTGATCAATAACCCATAGAAAATTTATTTTTTACACAGTTTTTTCCAAGGGAATGTCTAGCCGTTTCCTAAAATACCAGCTGGAGACTCCAAAAGGACACTTTTGGTCCATGGCACATTTTCTATGGGTTATTGATCAAATTTGAACTGTGATTAGGAAAGGCTTCAGGCAGTTAGACACTTGTTTTGTTTTCAAAATTTAAAAACAAATTGACTTTGTTTTCTTCCAACATCTAGATTTTGGGGCTTTGCAGATATGCAAATGTACGCATCATTAGTAAGATATTGATGATTTTTCATATTTATTTAAACATTTTGGAAAATACTGTAATACAAAAAGTTTTTGTTTTAATGTCAGTAATCAACTGGCAAAGTTTCATAATGATATCTATAAGTTCAAAAAATTCCCCATTAGCCCATCCCCATTCACCCCCATTCACTTAAACAGTGGTTCTGATTTGCTATGTCGGCCCGCTGTAGCTTTCCAGCAGCTTGTTGACAAGGTTGTCCACCCAGGTTGTGATCGTGGAAGGCCCTAGATGTCATTTTTGGTGAACAACCTTTTACAACGCTCCAGGTCCATAAAATCACTTTGCCCCCTGGGTATAGTGTTGTGAAAAATGTGTTTCAGATTGTGCACATTGTGTCTGATGTTCCAAAAAATGTGTTTAAACAATTGTGAAAAACTGTAATATCACACTAAATTGCATTATTGCCAACAATGTAAGACAGTTACTTTGAGTAAAACCTTTTCATGTAGTGCATATACTCATAGTATTTGGTTTTTCTCTCTCCACATATGCATATAGTATATGTTCAGATGTTACAGTAAAACCTTCAACCCATGACGCACTGTCTCTATATTGAGGATGACATCAACATTTTCAACAAGTGCCACACTGGTCTGACTCAGTGATTCATACCCACCAAGGTCTGCTAAATAATCAGGATGGACACAAGTGAAAACTCCAGTAAAGCTACCTTTCAGCCCGCTGCAGGAAGCATACAGTACTGTATTTTAAAGTAGCTGATGCCATGTACAGTATCTATAATAATCACTTGACGCAACTGTGATTTATTGTATCCTTGCTGAGAGCATTGATATTTTCTGTTTATGTTTTCATATTAGCTAGTTAACTTTCCATTAGATTTTCTGTAATCGTTTTGCACTTTTGTCAACATTAGTCTATTTCCCTGCATACAAACAAAGCTGGATTCCATTGTGGTGGGATGAAACAGTGAGGAGTGAGTGAGTGCGTGATGGTGGTGAGGGTAAGTCTGCTCGATCCTTGTGTGGGTGTGTGTGACTGTTTGCGTTGGCTGGACAGTTGGTGGGGATGGTTTTAGCCCAGTAGCCTCGTGCTCCAGGCTTGCCCATTCCACAGCCTACACCCGGGTTGGGGTGGGAGTGGACGCTGCGTCAGCACTTACTCATACCAGGACTTGTAGTGGTGGAGCAATCAAAACGAAACATGACTTCTGGTTCTCTTTTTGTCTTTTTTTGCGAACAGCGTTCTGATTCAACCCCCCGCATTTCATCTCTACTATGGAGTGGTGATGTCACATGGGGGATGGTGGCAGTGACAGTGTAGGAATTGAACTGTCTGCTGCCTTGACACATTGTAACAGTGGCTCCAGTGTATTATGTTCTTAGAGAATTTCACAGAAGCAGAGACACCGAGGTAATAAACTGCTCTACTGCCAAAGCGATGGCAATACAGCCCAATTAAACAAGGGGGGTCAAGGAGCAGGGGAACAATCTACCAGCAAACGGTGTGGCAGGCTGAGAAGTTTGTTCAATGAAAAGACACAGCATAAGCCAAAGAATGACGCAGAATATTGAGGAAGCTATGCAACAAACTGGCATTTTCCAAATCAATGGGCCCATCGATGTCACAGACGTGTGAGACGATGCATCTTACAGAGCTATTTTTCATTCAGTGCTATTTAGATTAACTTTTTTCTAAATGTCTAAAATGTTATACTGCATAAATACGTTTTATCATACTCATGGCTCATGGCTACTGGCACTGCCTGGCCATCATCATTAAACAGGCCTTTAGGTAAAAGTGAAAACTCAGTTTTACAAAAATTAATAAACGCAAATGTCCTCCAACCTCATTAGATTGCAGTGCTGCACATTTGACACAATTATCTGAGCTCAAGGGAAGGCTAGGCTAGTTTATTTATAAAGCAAATTTCAAACACAGAGGCACATTTAAAGTGTTTTGCTATGAAGCACAAAAAGTCATAGACGTGCAGTAGTACATTCACTGTAATAGTGTAAATGTTTAAGAATGTAACATCTTTAACCCCAGGAAAGGCAAACAGAGAGGTTTTAAGCAACATATGGCTGGCAGACCCGAAGTGTTCATAGCAACTGAAGAAAGCTTGGGTATGATTACTTCTGACCAGGGGGACGGAGAGAACCTGAACTGGATGGTCTCGATCAGTCATTACAGAGCAGCACACCAGAGAGTCTTAAACCTTTCACTGCTTTGTAAGGCAATAAAGGCATTTTGAAATCAAGTCTTTGATGCATAGTGCAAAAAAACACCACAATCCTTACACCACAATATTGCTTTGTATGGACATTGCAATTTGTCAGCAGAGATACTGATACAATTTCTTAATACAGGCAAGAGGAATTATAGAATAGACTAATGTGTATTTTAGTATTACGCAATCATGATTTACTGGTTCCCTGTGGTGACGGAAGGCAATTTTGCCCATTTCTGTTAAAAACAATTTACACAGTGAATACGTTTACACCGGGGAACTTTCTGCCAACTTTGGGGTTTAAGACATAGATAGTAAATAATATGGGTGTAGCATCCGGGCTGACCTCAGTTATTCACACGGCATCCAATAATCCTGGTTTGTCCGCGTCCCCATTTTGTGAGGGGGAGGGAGATAGCTGACGTAATACCTCCGAGGCAAAGTGAGGGACAACGGGCGGAGAGCTGTCACTCAAGAGATCGCGCCAATATATTTTAACCTCCGAGAAAATAAAAACTAGCGTGGTCCTAAAAAATTCACCCCCCTCAGTGTTGTCATGGAGATATGACCTGAACATACAGACTAACATGGTTTTGTGGCCCAGGCTGTAAATAGGTTTAATAAGACTTTGAAAACCGCCTGTCTAACAAGTGAGTCAAAGAAAAACTGCTCGGTCTTGGCACCACGCCCTAGTGGCACTTCCGGTTACTACAGTTGTGGTCACTTCCTTATTGGATGCTGGTAAAAATCGCTGAGGTTGGGCCTTGGTTTAAGAACAATGCAGCCTTATCCCTGCAGTACTCCTTTGTTGAGGCGCGCAACTTTGTTTTGTAATTAATTACAGTATATGTACTGCTGTGTTTACAGCTTGTTCCACTGCCCCCAAGTGGGAAAACAATTATAGTAGGCCTAATGCTTTAAACAATTGGTGAGTATATTTCCTTACTCCAATATTATTATGTAATACTTCAATAGTATTTCTCAATATCAATTCTGCTCCACTTCGTCCTCACTACACTTGTGGTGTATGTTTTTGTTGAGATAACAAGCAACATATGAGCAAAATAAAAAACAAAACCTGCAAAGAAAAACACATTAACTTTCAAATATTACATAAAGAAAAGAGACGAATCAATTAAAGCAATCTGCGATCACAACATGCTGTTTCACGTCTTTTACCGCGGCTATAAACTGTTGCGAAGACTCCCCGTCTCGTTGTTTTTCTTGTTTTATGTTGAAATGGCGAGTCCAGCAAAAAATAGCCCTCAAATTATGGGCACCACTTTGTATTTCAATTTTCAGAGCACAATCAATTATGTTACATCTGTCTTGCCAGAGATTTTTTGATGCTAAATCAAAACAAATACAGAGTTAGTTGGGCTAGTGTTTCTATAAGTGGCCCAATCAATCTGTTTTTTTTCTGTGGTGATACAGACTATTTTCTTCAAATAAGATGTACCTTTGATGAGCGGTAATTGGATGCCATGAATTTGAAAAACCGTCTCCCATAAAAACCTGGCTCGCTAAACAAATTCTATTTTTTGCGACGCTGTAGCTATGGCAGCATCTGAACTGGAAGCTGATGACTATCCCAATCAAGCAAGATCCATCTATTTCATCCAAGAATAGGGTTTTAATGATAGACTATTTATTCTTATATCCACAAACATATGAACATTTACCGTGCAAGCATGCCTTGGTTCCCATCAAATGCTGCAGAAGGCTCATTTGAGGACAAATTTTCTGTGATTCTTTGAGTGTCAGGTCAGGTTCAAAGTGTAATTTACAGGTGGATGGGCTACTGAATGCGCAGTTGCGAAAATAAAAGGCCTAATAGTCAGCCGAGTAGAGTCCCTTTTTTTCTAGTGTGATAGCAACACAAGAAATACTTCTTCAACCTCATAACTTCATTGTCTTCTGTGGGTGTGGGTGTGTGTGTGTGCACGTGCGTGTGTGCATGCGTGCGGCTTGTAATGTGCTCTTCAGTTCCTTTCCTCTTATGTGAATGTGAGTAAGTGTTTCTTGGATATCTGTGTTTGCTTACTTCAAAGCAGCTTTGTGGATCCACAGGGCTCTTACAGCGTTTGAGACTGTACTTAAAAAAAAAGAGAGAGACATGCTTCAGTGCACATTTTCCAGCTGTCTGTTACTCTGCTTTCTAAGATGATAGATAGGTCCTCTTGCGTTTCAAAGATAATTGTATTTACAAAAGACGATACCATCATCATAATTCAATGCATTTCAACAATTTGATGCCAAGCAGTGGTGTAGTCTAGTTTTTTGTAGTGGGTATACTGTGATGATTCCTTCCTAGCCTCTTCTTGAATATGCAGCATAGCATTTGTACATTAAACATATGGCTTACACCGTGGTTAGTTTACAATTTTGTTGTTTCTGCATTAGGTGCAGCAAAGGCAAAAAACATTTTACACCTTAGCCTGCCTTTAGAAAAACAGAGTTTAGGATTTCTATTCCCAAATTAAATTGGGGGGTATGGGGGTCTCCCCCAGATTTTTTTTATATTAAAATACATTGTTTCCCGCCCTCTGTTGACACTACAATAGAAAAACACAAAAATCAGTAAGTCTGTTCTGTCCCTTGTAGGGGGATCCAGGGGTATGCCCCCCCCTGGAGATTATTTTTACCTTTTTCTAAGTGAAATGCATGAATCTGGTGCACTTTGAGAGGAAAATTAAGAGGCTTAATCTGCAGAATTGTGTGAACAAAGAATTTGGAGACACTGGGTCGGATGAATTAGAAGCTATTGAAGAAAGACACTTGGATTTTCCATAAAAATATTAATTTTAAATTAAATATTATGCAGGGTCCTCTGGGATGGGCTTGGTGCTCTTTTTCTTTTATGGGACATATTTCTCTTTAATACAGTGAATGCATTTAAATGCAGTGAGAGGAACTAAGCAGTAGAACTCTGTTGTCCAGCTATCTTTTTTTCCACAGACGAGGCAGAAATAGGCTGTAGACTATACACAGTGCATGTGCGACTAAGGGCAATCCCATTTCCATTTTTTTTTAAAAATAAACTCAATACACACTGTGCATGGACGTGAACGTGACGTGATCAGTTAACCTCGGATTATCTCCCAGATGAACTGATTCAATTATTAGGCTATTAACTATCCAGACCAACACATTGTATTCCACATTTTTTTGTATGGTACATAACATTTGCATAATATGATGTTGATATCAAACATAACCTAAAAACTAAAAAAAAATGGGGGGGGGGGGGCCTGGCGGTCGGGGGCCCTAAGCAACCGCTTAGTTCGCTTATGCCTTGGGCCGGCTCTGATTTTTTGATGCTAAATCAAAACAAATACAGAGTTAGTTGGGCTAGTGTTTCTATAAGTGGCCCAATCAATCTGTTTTTTTCTGTGGTGATATATACAGACTATTTTCTTCAAATAAGATGTACCTTTGATGAGCGGTAATTGGATGCTATGAATTTGAAAAACCCTCTCCCATAAAAACCTGGCTCGCTAAACGAATTCTATTTTTTGCGACGCTGTAGCTATGGCAGCATCTAAACTGGAAGCTGATGACTATCCCAATCAAGCAAGATCCATCTATTTCATCCAAGAATAGGGTTTTAATGATAGACTGTTTATTCTTAGATCCACAAACATATGAACATTTACCGCGCAAGCATGCCTTGGTTCCCATCAAATGCTGCAGAAGGCTCATTTGAGGACAAATTTTCTGTGATTCTTTGAGTGTCAGGTCAGGTTCAAAGTGTAATTTATAGGTGGATGGGCTACTCAATGCGCAGTTGCAAAAAGAAAAGGCCTAATAGTCAGCCGAGTAGAGTCCCTTTTTTTCTAGTGTGATACTAACAACACAAGAAATACTTCTTCAACCTCATAACTTCATTGTCTTCTGTGGGTGTGGGTGTGTGTGTGTGCGCGTGCGTGTGTGCGTGCGTGCGGCTTGTAATGTGCTCTTCAGTTCCTTTCCTCTTATGTGAATGTGAGTAAGTGTTTCTTGGATATCTGTGTTTGCTTACTTCAAAGCAGCTTTGTGGATCCACAGGGCTCTTACAGCGTTTGAGACTGTACTTAAAAAAAAAGAGAGAGACATGCTTCAGTGCACATTTTCCAGCTGTCTGTTACTCTGCTTTCTAAGATGATAGATAGGTCCTCTTGCGTTTCAAAGATAATTGTATTTACAAAAGACGATACCATCATCATAATTCAACGCATTTCAACACTTTGATGCCAATTGCCAAGCAATTTGACGTTGCTTGCAATTACAGCGTCACATAGGCACTGCACTTACTAAGACGTGCACTCTTTCTGATTTGGTTCTGATAGAGCAAAGTGCAGATTTGATAAAAATTATAGGAGCCAGGCATTTACAGCAACACTGGAGCATTCTTGAAGCCCATATTACCCTTTCACTCACTGTTGGCTACCCATTGTCTCACGTAGGTCAATCTATGAAAAGCTTGAGAGCAGCCAGTAAAGGTCATTACTTTCTCACAGTAGGGGGCTCGGATTTGCCGTCAGGTATTGAACAGCAACATTCGCTCTGAAGAAAAAAGAATAAGCTTAACAGAGAATAGTACAGGGCTCCTCTGTGTCTCCCAGTTTTTACTGAACCCAACTTTTATAAGCAATATTTAAATAACCCTCGTTATTGTATTGCATTGTTTTTCAACTTTGTAATTTTACTGTGGACTGACAATAAAGGAATCCATCCATCTATCTATTTATCCATCTACTCATCCATCCATCCATCCATTCATCTATTCAAATCCTACACCTGATTACTTTAAAATTACTTTTTGGGAAATACATTTTTCTTTCATACATGCCCCAGAATTTCTTTCTTGTGTAATAACAATGCTTTATGGGTATTTTGGTATTTTGCCACCACAAGAAAAGCACATACCTGTTTCATGGCAATCAGAAGGGTTATCAGTACTTTATTCTTTAATAAGGTCTGAAAAATAGTACAGACATATTGAAAGTATAAAAAAAAGTGGATATGGTAAATGGACTACACCTAGCCTATACTGTATAGTAGCAAGGCGCTTTTCATTCACCCAGTCACACATACAACGAAAGCAGCCATTACACCACAGGTGGTGCAAGCTAACTATCGGGGGCAATTCAGGTTTCAGTGTCTTATTAACATTAAAACACACAAGTACATGTAGCTGATGCATATAGTAATATAAAACACAGTTTGTCGCCTCTCCTCTCTTTCGCCTCCTCACTTTAGTTTCTTGTGGGTCCCCATCAACCTGCCGGAAGTGGAAATCCACCATTAACACAAAGTCCTTGAGAATTCTCCACCTGATTCTCTGTCCCCATGGAAACCTGATCAGCTGAGACTGAGAGAGAGAGAGCGAGAGAGGGAGTCAGTCAGTTAGTGAGACAGAGAGGTTGGAAAGAGGAGAGAAAAAAGGTGTTTTGGGTTGCGATAAAAACACAGTCATGGGTCTCTCCTCGCAGGCTTTTAATTAATTCATCATTCATTCAGACTGGTACAGTTTTGAGTATAAAGAAGAATGAAAGTTCAGTTTATTCCCTTTCGTTAATAAGGGGGAACTATAACAGCAGTTTCTTTTTAATGAAACAAGTTGTCTATCCAAACAGCCGGCAGCAGACATTTTCTATAAATCCTATATCAACACTCTAATTAGCGTTGTTTGCATATCCCTCAACTCCTGGGGGAAATATCTGGAAATATTCAGCTAAACGCTCCAATATCTTAGCCAGCCCATGTCACCATATAACTTCAGGCTGTCTGCCGTCTGCTTCTGGACAGGTAGCACACAGTGGAATATGAGGTCGATTAGAGTTCAAAATTCAAGGGCAGCAGAGTTACATGATAGATCTCTGTTGCTTGAAAACCAGGAGCAACCTGACTCAATTGATATGACACTTTATTATCAATTGCTTATATAAAAGTTTTAATTTTCGCAGCTTCAAGCGTCAGTTGACGTTCCATTATTGAAGGTGCACTAGGCAGTTTCAAGGGAGTGTTTTTGTTGTTGTTGTTGTTTTACAATTACAGTTAGTTTACAAGACATATTTTCTTAATATGTACTTCTTAGGATGTAATAATTCTATCATAAATCAGAAGTAAATTATTTTGAGGGACTTGGAACCAAAACTAAGACTGGAATATGTCTGTAAACGAAACTGTGGGCCCTGCTGCTGTAAACACCAACAGGGAAACCGTAACTTTTAATGTTGCTTCCTCACTTCAAACAGTGTTCCAGGGATCCAATTTTCCTGTGAAGAAAGTTTGTTTATTCGGTTATGAGAGTATACCTAAGACTGTGTTTTGCATGTTGCACCAGATGTACAGTACCTTTGATTCTTTCTGCAGTGGCAATGACATAGTGACTCACTATCATGAATATTTCTTTAAACCACATAGCATGGAATTTGATTGCATGACCATAAACCATAGATTGTTTTTTCATCGACCTTGAGTGGGTTTGGAGCTGTTCATGTCTGCAGGACATTGCTTTTTCCTCCCCATCTCTTCTTTACTCAATTAATGTCTGTGTATGCTGCTGCCTCTCATACACACAATGACCTCTCTTTGTTTTGATCCCCTGACGCCCAATTCTCATCAAATCTTACTTGACGATTATCTCTCTCTGTGCATGTGTCTCTCTTCTGCAGCAGCAGCAGCCCTCCATGTCTCTTATCTCTGCTTCTCCATCAGTCTTGCACAAACTCAACATGTTGTCTGCCGCTGCCTCGCCCACCACTTCCGCTCGCTCCCGGTTACTCTGCCTCCCTCCCTCCCTCCCTCCCTCCCTGCATCTCTCCCTTTTTGCCTAGGCTGTCGTCTCACCGCTCGGTTCACGTCAGCATAATGTGAGGCAGTTATGTTTCTGTCCACAGCTCAAAGCCATTTCTCCTTTGTATTTGGTCTGTCTCACACTTTTTCCCTGTCTGTGGCTTTCCCTTTTTCACTGTCTCTCTAGGTCACTTTGACAGCACCGCCATTGACATCTGGAAAGGGAGAAAACCTTCTGCCTTCAGGCGAGAGTGACTGTCTGTATTCAGGCCATCAGCACAACAGATCGTGTTTCAGTATATGTTCAAAATGTGCAATGAAATGGGCATATTCTAAAACTTTTATTTGTGAAGAGTAAACATGGGACTTATTAAGCCAATTCATAATATTAAATAAGTATCTCATATTATATTCATCAGCAAAGCAAGATATCTTTTTCGCAGTCTCAATATGCCACCATCTTTGCAGCTAGTGCAGCCACACAATCAAAATTTTGCCAGGAGGAAAGAATATGCATGAAGCATCAACGGCATATTATGTTTGGCCAATGTGTTGAACGAGCAAACGTCTTCCAGGTTTTTATATCATTATCAATATTCCTCCAAATTAACATGGAGATAACCTTTCAAAAACTGGTGTAAAGAAAAAATGTCAACAATGACAAATAAGATATTGCAAAAGTTATTTCCCTGTGCACCAGGTGATTTTTATTTTTTAGGGGAGAGGAGCTGCAGACTGACAATTGATGCCTCAACACTGGATTCATTATTCACAGCCCAAACATGGTGGTTGCTGCTTGGTCTATAGTAGATTAGTTTGTGTGTTGTTAGTGTCTTCTAGCATAATCCTCCCTATTTATTCAGTTTACTTGGATTCTAATACAGTATAAGACCCATATGATCTCATTAAATCCAAGACGAAAGACCTGCAACATATTCGGCTTTTGCTCAAATGTGTGATGTACATTTTCTTTTGGGATTGTGCGACAGTTTGATATTGCATTACATAATCATGCAAAGTGTCCCTTGTGCAATCCAATTCCCACTTTGTTCTCAGCTGATTGCTGAGAGACGCGCACAGTGTTTATAGTGAAGGACTATTGGGTGCAGCTTTCAATCGAGTGGCCTACAGTGACATTGAAAAAAAAACAGTTCAGTCGACACTCTTTTTTAACCATCTCAATAAAAAATGGAACTTTATAAGCAACCACGGTAGCTTAAGGACCACAACAATGGATTGCATTAGACTGTGCAAATGTTCATGATATGGGATTGATTTGTTTTTGGCAATGTTGTCATTTTATATAATGACTCATTCACACCAGAGCAACAGAATGTTCTCTGCTTTGCCCTTTAAAACACTCCGAAAGCAACATTCAATACGCCTGTTGAATGAACTTCACCTTGGTGCGTCATCCTGCTGTAGAGGATTTAAGGACATATTTCTTCTGCATGCACCATCACCACCAGTCTTTGTTGCTTGTCTTTGAGACATATCTGAGCTCATGGCAACCAGTAGTGGAAGAAGTACTCAGATCTTACTGTAAACACCTCAAGTAAAAGTAGCAATAGGCCTACAGCAATACCACCGTGTATAATGACTCTATATAGTAAAGACCCTGCAGTAAAAATGTGACTTAATTTACAAAAGTATAAAAGGTAAACATATACTTCAAGAGCCAAAAGTAAAAGCACTCATGTAAAAAGTCCCATTCATTATGTAAAATGGCCCATTTCAGAATAATATACAGTATATTCAACCTGGTATCACGCCGAGGCGTCACTTCCAGACGCATGGACCGGCGGCTCTATTTCACGCCTTGCCTGACCAGGGCGGCTCTATTACACACGCGCACCTCCCGCCGTCCAAATGAACGGAGGAATAGTCTAAATTAACGGAGGAATAGCGCTCGGCGTGAGATCGGGTTGGTATATTATATAGTTGGATTATATTAAGTGATACATTAATGTGCACATCACTTCAATCTAAATTTGAATTATTTGTATATACTGCTGGGTAGTTTATGGATCAATCAATTAAAGTTACCAAGAGATAATAATACATCATCATTTATTTGGTGATTATATTTTGTAATATGACTCTAATTCTGCTAAATTAACAAGTAACTTAAGGTACTAAAAAAAACTGTGGTCGATTAAAAAGTAAAATATCTCTCACTGAATTGAAAGTCAAGTGGAAGAACAAAATAGCAGAAAATACAAATCCTCGAGTACCATAAAATAGCTGAGTTTATGTATATTGTTACTTTCCTCCACTGATGGCCTGTCCCCTGTATATCTCTGCACTATTTTCAGAAATGGCATGTTTTGATGGCCTAATGGATCTCAACAGGCATGTATTTACAGAGTTGCACTTCCCAAACCATTTCCGCGGCCTACCGAATGGCAGGAAAGGAAGATGAGTTCACATGAGCAGAATAGATATAATGGGGCTACTTGTTGGAGCTTGTTATGAATAGCTTCAGTACAGTGTGAGCGTGAGGACATTTAGGAGAGGGGAGATGAAAGGATGACATATTATTCATTCATGTACATATTTATAGATATATAAACTGATTCAACTGTGGATAATATATATGTTTTTAAAGCATCTGAGGATGAGTCAGGTCTGAAAGACTGTACATGTCTTCGTGCTGCTCCCTACTTTTTCTTCAAAACAAAAACCCACATTGTGTCTCTGTGAGTGTTCACGTGTGCAAAACAGATGGAAAGCAGACGTCAGCAAGGTTTACACCTCTATTTCTGTCCAACTGGCCACATACGTAACTCATTACTACATTGATGGAATTATTAGATTTTTCTTTTACCTTTAAAAAAAAAATGAAATCATACAGCAGGATAATTTGGCAACTTCATAACCAAATTATAAATACCATCCCTCCGTGGTGAGTAAGAAAATACAGTTTTGGTGTGAAATTATGAAACGTTGTGGTAAAAATGAGCCGACCCGCACGTGACACCGGGATAGCTCCCCTGCTGTTCTCCATTCACAGAAGTGGATGTTCACGCTTCTGGTGTAAATGTGTTCCTGCCGGGGCTGAGTGGTCACGTTGAGAGTAGTTGCACAGTAGGGCAGGAGACTCAGACACATCTTGTCCTGCTGAAAGTAGAAATGGGCATTGCAGCTTGTTTTTGTTAGCATCAATACCACATATTCTGAGATGCTACCTTGAGTAGAAATGTTCTTGTATATATTATTAACTAATATTATGTGTCAATTTACTGTACATAAACATGCTGTTTTTTGAAACAATTGGTTCACAGTAGAACAATTGACTCCATAGAAGTATGCCAAATGGGGGGTTGACATTTCACTTCCCTATAACCAGCTCTTTCCTTGTTTTTCTTCCACAAAAAAAAATTCAGAATGATTTGCAACATAATAAAATATGCATTCCTATATTCCTTGTCTCCAGTGACAATCAAGTCCAACTGTGAGTAAGGGCAGGTGGATTGTGTCAACTGTCACAACAAGACACTGTTGAAAGAAAACTAGATGATGGCGGACTAAAGGTTCACTTCTTCGGAAGTCAAAAATCTCTTTGTCAAACGCACACATGTAGAGTTGGCTGGCAGTGTGACTAAATCCTCTTTTGACAAGATGAGGCTGTTGATGAGGATGACTAATGAGCTAATGAATACACTGATGTTTTGACCTTAACGATGACAGCTTTCTTGTTCTGTGTATCAGAAGTGAGTGGTACTGTACATCTTTGTGTGTGAACAGGAATTCTTCTTCCTCTCTCTGGAAGATTTAAACACTTTGGGTTTCATTTTGTGGTTTTCTCATCTCGCATCCATGCCAACATGTCATATTTATTTGACAAACAATCCACAACTGTGTCATACAGAACAGAAGGTGTAGCTACTAGCTAGCAGTGAAGATCTTTCACATATGATCTGTCTGAAAGTTTGCAGATCGGGAGGGTATAGTACAGTCTGAGAGAGAGCTGCAAAGAGTCACTCACTGGAAGCAGATTGAGTTAGAGGGGAGTGTGTGTGTGTGTTTGTGTAAGTGTCAATGTGATTGTGTTAAGCTGCATGCGTACATGCATGTTCATACATGAGAGGCTTTTTTGGACGTAAGTCATACTCGTGCTCTCCCTCCCTCTCTCACACACACACACCATCATAGTCTCACACAAACACTGCTACACATCCCACACACAACCCCCTTATACATGTGCAGTCATACTCTTACACATATCAGTGTTCTGGCTAGAAATGATGCCTGCTTAATTACTTAAAGCGGCTACGAGTAACATTTAAATATCTTTTAAACAACCTCATGTTTCCTCTGATAATCATAAATTACCTTTAACAGCAAACGAGACCATCAGTGCAAAGAAAGACGTTTTTAAATTGTTTTTATTACTGCTTTTGGTCTGGTCGCACACCCAGTCCGATTTTCGGTTCGCTCGTGCAGGCTCTATGGTCACATATCCGTATTGGTCGCAGATTTCAGTGTGGCGCAGCAACGTGAATTGAGAAGCCTATCCCTCCAGGTGAGGAAAGGGGAGCGGGAGCCTAGTTTGAGACAGTTATTTGTCGTCATAATGACTGATAACGGGGCTGAACCATCAAAGAAAAAATGCAATGAAGAAAAGCTAAAAGGGAGAGTGATATAGGCTACGCGCGGGACCAGGGCGTTGCCAAGCAACGTGTATACAATTTCACGAGAGCGAAACTAGACTGCAGTGTTTACTCCTAAATGAATGAGCGGTTGGTACTAACACAAAGTTTGCTTTGCTTCACCATCATCAGATAACCATTATCTGAAATAGTCATTATTTACAACAATATAAACACATTACCTCATCGTGATCCATACTAACTGCCGTCTCTCGTTCATTCGCTTTCTGTGAGGAGTCAGACATAGTAGGGAGGTTAAGTGACTTTTGACTTCAAGTCATGATGCAAAAGTCCCCTTTGGTATGGAAGTACCTTAGGGTCATAGAAATACATTTATCCAAAGACACAAGTGAGATCACCCTTTTTTTCTGAAATACACACCTTTTTCGAAAATGGCCGCGGAATGTTATGACAATAAACAGTGCAATACACCAGAGCTCATATATTTGCTTCTGTTTTAGCTATAATGACAAACTTAGTGTCAAAATGTACATTGGTTTGGTCAAGGAATGCAATTTGATAGGTTTCAAGGCAAAAAAAAAAAAATCTCCTTTTCTCCGGCTATTCTATTTTCCGCCATAGCCTAATTATGCATTTCGCATCATAACTCCTGAACCAAACATGATAACACATAACAGGTGATGCCTACCCCCATGTTTTCATGGTCAGGGATTACAATGCTACCACATACAACATCAGAAACTGTTCAGGTCAATAGTTAAGGTTGAATTAATTGATTTTTGGAAAATTAAATTTTTTTAGTAACCCAGAAATAGGCTTAGGTGTCTGTAAAAGAGTATAACAGTATCAATATTAAAACATATATTTTTGTCTGTTGTCTACACAAAGGGCCACATCCACTGAGAATGGATTGCACATGCTAATAGTTCGACGCATTGTGGAGAAACAGTGGGCGCAATCTGCCCCTGTTTTAGCACAGTATCCACAAAGTATATATATACCGGTGCTTACACCCACAAAGTTTGACAGCTGGGCGCTGTTTGCCATTGTTTATCGTTTACTTGAGTAAACTAGTTTTGAGGTTGAGGTGCAATCTGCAACGAGTTCTATTTGCAGAGGAAGGGAGTAATTTTGCGCTGGATTTTGAATATTCACTCATTTAAATACATTCAAATGGGACAAGCGCACCGTCGGCGCTGTCTGCTTGGCAGGGCCATTTCATTGCAGTCTGCGTGAATTTCAGCCTTTGTGAGTCATCTGTGCAAAGCTATTTTTTCTCACATTTGCACCGGTTTAGCGGCCGAAAAAGCAGCTCAATCTTTTAATGGATGTGGCCAAAAGAGTTCTGTACTGTCCAAATAGACTGGAAAATTGGCACAGTGTGGTAGCCTGGAAATCCAGATCTGCCGCTGGCCAATTTAAATTTGCTCAGCTTGTTGGTCAAGGCACTCTGCATTGAAGCTCATTAAATATGTCAGAAAATTCTGAGCAACGTTTCAATTAGTTCTATCTGATATGGGCAGGCCAGAGCCCTATGTATGGTGCTCTGGGGCGAACATAACCGGATGACGACAGTGCTGTGCATGCGCCGCCGAAGCCGTGATAGTAAACATCAAAGATGGCTGTGGATATGTTGTTTGAGTTTCAGACGGCTTTGGCCTCGACACTTGGAAGACGGCACTCAAATCTTTTATTAGCAAGAAAGAGCATGTTCTGTTTTGCCGACCGATCACGGCAAAAGTTTAACTTACCAGTTAACCCCGCTGTTCGCTAAACAAACAGGGCTTAATACGTCACCTTGTGCATCGCTCTGATTGGTTGTAGCGCAATCCAATTGTGTGCACTGATATTTGAAATGCATGCGTAGGAGCCACCCCTTGAGTTGGGAAGGTCTATTGATCGTGGCCAGACCCTCTATCAGTCTAGATATGGGTCTGGATTTACAGGCTAACAGTGTGGCACTCACTCAGTGAAATCCTCCTTCGTCTTTCTCCCAAATGTTGATATTCTACCCCCATCATCACATTTGATCAGCTGCTTTGATGGAAGGCCCTTTTGATCATAGAAGCTGTGCCACAGGGAAGTGACTTGGGCAGCGTGGTTTTGGGGTCTGTTGCACATTTCATGGCTGGTGCTGAGTTGCAGGAGGAAATGGAGCTTTTCTAACTTTTCTTTTTGCTAATATCAGTAATATTTCCCTTATCTATGTGCAGTGGATGTGCAAGCTCCTATTGGATCATCCAGATATTTACCAGAAATGTGTGAACACTGGCGAACAGAACAAGCACATGGCGGATGCAAGGCGAGCATGCGACATGAAGGATACACTGATCTGAACTACCTCCAAGAAAGACACCATTTCTACTTGGATCCATTCTTATGCAGTGTCTCTACTGGGGTCAATGCATACCTCTATGGAATGTTGATAAGGGAAAGATCATCCCAAACACCATTTTGGCCAGCATGGATGGACAGACTACTGTCAAGAAGTGGGTTCAGGCGGTCAACAACAGTACAAAGAATGTCAAGATCGATTGTGGAGTAGTGGAGGTCGATCTTCACCTGCTTTTCCAGCGCTCACAATTGCTGCAAAAGGTTCATCCAGAACCGTTTGACACCTTCTTGTTGCTTCAACAGCCAGAAAAGCCACTATTAGCAGATGCCATTTGGGCGCTCCACACACCTGACCTTCCAGGAGTCACAGATGGCTCAATCAACTCCCTGAGTGTACCGACAAACATGGCAAAAGGGCAAGCCTGACTGAGCATGCAGCATGGATATGCAGCCAATTCTCTCTTAACTTCATCAGAAAACTCAATCCTGCAAAACGATCAATAATTGCATTGTCAGACTGCAGCTCCATTTGTTTCTTTGATTTTTGACTTTACTGTACTTTTCTCACTCAAGGAAAATAAATGCACATGATGATTTCATCTAAGAATTTCTCCAGCATGACTCACTAACTAATTACATGAGATGAGATGTAAGTTACAATGCCCTGAATGTTTGAGGAAGGGGACATTTCAGAGGCTACATTGCTAACATTTCACAGTGTCAGCTTCATCCAGGTCCTGCTCCATGCCATTTTAGAAGCTTTGACAAAATCTACCAAATCCCACTCAAGTGATTCATACATATTTATGCATACTTATGAGGGAGTAATCCCATTTAACATGGCGGCATCGCTTCACTGAGGACTATTTTTAATGCATCACAACGAAAAAGCTGCTTTTCTCCAAAGTATGCAACATTTATTTGCAATGACACCAAATACAGCCAGAGCTTTCAGCCTGAAAAATGATAGTTGGCAGACTACGTAGGAAGACATTATGTTAATGGTGTTTGGTTAAAAAACCAACAACGTTGGCACTTCTTATTGATTATATGATTATATAATTTATTATTTACTCATTTTTGCACTATATATGTTGGTTTGCACTGTCTTGTCCTGTCTTGCACTTGTCCTATTGTAAACTCCACTGTACCAAATCAAATTCCATACATGTTCACATGTCATGGCAAATAAAGTCTTCTGAATCTGAATCTGAATCTGAATCTGAATCTGAATCTGAATCTGAACGTTGCATTGTAGGATAATGATTTGGATCCCAACTGAATTACAATTCCAGAGTGATGAACTGAACTATACAAGCAGGTGTAGGTCTCCATGGGGAGCAATTTATCAACCGCATTAAATGACTCCATCTTCAAGTTATTAATATCATTTATACAAGCATTCTCTCAATGATTTCCTCCCATGTCAATGGCAAAAATAGTGAAAGTGAAGAACCTCAACCTTTTTGTTTCCTGTAAATAGTTAAGTGTGGCCTGCACTGCAAAATGTGAATCAAGTGAATTGCCAAAACTCAATTTGCAGCAAAATCTTGGATTTTGTTTCCTCATTCAGGGACATTTCAGTACACTTATAGGGATGCAGTAAATGTCATCAATCAGTCATTGAGAGACATGACAGGTTGGGGTTGTGTAGAGGTAGAAAGTGATGCTGATTTCACAACTCTGGTTGTTGATCATTGATGCAGACCATTATTTAGTATTTTGTTCTTATGAATACAGCAGACTTGCTGTCAGAATGCTGTGTGTAACCGTGTTAAGTTGTTTGGTGTTGTGCCTACGCCAGTGTTAAGTAACTGTGCAGTGTAACAACAATTAGGCTATAAATGAAGCAGCTGTCGTGGGAGTCGCTCCTTTGTCAGTGCATTCTTGAATTACTCATATTAGCATTTTGATGATCTGGTCCCCCATTCATAAGACAATGTCGTCCCAGCATTACTTTTTGTCAAGCAGATACATAACGACAAACAGCGATTGTCGAAGAAATTCTTCTTCAAGATGTGTTGATTGTGGTTGGTCTGAAAACAAATCTGGATGAAGTAGGCTCAACAGTTAGAGGCTGTCTTTCAATGTGGACCACCAAGCTCAAATAAAGTTGACCCCAGAAATAGTAACTAATAATTCCTCACTCAGTACAACTGGGAGTCTTTTGACACCCGCTATCAGCCAACCAAATAAGAAAAAGAAAATTGTGTTTTTCAGTTGAGGGCACAGTGACTACCTGTAAAGGCTGGGCCACGAGAGGTTGTTTGTGAAGAAAACCTGATTATGGGTCCTGCTGGTGAGGTCAATGTTCTTTACCAGTATAAAGGTGTCAATGGGAGTTTAAGAAAAACATAAGTATGATTTATTGTGAAGTGGCCTTTGTCTGCATAGTAAGAGAAACATCAATGTTAAGTGAATTTAAACGCTGCTGAATGAGTCGTTGCTGTCACACTTGTCTTTTTCTTTCCCATTGGACTATGCTAGTTGCCTACACACATGCCAACACTGGCTCTGATGCACATAATCTCCATAGCACAGCAGGTTTGCAGGATTGACGCTTATAAGTGGAAGCCCGATTTTATTTTTATTTTTTTCAAATTCAAATTTTTTTTAATCGTATGTGTGAAGATATAAGTGAGATGATGTCAAAATGTGGGCTAAGGTATGGCTTGCTGTTCTCGCCTAATGCCAACATCCTCTTGGCTGGTATTTAAAAAGGATCTACTAAACGGTACACATGATGGGTCATGAGGTTGGAGAATGATTACAAAATATTACACAGATAAAATGCTGTTAGACATGTTTCCATTTTACAAATGTCTTAGTAACTGGACCTGTCTGTACCCTATCATTTCCTGTCAGTCTGCACTCTGTAGGGCTCAGAATCGTCCAGTTTAACAGAATAGACCAATAGTTTTTTTAGCATCTGGCTGCTATCTCTCCTGGAGTGACGTACAATTTGTAAAACAATAAATAAAAATGTCTGAAATTCCTAAATGACAGGGCCTACAGAGGTTGATGTGGATCATGGTTTAAATACCAACATGATACTCCTAAAACCAGACATTGAATCTAAATCAGTCATATCATCACTACTTAGTACTTTGTCTTAAATAGACTATTTTTGGTCCAAGGAGTTTTCAAACATCTACATTTTGTATTCAATATGTGATCAATTCGAATCCACAAATAAACTTTTATCAATTTCAAAATATTTAGCTTATTCGTCACTCAAGAGGCAATTAGGGCAAACAAAACAAAAATACTCACAAAAAAATATACTCAGTTGAAAAAAGTCTAAAAGTACAAAATAGCATGTGGTAACAGAAAAATATACACTTTACATTAGATACACCAGAAATGATATGACGCAAACAGTTAATTTTAGGAAAAATAGCACCTGTTTCTACTCATTGCAACATACGTGGGTAGGAATGGGGATGTGTGGCAGACACTTTCATTATCTTCCCCTTTTGTTATAGAAAATCCTCTTACATTTGTGAATCATGTTCAAAAACAAATCCATCGCACAGAAAATCTGGGCAAAATCTATTCGATAGAAAGTAATGTTAGCCTCAGACAGCTAGTATAATGGCTGGACGCAAACTAAAATTCTAGAAAAACGGAACAAAAAAAATTACAAATCAGCAATGCCAAAACAGCTGTAATTTCAACAGATAATGCTCCAACATTAACAGACCAGCACCTGGCATTGCAGCTCACCAATGGTGTGTGAACGGGGTATGCCTGAAAGGGTGAAGCAGAGGCCAACTGCAATGCACTTAGTCCTTTAAGGTAGAAGAATGCTTTTTAAATTCAATCAATTTACCATCCATTTTCAGACTAAAGCATTGTGGGGGCGTGGTACATAAAGGATGTTTGTGTCAATAGTTTCATGGTCTCAGATCTATCAAAAGGCTGAAAGGAAAGCATTTTAAATTCAGAGTTAGAAAAAGAAGAAGATGAATAAGAATAAGAGCTATATCAACGCTTCTTGGGGAAATGAAATTGTTTATTTGTTTTTTTATTTATTTAGATAAGTAAAATTACTGACAAGAAAATTGTCAGGAAAATTTGTTTAATGAACAAAGTCTGAAGTATGTGTATGCACTTCATTCATGCAGTTAAGTGATTAGCGCACCATTGTGTAACAAATCATGTTATGCTTTAAAAAAACAATAGAATAACAGCTGGGCAAACAGTGTTCATGGTGACAGATGTTTCTTTGTTGTTGTCTCCAAAGTTGGAAGAATGGCGAGTGGGTCTTTAGAGTGACTCTCTGTAGTGAAGTGCTTTTAACTAAAATCAGGTTGAGAAATGCCAAGAGAGTTTTACACTATATTTTATCACTATACGTAATCTTCCAGTCATTCCGAAAACACACAATCTCTGCTGAGAAGCACTAATTTCAGAGAGCACTATAGGTCAACTTACTGATGAATCAGAGATATTGAATATCTCTATATACCCAAAGGTCAAGAATAGACAACCATGCAGGATCTCAGGCCAACATGGATAAGATTTTATGAATGAAATTGCAAAATTAAGACTTCTTTCAGAGGGTGGCTGTTTCCTCTTGTTTCTACTCTTTTTGCCATGCAAAGCGATTTACACTGTAAGCAAACATACATGAGCGTAAAACATTCATCTTGTCATCGAACTCTCTGCAAGAAAGCGAATGAGCCCAGTCAAAAGGCCAAACTTTTCCTTCAACCAAATATAAAGCAGCAACTGAAAGGAAGTAGAAGAAAAATGTAAATTTCTTTGGCTCTATCAGAGCAAAGCAACCGTCCAAGACAAACTGTGCACGTGGCAATGATGGGCCGTAAGATATCACTTCAGAACTCCATATCCTAGTGCTAATGTTGAAGAAAGAATGAGCAACCTATTCAGACACTCCTGCTTTCATCTCTGTGCCTCCCTCCCCTGCCTTCGGTTGTTCGTTTAGTCCTCCTAATTCCTCCTCTTCCCCTCTTCCCTCGCCTCTATGTGCTTCAGCCTGATTGAGGGCACAGTGTTTCCCCCATGTCTGACTAATCACATGGCCCGGTGTGTGTGCGTGCGTGCGTGCGTGCGTGCGTGCGTGCGTGCGTGTGTGTGTGTGTATAAGGACAGAGTATATGCATATGAAGTGTCTGACTTGATAGATCAATACAGTCCACATGGCTGCTCACTCTTTGTTTTAGGTTGTTGACCCCAAAGCAGCAGCAGCAGCGCAGCAGCATAACCCAATGGGTGCAGAGAGACGCTTGGGCATGGCAAACTGGACCGGAAGTGATAATGAGAGGGCCACCAAAGACATATTCATAATCATTGGTAGTACGAGAGGTCACATTAGAATTGAGAGAATAGAAGAGAAAGGGATGGATAGTGTGACAAAGTGTTAGTCACCCTGTGCCTCCTCCGACACAATCATTGTTATACATGAGACATGGCATAATGAATTTAAATAGCAGTGGAATACATTAAGGCAGCCCATCTATCTCCCCACAATGCGTTTGCTGACCACACACATGATAATGACAAGAGGACAAAAGGTAGTGGTCTAGTGTTTTGTTTTGTCAGGGGCCAGGGCACTGAGTACTGTATGTGTGGGGGGCGTGGGAGTCGGACATTAAAGAAGCCGGTCTTTGTGATGCTTGTGTTATCTAATTGCCCAACATCATTTTAGTGCCAGCTAATGAACTCACATCAGCAGGCTGGATGCACTGGTGTGTGTCAGACAAGTTCAGCAACATTTAACACTCAGTGAAGACTCATTGGTTATTTGTGTTTGAATCCTGATATGATTTAACAACTTGTTCGCCATCTCCACTCAGCAATCCGGTTGCACAGTAGCAACATTTAATTCTGTCAACCGAGAATTGTTTCCAATTTTATTGATGATGAATGCCACTTAATTTTCTTTCAATTTCTTAAATTAAGAGAACAACGTCACTGATGCAGCAGAATATTTCTCATTAGAATGTTTAACGAAGCCGTGTTTTTGTAGCCATGGTAAAGTTACTGACAAACAATTATCGTTATCCAAGCTTGACTGCAACGATGGCTCCAGTCCTGGGTGGACGGTGGTGGATCATGCGTGGGTCTGATTGATTGATTGAGGCATTGTTCCTTTATTCTCTAGATGACAACAATAATTTGACAGTTCGGTTATGTTGTATATTTGTACATTCCTAAGATGTAAAGATTCTAAACTGATGAGATAATAATGAAACAGAACCTCCAAGTAGTTTCCTTATTCAATAGACCACCTGGCCCAGTGAACTGGATACCGCTGCATCTCCTTCCCAATCACAATTCCCAATGTATTACAATGTAGTTTTCAGCCATTCAGTCTTTACATTACCAGTGTTGGGCTTCTTTCTCAAAAAATTCATAAATCTTATGTGATATTATTACTTAATTTATTACTTCATGCTAAAAGTAATTTATTTTATGTTAGGTCACAAAAAATTGGACAGCACTGCAACAACATCCATTAAAAAGTCCCTTTGACTGTGGATATGATGAAAAAAACATTTGAACAATATTCCAAATAAGTAATTTTTTTTGTATTGTACCAGAGTAGATTTTCATGCCAGGACATTTCTAAACACCTTCTTACAATTTCAGCAAAACATGGAAAGTTCATTCCCCTGCCAATCAGCACATATTGCACTCCCCAGTTCTTATCTAACATTGTTGTACTGTACTCCAAATCGCCGTGCTGAACATGCTCTGAGAGATTCTCATCTTCTGCTTGAGCCATCTGCTCACCGTTCATCTCAACCAATCCCCGACAGTCTGAGCTGACTTTGCAATGAGCTTCAGTGATTAACAGAGGTTAAAAAAACAGCTCTCGTGTGGGTTTGAGCTGGAACGACTGTGCTCATGAATGCGAGCGCGTGCATAACTGCGTGCTTGTTTGATATGCAGACCACGGTGAAACACCGCAGAGGTCAAGCAAGTCAGACATGAGGTGTGGAAATGGAGAGACTATGACGGTTAACAAATTTGATGATCACATTTACAATCATCAATGGTTCGGAATGAGGGGGGACCCGAAATGTGAGTTATTAGGGATAGGCTGAGGCTGGAAAAAGGTGTTGAGAGAGAATTCTGAATACGCAGTCACCAGTCAGAGTGTGAAGGTCTTGTGGGAGTGCCCAGATGTTACTGTGAGAAACGAGGGAACAACTTCCCTCCCTGATATTGTGCCTGGCATGACATTCAAAGGTCAATTAAGAATGACTCAAAGGATGATGCTTATTAAAATGACATCTTTTCTGGCATGTTATTTGGGTTTGTGTGCACCAAACTCTATTGGATGAATGAACGTTTAAAGAGTGCAATATAGAGTACATGTACATGCTATTACAAGAAAAATATCTAAATATTTCATTTAGATGATCAAAAGTCAGAAAAGGCCTTTTTGATCATCTTGATCATTGCATTTACATACGCTACAGCCAACCGTGAGCTCTACTTCTTGGTTCATTCCCTTGAGTTTGTTCTCTGTTTGCCTTCCTAGTCCAGCTTCTAACAAGGCTGTTTTCCAGCTGTCTTCACAGCTCTCTGTGCCTGCCATGCTATCTCATTTCACCAAGTCTTACTTTTGGGGCTATTGTCATTTAAAACAAGATGACAGAATATCCAGCTATACAGAGTAGTGTGACAAATGTGATAAACTAAACAGAAGTCCCAACTTGTTGTAATCCATATAATAAATTGCCTTTTAAGTTAATATCTATCAAATAGTGAGTTAAAACAATGGTTATTGAGCATATGACCCACTGATGAAAGCATCTGTATTTGCTGCTTTTCCCAGTAATACTATCGGAGTGCCTGTGCCGACCTTCCAGCGCTGCAGCGATGTGTGCCATTGTACTCGGGACATCAGAGCATCAGACTCAGTATACTGAGTTTCCTTCCTTTTTTTCAGTCCAGTAAATCTGTTAGTTTTTTCATTTAGTTTTTATAGGACATGGTCGTAGGTCCCACATTTTGATTGAAAAGGTAATTCTGCACAAGTTCACAATTTCGGCCTTCAATCGAAGCAGCATGCATGCGTAGGCAAATGTTACTGAGTGCAGAGTGTCAGTGACCCTATCTGTGTGTACTTCTCATAAATTCTGGGTCACAATGGCGGATTAAAACACAACACAAAATAGTTTGCACAGGTAAGAACTGCCAATCTACTGACTTCATACAGTCAATTATGTTCACACTGTCACCTATCACTGCTGTTTACCAGACAAACATGCTTCCAGCATGTGGAATTTACCGCATAGTCTGATTAAATCCATGAGGAACATTTACATAAAAATCACCTACTGTATATCTCACTAAATCTGACTTTGACAGCTTTATGAAATGGGCTTATGAAAAAGGCAGACATCTGTTAACACACAATTTCAAGAAAATGATTACCAGAGAATGCTTATCTTAAGTGGCAGCTTTGAAAACTACAGTGTAGTTCATTGGGTTTAGCAAGAATTTCAAAGTACAAAGATTACAAGAGTTGATGTCTCTCTGTGCCATCATTGAGTCTAATTAAGAGGGGCGCACTCAAGTATGTAGGTAACCGAAACCAATGGTATCAAGGAGGCTCTTGTCCACCCACAGACTCCCTGATGGCTGCATTGTCTCAGATCTCTACCCATGTGAGATTAAACAGTCTCTGATAACACTTTTAAATGTGCTGAGGACCTGTGGAGCCGACATGTACCAGTGGAGGTAAGAGAACAGAGACGGAGCCATTAGATGAGAGGTTCAAGGTCTGCACACTGCTGGCAATCACAAAGTATTGTGAGCAAGGACACTAGAAGAGTAAAAACTGGATGGTGGAAAATCTCTCTCTTTGTTTACTCTTTGTTTACTGTCCCCGATCACTCACTCTTAACTTCCTCTTCACTTTTTGCTCATAACACCAATCAGGAATAGATTACTTTTATGGTGGTTAATTAATTGATGGGGAATATGACTGACTTTTTGAGGATAACTCATGACAACACTGGAAATTCTAACTCAAAACGCTGGCCAGAGTTTGTGCAGAGTTATTTGTTATTGACAGGATCACACCTGTGCGCTTGGAAAATGCCAGGGCCACAGTCATCCTACTGGCGTGAGTGGCGGTAATTGGTCTTATCAGAGCGTCTTTTGTTACTGTCATTTCCTGTTGGTAACACAAAGACAAGATCCACAAGACGAGTGTGAAGCAAAGGTTATTGCTGTGAGGCTCGGGGACTTGGTTGACGCCATTCCGACGAAGGCACATGGCGTTGTCATGGCGCTGTCATGGCGACAAAGGGATTTCCTATCCATCCCTAAGAATACAGCACATATGACCATCTGATGAGCTGCGCACCTCCGCAGGTGATCCCCGTCTCCTCCTACGTTCAGATGCAGAAAAGAACACTCCAATACGTGGACAATCCCGCTCAGTTGCCATGGACATGATGATGCTAGCATTGGTTTTGAACGCATCACCGTTCCCACCTCCCACAGCAGTCTGTCAGGGAGACCAAGGTTCTTTAATTAAATCATGATTTGCTTTGCTTTAGTCATCCCTGATAGAAAAACATTTAATGATTCACCACTCTGCTGTAAACTCTGCTATCGTTTGTATGAACAACTTGGTACCCACTTATAATTTCAAAGTAAGAACAATGTAGTGATGCACTCAAAGTGAAATCGCAATGCGCTTTACATAACTAGTACATTAGGATAAATACATAGCATCTTGAAAGTAACCAAGTACATTGTCTCAAATACTTTTACCTTCACTACATTTTTTCGAGTCAGTAAACCAGTTCAACCTTTTAAATAGGGTAAACTCTTACAAAAAAAATATGCATCTCTCTCTCTCTCTCCCTGTTACATTTCAAAATGTCTTGAGTTGTTTGCATTTCAACCAAAGATAGTTTTCCTCTGTAAACATGTCAAATGCTTTAATTGAATTAACGGTTTGAAACCCAAAGAGTTAGTTTAAAAAATTGTAGAAATGACAAGAAAAAAATTATGTTTAGGTTACAGTTTTTTTCGATTGCTAACCCACAGTGGGCACAACTGTAGCTCAATGTGCAAAACTCAAACTACAGTCTGCACAACCAACATTCACAGGAGCTGAACAGTTCACATCACCTGCAAAATAGGCTCAGTGCAGCAAACACTATGAACCAGCCTCATTGAGATAACACATATTGTCACTCAGAACATACTCAGAGTAAAAACACTAGTATCAAACCCCAATACTCAAATTACAAACTTTTAATCTTTACAGTTTGAATAATTTGAGTTACTTCACACAAATTACGTAATATTTTCTTTGAGGAAAGTCTGACATTATTTCACATTAAATTGTTTATTTTATAACATAGCTGTTATGTTTACGTATAAACAAAAATAAATGGAAATCAAAAGTTTGCTTCGGTAGATACATGTTTTATATTTTTTTGAAAACATGAAATATTTATCCGTGTAAATATTCTATAATTGTAATACAGAAATCAATTCCTGTTGTTATTTACTATAAGGATGCAACTCTAAGCTGTTTGTTGGCTGGACAATCCGTATTACAGATGCAACTTTAGATCTTTGCAGATTGGGTTGCACTCTCAACCCTGTCTCTTTCAATGAGATACCATGATTCACAACAGGGTCTATCACTGTAGCCCTTACTGTATTTCATCAAAAATTACAGCTCAATGTCTTCTAGGTCTTCCTCCACACTCTCACTGCCACACTTCTCCCTCCAACAACTAACAACATTCATTGGTCCATTTAATACATTTTTTTGAGCCTTCCCTATACTGTATATACAGTATGTTCACTAAAAAGTCCAAAACAAGACACCTTCTTAGTGTTTCAGTTGAAATTGTAATCCGCAGTGTTTGAAATGCACTAGTCGAAATCCATTCTGTTTTGAATGTGTGGTTTACAGTGTTTTAGCATTTGAACAAAGAGCAAGAAATCCACAGTGTTGTGCAGGCTGTGGTTAAGCCATGAGATAAGTGTGTAGAGTTTTGAAAATTGTGTTTAAGCAATGAAAAACGAGCTACAATTTGGTCCACATGAACCGCTGCGGTGCATAGTGTTGTTAGAGTTTTGCACATGTCGCTCCAGTTGTGCCCAGTGTGGTTTAGCAATCGAAAAAAACTGTAATAGGAAAACATATATAAGTGTAATGTATGTGTTTTACGTAATATCAAACTTTGTCTGTGAAACAAGTACATTTACTTTGTATACATATATCGGTGACGATACTATGATAATACAGTAATAGTTCTGCTTAGGTAGGATTTTTTTATGCAGGACTTTTTACCTGAAATTATGTATTTTAGATTTTTTTTCTATTAATTATTAAATAAAAGATCTCGTCGTGGCGGTCAACTAAATTGGCTAAAGTACTTTTACGATTGTTTCTGATTCATGAAACTAAGCAGATATATTTATACTTGATATGATGTTTATGAAATGATATAAACAAGAGGTCTGAACTTCTTTTCTGAGAAAGCTTTATAGCAGTCATCGTTCTCGTAAGTACATCATCATGAATAGAAAAATTAAAAGGAAGTGAATAATTGTATGCAGCTGGATGACACAATCAGTAAGCCACTCATTTTCTCTTTTTGAGCCCTTAATCTCACCAATAGTTAATACATGCAGTAATAGTCAGCCACAATACTCACATTGGGAATACAGTATTCATATCAATCTGTGGCGTACATATCACTTCTGATTGCCAGGATTTACAATTACCATTCCTAATGTTCTAGTATTCCGACCAACTCATTAACATAGAACAGCAAGAAAAGGCCTCTGGTGATATTTAGGAGCTTTGCAGAAGTTATAAGTTTTGTACAGAAATGAAGTATGGTAAAAGGCCAGGAAGGTGGTGTTGTGAAGTTTAACAAAGATGTTGACTTTGTATCTGTCGTGAGGGTATCTGGTGTCAGAAGAACAGAAAAGCTGAAAACCAGACAGTTATACCAGACACTTGTCTGCAACCTCTCACACAGGCGCAGGCAATTTATGCTAGAAACACAGGAACAGCTATTGACCTGGCAGATGCCAGACCTGTGTATCTGCTTGGTGTTCTCATTACCGTTTTTTTCGATTGCTAACCCACAGTGGGCGCAACTGTAGCTCATTGTGCAAAACTCTAACTGCAGTCTGCACTACCAACATTCACTGGAGCTGAACAGTTCACTTCACCTGCAAAATAGGCTTAGTGCAGCAAACACTATGAACCAGCCTCATTGAGATAACACATATTGTCACTCAGAACATACTCAGAGAATAAACACTAGCATCAAACCCCAATACACAAATTACAAACTTTTAATCTTTACAGTTTGAATAATTTGAGTTACTTCACACAAATTATGTAATATTTTCTTTGAGGAAAGACTGACATTATTTCACATGAAATTGTTTATTTTATAACATAGCTGTTATGTTTACGTATAAACAAAAATAAATGGAAATCAAAAGTTTGCTTCGATAGATACGCATTTTATATTTTTTTGAAAACATTTCCGAATGTAATATTTATCCGTGTAAATATTCTATAATTGTAATACAGAAAACAATTCCTGTTGTTATTTACTATAAGGATGCAACTCTAAGCTGTTTGTTGGCTGGAAAATCTCTATTACAGATACTTTAGATCTTTGCAGATTGGGTTGCACTCTCTTTCAATGAGAGACCATGATTCACAACAGGGTCTATTACTGTAGCCCTTACTGTACGGTATTTCATCAAAAAGTACAGCTCTATGTCTTCTAGGTCTTCCTCCACACATCCACACTCTCACTGCCACACTTTTTAGCCTTCCCTATACTGTATATACAGTATGTTCACTAAAAAGTCCAAAACAAGACACCTTCTAAGACCCTGTTTCCACCTGGGATTAACATCTGACTTTTTGAATCTGGTTACAAGTGGCCAGCTCTCAGTCCGTGTGTTCCCACTTGTATTTTCAAATGTGACTTCTTTGTCTACTTATGATCCGATTCCATTTACCCGCACTGTATTTAAATCAACACGTACATCATTTCCGTTTGCATTGCTGTTTTTAACCGGTGGGGTTCAAACAAGTAAACATACAGGGCTGTACAGTGCCACAGTTTTAATCGCATTTGCTATTAAAATGCATTACATGCGAAGATAATTACAAGTCTAGGTTGAAGAGATAGGCTACTGTCTCATTTAGACAAGGAGGAGCGATGCACAACACTGCTTAGAGGGCTCTACATTAACACTCGCCAAATGCGGGAAATATCATAGATAGTATATAAAAGTAAAAACTCTTAGGCGAGTAAGTTATTACGCCACTTGGCTGGTGAAAGATGTGTGTTTGCCGGGCGGCTTTTCTACCGTCTGCTACACTCTTGTCACCACCACCAGTACACGGCTTTATGCAGTTACAGTTTTTCACAATTGCTTTAACACATTTCCTGATAGACTACCTCAATTTTTCAAAACCCTAAACACAAATTTCAAAACTCAAACACAAAATGCAAAATCCTTCACTTCTCTTGCAAAAGCACACTTTACCCTCAAAACAGTGTTAACACTTCACTAAATGGTGTTTTCTTTTCAAATGACAAACACACACATCATATGACTAGACATTTCTAGCACTCATTGAACACTGGTGAGCAGAATGGAAAACACTATAGTATAAATGCAAACCACTATATGAATGCTTTATCAGTAGAATTATGCCTTTGCATGTTCATACACTTTCACCTACAGTAACAAGAAATACTTTACGGTTTTTGCCAAATGTTGCAGAATAGTTTATTTTGCCATTTCAAACAAACACAATGAATAGGTAGGACTGCAGTTCAAGCAATTCAGTGTGTCATCATAAACTAAGAAACAATTACAGTAGAATTACTGTAAAAAAACAGCGTTGTAAGGATTGGAATTGGGTGGTTGGATTACGAATCCTTTTATGGATACCGCCTCCTGTTTGCATCTGGCCACATCGCCTCATCAACATCACACTCAATGTCTTCCTTTGAGATGCAACAGGGAAATGATCACCTGATATCCAGACTAAATCTCCTAATTATGGAGCGACTCAGGTTGGGCTGCACTCTCTGTCCAGGCTCCCTCATTGATAGGCCATGATCTATAACATGGTCCACTATAGTGTCCCTGGTGTATGTGTCTCCGTCTGTTGCGGAGATAAAGCGCTATATAAGTCCATTTACCATGTTGCCTTCTTTGTCCTCGTCCTCCTATCGCTCTCTCTCCTCCTCTTCCCCTGACTCTTACTGTTTCAGAAAAGAGCTGAGCTCACCTGGGGTCTATTTGTAGTGCTAAGGTTTAGTCTGGTTTTCAATTAGTTAAATTTTTTTTCAAGAAGTATGTTGGAGAATTTCAAACACAGTGCAAAGCATATATCGTGTTTGTAGGGTTGGTGCTTTGGTTTAGGGCATGGTTACAAGAGTTAGAGGTTGTGATGCTGTGGTCATTTTTAGTGTTTACAGTATTCGGCAAAAACTGTATTTGTACCAAAATGTGCAGTCTACTGTAAATCACAGCAAACAGGAGCTCATCTCTGACCCTTCTATAGCTAACTGCACAAAAGCCTTTTGAGTTTAGAAATTTGATTGGCAGTGTGTTCTGTGTGATCACCAAGAGAGAGAATTCAGGAAGCGTGTGCAAGGTATAGAGAATTGTGTGTAATGTTGTGAAAAATGTGTGTTCTGGAATGGGAATATGAGTTTAAGGCAGGAAATGTGTTTGGAGTTCAGCAGAATTGGTTAAGCAGTTGGTAAATTAGTTACAGATTGTGCACATTGTGTCTGATATTCCAAAAAATGTGTTTAAACAATTGTGAAAAACTGTAAGTTACTTTACGTGCGAACAGAATATTTCCTGTGCGCCTTCACATTAAAAGCCTGTTACTAGCCAAACGCGAGTTGACTTTTATTTTTAAGCGGATAAGAACAGGAAGTCGTTGCCTTGCAGCTCGTCGTGTTTTCAGATTTACGCAGTGAAATGAAACCAGAGGACAGAAAGCTTGTCATTTGCAATACTGGCGGATGCAACTAACGTTCATGAGGCTTCTATAAAAGCTGCATGAACGCCAGTGATGCACTTTTAACGTATTTCCGCTCAGGCAGGGGGCAGCAGTTGAGTAGGAGGTCCCTAAAGTGGACAAGAGTCACATTGGTGTTTCCACTACCAAATGAATGCGGACACAAGCGACACAAGCGACGTAAACCACCTCCGAATGTGGTTTTTGTGATCCGATCTCAATGCGTCTTGAGAGTGTTTCCACCTGTAGTTAAAGCTTTATTCATGTGATCCGATTACAAAAGTCAGATGTTAATGCCAAGTGGAAACGGGGTCTTAGTGTTTCAGTTGAAATTGTAATCCGCAGTGTTTGAAATGCACTAGTCTGAAATCCATTCTGTTTTGAATGTGTGGTTTACAGTTGTGCCACTAGTGTTTTAGCATTTGAACAAAGTGCAAGAAATCCACGGTGTTGTGCAGGCTGTGGTTAAGCCATGAGATAAGTGTGTAGAGTTTTGAAAATTGTGTTTAAGCAATGAAAAACGAGCTACAGTTTGGTCCGAATGAACCGCTGCGGTGCATACTGTTGTTAGAGTTTTGCACATGTCGCTTCGGTTGTGCCCACTGTGGTTTAGCAATCGAAAAAAACTGTAAAAGGCCTTCTCGTATTGACTTTGCATTGGCAGAACACCTTCATCCCCCCTAATAACCCTAGAAAACCCTATGTTTCACTGCCCTGGCCTGGTTTAAATTCACCAACTTGTTTTGGGGGGATGGGGGGGCTTAAACAAGTTCTTAGTTTGCTTATGCCTCAGGCTGGGCCTGGTGCCTTTAATTTATTTTTAATTCAGAAGCTGGACAAGGCCTTTGTTATTTTCACCAGACACGTCAAGCCACCATGTTTATCACAAGTGCTTACAGTTTTTGCCGAATGCTTACACACATGTTGCAGACTTTGGCCCACTGTGTCAAAACTTAACACACAGGCCGAATAGGACAAAGCACATGGAGATAAACTTTTAACTTATACGGCAAAATGAAACTCTTGAAACAAAACCTAACAATCCCATTTCAAAACTGTTTTTAGCATCAAAACAATACACACATGCACTTTTGAATTACTCTTTCCTAGCAGCAACAACACACAGATGTGCTTTATGCAAAACACAGCTGTCTTCAGTACTTTGGATGGTTTTTGACTTTAAAAGTCTCATACAGATATTTTTTGTGAAAGATTGATCCACTACAGTTGATCTAGACACATTAAAACAAAATGTAAACACTTAAGATTTTTTATTTTATTTTGCCATTTCAGGTTTTTGCAAAAGTAAAAAATAAATGGTACAACTAGAATGTTCTACAAAACATAGTGTTGTAGGGGAATGATTGGAAGACATTTAGGCTATGGATCCTGTCTTCTGTTGGCATATGGCCACATCACCTCATCCACGTCACAGGCAATGTCCTCCCTTGCCAAGCAACGGGGGAAATATCACCTTATCGTGCCGTATCCAACCTTTTGCAGAATTTTTTGGAAAGATTGATCCACTATATTTTCAATTAGAAAAGAAAACAAGTTTATATCGCAATTTCATGGTTTTGGCCAACAAAAGAAAAAAACACAATTAATAGGTTGGATTGCAGTTCAACAAGCAATTCAGTGTGTCACTATGCACTCTGAAACAATTACAGTACAAAAAAAGAAGTGTTGTAAGGAATAGGGCGAGTGGATTATGAATCCTTTGGATACCGCCTCCCGTTTGCGTCTGGCCACATCGCCTCATCGACATCACATGCAATGTCATCCTTTGAGAAGCAACAGCAAAAATATTCCTGATATCTAAATGTCCTAATTATGGAGCTATTGTGTTGTTGGGCTGGAATCTCAGACAAGCCTCCTATATTGTTAGGCAATGATCTATAACATGGTCCACCATAGTGACCCTGTCTCTGTCTGTTGTCTCCTTTGTCATCGTCCTCCTGCCGCTCTCTCTTGTCCTCTTCCCCTGACTCTTACTGTCTCACAAAGGAGCTGAGCTTACCTGAAGTCTATTTGTAATGCTAAGGCTCACACTAATTGCTATTATATTAGCGTTATTTTTTATTTTTCATGTGTGTGAGTCTGTGTGTTTTTCCAATTTTAGTTGAGTTTTGTATTTTAAATAGATGTGTTTTCCCAAGGATTGCAGGTGATTTCATTTTTGACCAATGTGTCTTATGTAAAACACTCTGTAATGTTTTGCAAGAAGTGTGTTGCAGAATTTCAAACACAGTGCAAAGCACTTATTGTATTGTAGTGTTTGTAGGGTTGGTGCTTGTGTTTAGGGCATGGTCACCAAAGTTAGAGGTTGTGATGCTTTGGGCATAGCAACCACTATTAGTGTTTAAGCATTAGGCAAAAACTGTAATAGGAAGAAGAATTGTGTGAATCTTTAGTCATTTTTCAAAAGTTAACTTCGCTGTTCCAGGAAGCTTTCCTGTTGATTCACCTCGTCACCAAGATTTATTTTTATATTATTTGTTTGCCGGTTGGCTTAGCAACTGGATTTTAAATAATGTCCCAGCAGTTATTTTTAATGGACACCAGATGATATCTCTCAAGAGTCAAATTTCCAATTGATTAATCTTTTGTGTCCACTAGAATATCCAAGCAGCTCTGTTCATAGAAAAACCTATCGCCAGATAGGAAGTGGTGCACTGAAAATTGAATAAGTGCATTCAGTGCTCTTGCCGCTCAAAAAGATGGTTCAAACTAATTTCAGGCTGTCAGGGGGATGACGCTCTTCCATTCTGCATGAGTCACAAATTAGGATGGATGGAATACAAATGGTAAATTTAGTTATATTTCATTATTGTTCTAGAAGTTTATTATATAATAAAAATGAATCAGAGGGCTGAAACATAACCCAACTTTCAGGCAGGGAGCTATTTTCATTCAAAAGCTGCTGCAGGTTGGTGCAACCAGCTCAGCCCGAAACAAGAAGGCAATAGTTAGCAACTACTGTAAACAGCTGCTGAAGAGACATATACTTCCATCACAAGAATAAATATCCTATCAAACTTAAGTTCATGCATGTTTGTTGGATGTCCAAATACTTTAGTCTGCTAACACATTCTCCACAAAAGCTTCAAACGGTGATGCTGTGAACTTGTCAGTCCCTTCAAATGCAAGCCCTACATAGAGCACTTGTAAAGTTGTCATGGTGATAACAGAAGAAAAAAAAAAGACCAATAGCATTTGCATTCGAACATGTGAATGTTCCATGTGGATGAAAGGCTTGGAGGAGGCTCTTATGAATGAATCACCAGGAAGCTACTGTTCTGCTCTGGGTTGGAAATGCTTCTGCCAGAGCGCATTGTGATGTCATCATCTCCAGGAGAATCCATGGCAAACTACAGAAGGTCGTCTTCCCCGCCCACAGCCCCTCTTTCCCACGCATCAAGTGGTGCTCCAGACTACTTCTACTCCTCTATGCAGATCAGAACATAATGGCCTGACTCTATGCCCCCCCCCCATCATGACAACAATAATATTAGCCTTTCTTAGGTTTTCCGTTTTTTCTCTCCATCGCATTCAACTTCCACAAATGAATAAATAAAAAAAAAAGCCAGAAAGGTGATAGATGTGTTGTGATCCAGAACTTTAATAATATGTACAGTATATGGTGCAAAGTAGGCTCTTCCTGTGTTCCCGGTGTGTGCCACTTCACCCCATCGCCTGCCCTCTTTCCCGCTCTCCTCCGTCTATAGCGCTCGTTTCAACACAGCAAAACCTTTCCTCACACTGCATAGTGGGAAATGTATGAAGGAAACCCACACATGACCCCAGATATATAGATAGCGCATGTCCATGACAAATCGCACAAACCTAAAGCAACCTCATGATAAAAGTATGAAAGTAGGAGGGTGAGAGTGGGGAATAAAATAGATGTATCACACTGGAATTGATAAGGATTTCTGTGAGCCGGATATCTCTTTGTATGGGTGAGTCTCCTACACACATTCTGCTTTTGGAAATAAGAATGACTCGCATTTGTCTGTGTGTGGGTAAGGGATTCCTAAGTGACCATTGTAAGTATTTGGATTAGATAAATCACCAACTCCCTTACATGAGGTTTGGAGAAAATCAAATAAGCTGGGTATTTTATGTAAATGACCCGCTGACCTTGGGGCGCCCTTAGCTCAGTTGGTAGGGTGTCCCTCCCATGGGCCTCGGCCAGCAGCGGACCCGGGTTCGATTCCGGCAAGCGGTCATTCTCTGCATGTCACTCCCCTCTCTGCCCCATTTCAACTCTGTCTCTAGTCTACACTAAAGTCTAGTCTATCAATAAAGCATAAAAAATGCCAAAAGAATAACTTAAAAAAAAAAATTACCCGCTGACCTGCAGCAAGTAGGATGACGGGATGAATCGTCCACATGGGTGATTCTATGGCATTGGTTGTTTCCAGGGAAAATACATTTTGCCCCATTGAGAAAACTCTTCTCATTTACTTTAAAGAATTTAAGGCAAGACCCTGCAGGCAAAAAAGGTTTTTTCAAGCACCGGTTTAATTTTTTTGATTTTTGGTTCCATAATACATCTTCTTTCATACAACTATGAATAAAAGGGATACATTTAGATGTTTATTTTACTAAACTTGTCTGTTTGATATATATATATCTCCTATACAACCATCTTTAACAGCCATTATCTCAACAATAGGTTTTTTTCAATACTCTGAACCAAAAATCTCAACTACTTAAGCAATTAACTAGACTAAACTTTCCATAATCATTCCAAGCACTTTTCTGTAGGTTATTACAGAACGAATAAATAATTGTCTGTCGACACAATCTATAGTTGATAAAAATCCATTGTCACCCAAAAACAATTAAGAATGCACAAGAGATCTCTTTAAATTGCTGACATATTCCTTAATTAAGATCGAGACTCAAATATTAGCACAAGGGCTTCTCCCCTGAAACAGAAAGTTCATGGTTTTAAACTGTTAACTGCATAAAGCTCTGGCTGCTTTTACAATATGTGCTGCCAGGAGAAATTCATTATTGGTTGTGATGTCCTCAGGGTAATGTTTTATAAAAAACTACAAAGATAAAATAGCAGTCTCTTTAATGAAACGTTTTCAGGGGTTTTGTCAATGAAAACGGAACAGAAATGCCACTGTGCCTCACATTTGAAAAGTCCTTTAGAGTTCATCAAAAGTGCAGGACTTAAAGTCATTTTTCTATGGTTGAATTTAACAATTCTTTGTTGCAGTTTATTCTCTGGGTCTAGTTCAATCTATTGAATGATACAAGGGTAAAAGCTTTCAGTATTATCTGTGGAGTCAAACACAGAGAGTGAGTCAAGGTGGCAGCAGATGTGAATGACTGATAGTGCTGTATGTCATACAGTATATAGGGCCTGGCAGTTGTTTTGATTGAGTGCATTAAAGCAGCTACGAGTAACATTTAAATATCTTTAAAACAGCCTCATGTTTCCACTGATAGTCATAAATTACCTTTAACAGCAAACGACACCATCAGTGCAAAGAAAGACGTTTTTATATAGTTTTTATTACTGCATTTGGTCTGGTCGCACACCCAGTCCGATTTTCGGTTTGCGCATGCAGGCTCTATGGTCACCTATTGGTCGCAGATTTCAGTGTAGCGCTGCAACGCGATTTGAGAAGCCTATCCCTCCAGGTGAGGGAAGGGGAGCGGGAGCCTTGTTTGAGACAGTTGTGGTATATTTGAATAGCTTCTATTCACCAGAGTTGCTGAGCAGATAGTCTTAAAGGTTAAGGTCACGAGGAAGAAGTAGAACCTCCCTAGATGGACGTGTGTTTGACTTGGTATTGCACAAATGATGAAACGATCTGTCTATTTGTAGATATGATACACTTGATACCCCCCACACATGAGAATATAAGACACTGTTCTGTAACTAATCGGGAGTGCCATTGCGGCCTCCAGCCCGCTGCTTCGATGCTCCATGAAATCCTCTGTAAATGTCCTGATGAATCTCCTGAAATAAACCTCTCTGAAACACAATGATGATTGTCCAGGCCTCGCCCTTTGTCTTGGTCGCCATGGGGGATTCGGCCACCACACAGTTATTTCTCGTCATAATGACTGATAACGGGGCTGAACCATCAAAGAAAAAAAAAAGAAAATGCAATGAAGAAAAGCTAAAAGGGAGAGTGATAGACGGGCGGGAGGAGGGTGTTGCCAAGCAACGTGTACACAATTTCACAGGAGTGACTGCAGTGTTTACTCCTAAATGAATGAGCGGTACAAAAACAAAATTTACTTTGCCTCACCAGCATCATCAGATGACCATTATTCATCTGAAATAGTCATTATTTACAACAACATAAACACATTACCTCATCTTGATCCATACTAACTGCCGTCTCTTGTTCATTCGCTTTCTGTAAGGACACAGAATTTTTCAGATCCGTGAGAGTAGTTAGGTGACACTGCATCAACTCATTGCAATCAGGTGTGTGTGGCACTGACTGGCATTAACTAACCACTCGCACAGAGTCTGTGCCCTCACACTTTCAACACACGGACATGCACTATATTGCTTCCTGATCATTTGACACTTGCACGCCCAGCACGCGCTAGAAAACAGCTTTACGACAGCTGACGTTGTAAAAATACTACCGCTTTTGTCCAAAGGGGCCGCCAACGGACAAAGGTACTCGTAGTGGCTATAAGAGCAAATATGTAAAAAATTTAAATAATAAAATACATTTTGAAAATACAGTAGCCAGGACTAGGTGGATGGTACCAGTAGGGCGGTTCTGAAGCTGCAAACAAAATGATATGTAGCTTCATGTGGAAAGCCAGGAGATAAAATTCATGCCGTTTTTTTTTTATATAGCATATTCTCCTATAATAAATGTCATTAATTACATAGCTAAAATCAATGTTGACAACCTTTAAAAGAACCAAAAGCAGACTACTCAAGAGCAATGTCAGAAATCCACTTCCGTTGGAAAAGTGGATCGTGATTCCAATTGGGAAATAAACAACACTCTTACAAGAGCAGTATGTGGGTATCACAAAAAAAAAGATGTCACGAACTTGGGAGACATTAGATTCTCAGGTTTCAAGTTAGTACAGGTTTGATATCAGTACCACGAACTGTAATTAAGCACAAAGGCAAAATCATTACAGGTAATCGTGGCATAAAGCTGAGGCAGCCCACACAAAGTCCTATATTTACTTATGCATCCTATCTGCCTGGAAAATAAAAGGTATAATTATTGGTGTTGGGTCTATTTGGTACATCAATTACTCTGTACACCTGAATATTCTCAGAAAAAGTTCTGATTCAGTCTTATTGTAAAAGTATAATTTTTTAAGAGGTCTGTTTATCAGGCACATCTTCTAAAAGTACTTCATATTTTTCTGTGTTACGTCCCCTAAATGGTCTAGCGGTAAGGGGAGTAACATATACCAGATAAAAAATAGAGGAGTCAGGTGTTCAAAAGTAAAGGTGTTTATTGCCGAGCCCTATAGCTTCGGGGAGACCCATTGGCCAATACAACAAACAAAAAGGTTCCCTGTCTTTAAACAAAAAGGTTCTTTCTAAAGGTAAATGAATAGCCACAATCAAAACAGGAGAAAAGGGGGGATCGTTTAAGAGCAGCAGAGGTAGTGGAGCCGAGGATCTGGAGGCAGCATATACACAAGAGTCCATTAGAAAATACATGGGAATGTAACATTCTGCTACTTGCCAAACAAAATTAATCCAACCACTGATCGCCATGATCCCTGCGAATATGATTGCCTCTTCTCTAACGGTACAGTTGGTGAAATCAACTCTCATCAACACTTAACAACAAGAGAGTGAAAATAAGGGCAGACAGCTGTGGAAGAAGCCAAAAGGATTATATAGATTATATTGCTAAACTGAGTCCAACTGGTTCTTCTCCCAGTAAAAACAACTGAACCAAAACTAAGTCTCTCCAGCATTGGCCTTTAAATATCGGCTTCAGTTTGTGTCCGTATGGAGGCGTGCACGGGTGTAGGTGTGCAGGTGGATCCCTGCATCAGCTACCTTTTCGTCTGTAATTTTCCCTTTATTAAAGGGGGGCGGCATGACTGAAGAAAAACAAATGGACCACGTTTTAGTGTTAGACCCTTGCAAATTCATCTGAACATAACTAAGGGGAAAAGCTAACCTGGCTCTAAATTTCTTCTTTTTATATTTATTTTTAAAGGGTAACATATTGTATTTTGATAATTTTCAGCTGGGTTTCTACTAGAAACTGTTTTCATGGTCAAACTGGAGACTTAAGACCCACCAGGGACCCATATTAATTTAGAAAAACATGAAAAGGTGCACTTTGCGTAAGAGATGACATTTAAAGCTATAAAAAACTGCCATAATAAAATAAATAGAAGAAAAAAAGTGAAGCCATCTGGGCTTCTTGCTGTATAGCCATATTGTGAAAGTAATGACATGAAAGTGGTGTTGATTTTTCTTGGCAAGAAGGAAAATAAACCTCAAGAAAAGAATCAGTTGCTTAAAATTATAAAAAAAAATTGTGCTATAATGATAGTGCAGAGAGACAGAAGTGAAATGGGGCAGAGAGGGGAGTGACATGCAGAGAACGACCGCGGGCGGGAATCGCACCCGGGTCTGCTGCTGGGCCCGGCCCGGGGGGGACGCCCTACCAACTGAGCTAAAGGCACCTCTAAAATTGTAAACTTTTTAATAGTATTTGCGATCTTTGAAAACGTTACATCCTGCTTGGGTGCCACATTTGGTTGTAAATGGATAATCCTTTTCATGTCCCAAGGACACAAGTTGACGTTTGTAGAAATATAGAAAACATTACGATAAACACTACGAAATACAGTGGGTGGTTCCCTATGACGTCCTTGTACTCAAATTAAGTCCATATAGGAGCCACTCATTGTGTGGGTGGGAAGCCCTGCCATTGTGTGCCAAACCAATTGATGATTCAACCCTTATGGCACATTCTCCAAGGAGGACGACAAAGTAAGAGTTGTCCCTTGTAAGTGGGACCTGCCAGCCATCAGTGGTCAGATCTGGGCATCTTGCCTAGTTATCAGTCACAAACCACGTGTTCAAAATGATAGGGTCCATGTGGCCTATCATACAAGTCACATTGTAGCTCTGATGGGCAGCTCTGAGCAGTGTGGGAGGAGGTGTAAAGCAAATCATCATTAACTCCCAGCTGTGCTGTATCATCACCACACACTGCGTTGGGAGGCAGACTTATTTGTCAATGGTTGTCTGAACAACAACTCCCAGAATGGGCATGATGTTATTTTAGGCAGTGATAGAGGATATTCTAAGAAGGAAGATGATGAAAAAAAAGAGTCAGAGTAACCTTAGAAATCACAAAGAGAGGACAACTCCTGGGCCAATGAAGGCTGTTCTACATTTATGGCCTGACTGCTTTACTTGTACTTTATAATTGGATTGTAAGTTGTGACAAATGGCTTTAAGCAATTTCCTAACAAATAGAAAAACAGGTATGAGAAATAAATCGGAATTTTTTTTGGGTTGGCAGGTCGGGAAAAATGTTCTTGCTCTTTCCTTTTAGATAGTTCTTTAGTTCATCAGGCAGACCAATTCAGATTAATGTATTCCCGACATCTATCACTGCATTATTACCAAATAAAAAAAGTTAAACACCAACCAAAAGGAGTTTTCACAAATGATTAGCCAAAAAGTTATTTGTATTACAGACTAATAACCGATACCGCGCTTAAAACGAGATTTATTAGAAATTATTTGATACAAATGATCAACTCTTTCAAAATAGTGGCCTTATTAGAAAAGTGAAACTATTAAAATAATGTTGTTGGTGTCTGTTTGAGATACAGTTGGCTACATGTGGATGTTTTGACTGTGGGAGATATGGTGAAAATGTATACCTGTAAAACACCGCTATTTCTTCCCTTTAGAAGGATCAATAGTTGACCGAGGGGTACTGAGTACACACTTTCTGGCCTTATGAATATTTACTCTAACAAAAAGGAACAGAACTCAATTTTATTTGTTATGTTCAAGCGAGTTGTGTCGAGAACTACTTCCGAAGTGAACCATGAACCACAAAAAGCAAATCCAAAAATACTGGACCACTGACTGAGCTGTGAGTTCTTGTCCCTGCAGGAAACAGACGGCACGTCCACTGATTGAAACTAGACAGATTGTCAAAAAAGACAGAATACACAACCCATTCTTTTTCCATTTTCGGTGTGACGGGAAAATATCCTGTGACGTTGGTCTGGCCACATCCAGTAACTTTCAAATACCTTCATGATTCCATCATGGACGTCGATTTGGCTAAACAAGTGGGGGGGACAAACAGGCATTCTGGAGTGCATTTTCAAAAGTGGGGGGGACAATGAGGAAACATCTTTTTTTCTCTTTAGTGCAGGTAATGAACGGTTCTGAAAGACGGCATACCCGCTCACTAATGAATAAAATGTATACAAAACACTGATGTCTGACACATAGGCATTTTGACCGTGCTCAAATCAAGCCGAAGCACGGCTGGACTGTCGCACAACAATATTACTCCGCCTCGGTAACCATGGCAACCTAGCTAGTAGCATACATCAGGTCGGTACCTACTACAAGCTAGGTTGCCCTGAGACCTTGTCTAACAACTGGAATAGTCATTGCAAACCCACTAGGTTCTTATGTAATGAAAACGTAGTTTATTACACCAGTAAATAGGAACGACCAAGGATACGACCTAGTAACGGGGGAATAGTCTGCTCGCCCCGCTAGACTGTCTGCTTCAGCTGACCGGAGGCTCCGGCTCAGTTAGCTAGAGCTACTGTTTTGCTAACACAACTCAAGACTCGCACACTGTACAAATAATAATTGTAATCGGCCAATATGTTTAACAAGAGCTCCATCTAGCTAACAAGCATCATCCCCCAACATAAATAACACAATTCACGAAGAAAATGACTGCGGAACAGTTACATTGCAGGCTGCAGCCTGAAGTTACTGTCTAACTGTCAATATGCGGCCAAAGTAGCCTACTCACGTCGTGTTGACTGGAGTCCTGTCGGACATTAACCATGACTCCTGTGTTCCCTGCTCTCCTGACACATGCAAAGTCATGTTGAAAAAGTATTCCATTGTTTTCTGAACGAGTAGTAGCCCTGTTTGTGGACGTCTATCCATCAAAACTGTGACGTAGGTCCTTAACAACGGCCCTTGACAGCGGTCTGTCTTGCTGGAAATAACAGACCTGTAGAATGCTGTGATTTACATAGGATTCTCAAAGTGCCATGTAATAATTCTTGATAAACAACATCGTCAGTATCCATGTGCCGCGACACAAGCTGCTGTTAGTGTCCGCTACATTTACAGTCATTAGTGGGCATAGAGGATGGTAATCCCTACAGTTTACACTTCACAACGGGACACTTAAAGCCACTCTCTGCTGCTGATTGAAATGCATCAGTCTTCTCTGGTGTGCAAACTAGCGGAGACTTCGGAGCATGTTCACTGTTTTGTCGTTGGTATCCACTGCTGTTGTGCTATTTAAAAAAAGTTTACGGTCTAAGCCTACTAGTGCCGAAACAAGGATAGGCGGCGGCCAATCACGGTCGCGCGCGCGCACACAGAGAGAGAGAGAGAGAGAGAGAGAGAGAGAGAGAGAGAGAGAGAGAGAGAGAGAGAGAGAGAGAGAGAGAGAGAGAGAGAGAGAGAGAGACCTTGACGCTGTGTTTTAATACGGCTGGACGCACTCCATGTCCGGCTTAAAAAGTGGGGGGTACAACATGAGTCTTGACGAAAAGTGGGGGGTGCATGTACCCCCCATCCCCCCCGTAATCGACGTCTATGGATTCCATGGAGAAAGGTTCCATTGGTTTCGTTTGATTGTGTTGATTCCATTTACTTGACATTACAAGCAAAGCACATCCCATACAATTCCGATTGTTATGATCTATTCGGGTTGTATAAGCCTGCAGCGCTCTACATACCCAGATACCTTAACTCACGTTGATCTGTGCTTCTTTTATCAAAGGTCTTTATTTCACAATTCAGTTTGAGAGCTTTCATTTTCATTCAGTCTCCAAGAGTCTTTTAACACAACTGAATTTCAGGTACAGTGATTTCCAATAGAGACTTTGGCAGATGGATACACTGCTGTTTGTCAAAAAAGAGTTACATCAAAGAATACACTCTCAAACTGTCTATGTTGTTATATAGCTTAAGAGGTGGTTTAGTAGATGAATTTTCAGTCTGTGGAGAGAGCCAGGCTAGCTGCCATGCTAAGCTAAACTAAGCATTTCTGGCCCAAGCTCAATTCTTAAACTGCCAGTAACCATCACTATTGCTCATCCGACTGTCAAAAAAGCTTATGTCCCCCTTCACACAAAACCCCTTAACACGCAGGCATGTGAATGGCATTGAAGTTTTCATCTTGAAAACGTTATACCCTAACTTGCCATGATAAAATGAGTCAGGGAACTTGGTTAAAATCATGACGTACACACTTTAGTCTTCAGATAAACAACAGTGTCTCCCTTGATACCCCTTGAACTCTGATATGCCATACATCTCAAAGTCCCGAGCACTAACTCTGACATCAGTTTCCATGAAACGCAACTGGCGTTCCCTGCTGTCGATTACAAGCAAAGAAATAGGCCCTTAATGTCATGTGGGCTCTGACGCAAGTCTCCAAGTAACGGTAATGTTTAGCATGAACATGGTCATGGTCAGCTGCATCAGGCTGCTGAATTTAACCCCCCCCCCCCCCCCTCGGCTTTAAGAGATGCTTCTATGGCACTTATTGCTTCTGCCTCAATCAAGAGGCTTTAATGGGCGCAGCAATTCTCATTCTCTGCGAGAGCGTAAAGGCAAGGGGGCAACTGAATGAATCAGCGAGGCAGCAAGAGACCAATTGACAGAGGGGTTCACTCACTGACGATAGCTTGATGGCTTTCAGAACGCCTCCGGCAGTGATGCACAGCTTGTTACGTTAAATCAACACCTCTCTGATCCTGTCTCGTCAAAACCTGAACATTATCTATCTATCTATCTATCTATCTATCTATCTATCTATCTATCTATCTATCTATCTATCTATCTATAAAGCAAGAAACGTCTGTCTGTGTTGCAGGCCCGGTTCTAGACAGTTAGATTAGGGTGGGCCTGTAGAAATTTTAGGTGGGCACACTGGGTAGAGAGACCGAAGATGCAAGCGCGCGCAGAGCGCGGAAGCAGAATTTTTTTGCCCTTGTAAGATCTCTGCGTTTGCTTTTTGGCACATTTACTGTGAATTGTGTAGAACACAATATGCAAATAAACTTTGAGTGTTGCTGTGTGGGAGATTTGATTCTTGCATGTTTTTTTTCCAAAATGTTTATGAATAACGTATAATATACATTATATACAACATAATGTATCTTTTTTTTTATCGCAGTATTAACTGTAGGCACTGGCAGCCTGAGCTGATTGAAGATAAAGCTTTGGGAATGGGCAACCTGGATGGTGGTAGTCCAGAGCTATATACTATACACACTATATAGATATATAGATATATAGTATTTCCACTATTGCCTCCAATGTCCAGCTGGGTGAAAATAGTAGCCAGCCGAGGCCCCCCCGGGAGATTTTTTTTTACCTTTTTAAAGTGAAATGCATGAATCTGGTGCACTTTGAGAGGAAAATTAAGAGGCTAAATCTGAGGAATTTTGTGTGAACAATTTATTTGGAGACACTGGGTCGGATGAATTAGAAGCTATTGAAAAAAGACACATGGATTTTCCACAGAAATATAAATTTGAAATAAAATATTATGCAGGGTCCTCTGGGATGGGCTTGGTGCTCTTTTTCTTTTACGGAACATATTTTTCTGTAATATAATGAATTCATTTAAATGCAGTGAGAGGAACGAAGCAGAAGAACTCTGTTGTCCAGTTATCTTTTTTTCCACAGACGAGGCTGAAATAGGCTATAGACTATACACAGTGCATGGGCAACTGAGGGCAGCCCCATTTTCAAATATTTTTTAATAAACTCAATACACACTGTGCATGCCATGGACTTGAACGTGTTAACCTCGGATTACCTCCCAGATGAACTGATTCAATTATTAAGACATTAACTATCTACCAAAACATTGTATTCCTTTTATTGTATGATCATTTACATTTTCATAATATGATGTTGATATTGGGGGGGCCCCCCTGGCAGTCGGGACCCTAAGCAACCGCTCATTTCACTTATGCCTCGGGCCGGCTCTGCTGACCAGTGACCACTATAAGCGGGTGGGTAACTTGGAGTCAGGCTGTCTTGCCCACCCAATAATACAATTAGAAGCAATGCATGGTAATGGTATATTCTTTAGTATTAATTAATTGTCTGAATTTTATTTGACATTTTCTTGGACAGCGAATTAACAGGTCCGTCCGATAGTGGGTCTGGACTTCCACCTACCGCCGGCCCTGCTGTGTTGTCTGTGTGTGTGTCTGTCTGTGGCTCGCATATCTCTCTGAGTTTTAGTCAGATCGGCATGAACTATTTTCATTAAGATGGCTTCTGCATTACTATCTTATTTTGTAATCCTCTCGTCCAAAATGTCGTTTTCAGAGCATTATTATTTTAGTCTATAATGCGCTGGTTTGATTCTCTATTATATCACACGACTTCTAGTGGTTGCACTGAATGTAATGGGAACTCGGAGGTGACAAGGCACAGAGGGAAGCAGGTTGGGGTCAATGGAAGTCCATCATCTGCATGCAAGGGGAAAAAGACTGACTGATACGCAGCCTTTAATCATGCAAATAGGCCAACATTTCTTCATCAGAGTCAAATATTTGCCCTCGCACCGTTGACAGGTTTATGCAACCACGGGTTTCAGAAGTCAATTTAAGATCTGCTTCTGAAGATCTTAACCCATTACATCACGTCACTGTATGTTAATGCTAAGGCAAAAATCAGCGATTATGAATGTGACTTGGCAACCCCGTCCCCTATTAAAATAGAGTTCTCCAACACTTCCTCTCCATTTCTTCTCGTAGTGTGGATGCAGGCTGGGACTGGATTTTGCGTTGTCTCTTAGTGCATGATGAAATGGCCGAATGATGAAAAGCTGTATTGAAATAAGTAGAACAGTGTCCCTAATAAATGCAATTATACTAATTTCAACAGATAGTAAAGTGGAACGTTTGGGCACAGACTCAAGAGTATCTCAAAGGACTATGACGGCTTTTAATTAAATAGAGCATTAGGCTCAACATGTTTGACATTATCTCCAACATCTAGTATCCAAAAGAGAATGTGATATATTATTATTATTTATTTTTTGCTTTGCAAATTTTAATTCTATTGCTGCGTTTCACTAAGCAGGGGCATCATCCCTCATTGTTTCACCGACCACATGCTGAGATGGAGGAGACATATCTTTGGCGAAAAGTTATTGTCATAATCGTATATAAATCAAAAGGTTTTGCAACGTTTTCACACCCACTGCTGGTTGATGTAAGAGAGAATGACCATAACCTTGTTTTTCTATCAGCAGCCCCTGTCACTTTTTTTGTTTTTTTCGCATCACAGATTCTCTGCAAACTAAAACATGTTGTCTGTTGTACCCAGTTCAAGGAATATAGTATGTCTGGCTCTGGGAAATAAGTATACAGGATGATTGCCACCACTTTGCGCCTTCTGGAATAATTTGTCACTCCGAATGGATTTGTTTTTCTTTATGAAAATAGTCAGGTTATAAGGCTAGCCAACACGTAAGAACATTACGGAGGGTTCCTGGCAAAGTCTAGTTAACTGGGACTGAAGCGACCTTGGTTCAGCCGTACACAGGTAAACAAGTCAAATGAGCCAAACCTTACAAACAAGTGCACCTTAATCATTTCATATGATCATTTCATCACCACTCAATCTATTCATAGTATTTTAACATATAAATGGTAAACGCTAAAACATCATGGATTCATGCAAGCAGAGCAACAAAGGTGTGTTTTCCTGTTTCGATGTAGTGACTACTTACAGCAACTAGTGTGAGTTTTTTCTTATGTCAATTTGTAAAACTAGATTAAAGGTGAAGTAAGCGGTTTATTTATGTTAATATAAGTGTTAAATTGCTCTTTATTCATACAGTGATCACTTACATAATGTGCGCGTTTCATAAAGCCGATCTCTCAGTCAGCTGCTCTGCATGTATTAGGCCAGTGCTTTGTTAGAAATAAAAATATACGTGTTCTTTAGCCTTATTTATGAAGGAAAAAATGCCATGGAGAAAGGTTTAAAATTCGGAATCTCGGCCTCAGTATTTATTTAAGTAAATTGACAAGGCAGGTTGACAGGACAAAAAGAAAGTGAGTTCTCTCTCTACAGCAGAGTCTCTTAACATATTTTGAAAATGTCTACTGATTGGTTAAATCTCGTTGTCAGGCAGTTTACAAAGTCCATCCTTCTTCTTCTTCCTGGCCGTCCTCTGCTGAACTTTACCGGAAATAGGGAGGGTTAATCTAGCAGGCCTTGAGAAAGTGTCTAAAGCTTGCTTGGCCAAAAGGCCCTTTGTTCTAGCAGATACTTTTGGCTTCAGGAATGTAGCTTATCTTATGGGAAAATCAGCGTTAGTTTTATTGCTTAGTTTCTACCTCCTCGTGTCCAATGCACCAAGACTGAAGTGAGAACATTTATTAAATCATAAATGTGAAGAATATATCAATTGTTTAAATTATTTTATATGGGTAAATGCAAATTAATGAGGGGGCTATAACATCATTAATATTTAGAAATTAAAATCCTTACAGCTTCTCAAATGGTGGGGCGCGCCCCCCTGGGGGGGCGCCGTGAGTTGTCCGGGGGGGCACCGTGAGTTGTCCGGGGGGGGGCTTGATTTCCAACTTTTAATTTTTTAATTTTTTGCTAGCGAGCGCAATGTGTGCTTGTGTATGGTCATAACCGCGCGAAAGGCTGCGATTTGCAGTAAATAAATGTCCACATGTGTCTCCAAGTGTCTCTGTAGGCTATTTAAAAAGAAATCAAGCAAGTAGACTAATAATAACATAGGTTATCGCATCACAGAAGGCATATTGGCCTATAATAATAAAAAAACACCACCTATGTTTACAGTTAAAAAAAAATTTGAATGAAATGCAAACCTCAGTTAATCATTTGCACTTGTTTCTCTGTCCTGAGATTCACACAGACTGAGCAGTCTTGTTTAAATGTTACAAATTGAGCTAATAAACTGAACTTCGATTTTTTTTTAAGTTGCTGCAGAAGTTATCTCAGCTAATTTTATAATCTAACATCTAATTTGATAATAAGGTGATTGTATGCAGAATGCTGGTGCCAGAAACTCATACAGTGGTTTTGTACAGATAAATAAATAAATATTAGCAGGTTCTCAACAGTATTTCGATTTAGGGGGGGGCGCGAAAAAATTTCTGTCCCCTAGGGGGGGCATGACAGAAAATAACTGAGAACCACTGTAGAAAAGGCCCCAAAGTTATAGGTTACAGTGTTTGATATTTCTTACAGTGTGTTAAGTTGTATTTTGTTTAGTGTGGGTAGCTGTCAGTTAGGGCCGTGACGTCAGTCGGCGGGAGAGTTTTTTTGGAGCGGAGTTAAAAACCTTTGTTCTTTTTCCCGCAAGCTGTGTGCTGCGGTGTCTGTAAAGAAGGAAATAAAAAGCGGATAAACTATACTCCTCCTCTCCTAGTCTCATGCTTATAATTTGATGCTTTTGGCCATAAGTGGTGTTCTGGCCGACACCTCTGAAGTGAAACCAGTGATACAAGCAAATCAGCGCGGTAAGCTATATCACCAGTTTCCTCCGCTACAACCACTGTATTAGGCAAATAATCTTATTGGAGGATCCCGAAATGTTTATCCAATCACAAGAAACAACGCTACAAACCGACACCCGTCTCACTCATGGTCTCACTGCCGGTGCACGCCAGAGCAACAGATGGGTGAATGTTTATGCGCCTACAATGGCGGAGCAGGTAAAAATCCTCCTCAATGTCTGTTTTGATTGTTTTTATCATGTTTTATCACACTTATGGATCTGAGATGATACTAGATAACTCGCTGCTTGAAGGCCGCAGTGCATTAATGTGGTGACGTAGGGACGAGCGAGGGGACTGCTAACTGCAGTAACTGACAAGAAGTTAGCTAAAAGAACCATTCCGCTTATAGCACCTTTAATTGCCGAGGTTAATTAAGGCATCAAGAAGCTTGCTGGTAAAAAAACAAACATGTGATGTCAAATCTATCAAGCAAACAAATAGCACAAGTCACGATGACAATAAATCCAGCTGAACAAGGGAAGCTAATGACAACCAAATGCGTCAGTCATTTAGGAGAGAATGAGAAAGACTAAAATGGAGCAGAGTGGGGAATACATAGTTTGTTTTCAGTCAGTGGTCTTCTTTTTCTTTGCATTTCTACCCACTTCATGCCAGTATCTGTGAGTGGGTTTTCGGCAAGTGACCAAGATGAGCAAAACTATATTTGTACGACACATACGCAACATGATCAGATGACTTAATGTGGCAATAATCATGAGGAATTGACCAACAGTTTCTCTTTTTCTTGGTTGTATTTAGTCAGGACGTTTTGCACATGTCTTATGTACAGTACTTTTATATGTTGTGTTTGTGTTTTTACCACTACTGTAAATCATATCACCTTGAGGAACAATAAAGAACTGAACTGAGGAAAATGATGCGGGAATATTCGAGGATCCAGCCTTTACTTTGTAAAGTTGTTGGCTTTAAGCCAAGTGTCAAACAAAAGCCCACTGGGGACTGAAATGACTGACTGTATACAGTACTCAGTATTTGTGTATCCTCTGGCACAAATCAACCTTACCCCAGAATTTTGGATAATAAGCATGATACAGCAGTTTAGGGCTGACATCATGCTAACTATATAGACACAAAGTGTAGCATACTAAAGCACTAAAACATGTGTCAAATGTTTTCAAACGTGTCAATACATGTTCAGACACAATAATCAAAAAACCTTGATAATTTAAATTTTACTTTGAAAGGCAAAAAACAGTTTTTTGAGCTTAAATGTGCTTTTATCTTATGCCATGTTTCTCCCTTCTTTACAGGATGAGTCAAATGGATGACTCTTCTTAAATATATGGTCACATTTCCAATTTCTTTTATGGTTTTCTAGAAACAAGGGGTGGCACAACTTCCCCACCGGCACAACTCACCCCACCCCAATCTCCCCTATGTGTAAATAGCCAAATATTTGGTAAAGTTTTATATAGAAACTTCAAACTTCAATTTCCAAGAAAATATATAAATGAAAATCAGGAGGATGCCTTTATGCCAGTGGACAATATTAGTAAGAGTCTGTGCAAACAGTGTTAGCCTGATACTCACAGGAAGGATCTTAAAAAGTCCATATTCTGCTGGAATTGAAAGAGTGCAAAGAGACCCACAAAATGGAAACCGAAAAAAGGACACTTTCAACAATATGATAAAAGGCCTACGAGGTATTCAAAATGTTAAGCATCTTTTCTAATAGGTCGAGTTGAGTAGCAGCATCAGCCTTTGTGGTGTATAGCAGGATAGGAAATTCACAATTTCTATAAGTTGCTTTTTGTTAAAAGTTAAGTCAAATTTATTTCTATAGCACATTTAAAAACAACATCAGTTGACTAAAGAGCTGCACAAGACACAATACAAAACAACATACAAGATACAATGAAAATAAAAATTTAAAAAAGTAGGCAGTGTCAGAAAATCAACTTGTGTTAAAGGCCAATGCAAAAAGTGAGTCTTCAGTAACAAATGAATGGATAGGAGGTGTGATTAAATGTGCCAGCTTGGAGATTTTATTTAAATCCCTATTTAGCTTTGGAGAAAGTATACTTTTTTCCTTTAGGTTTAGTTAATTAAAGACATGGCTGAAACTTGGACTTCTCCAAAATTCAAACTGTCTGAGAAAGCCTTTGAGTGTTTAAAAGGCGAATTTAATCTAGAACCATGCAGGCACAATCCATGTCCTGGAGTCTGCTTGAGAATATTTAAGATAAAGATGAAATGGACTTAAATGAGAACTCACTCTCTCTCTTCCCAAGATTACTTTATTAATTCTGCTGTCCTGCTTATACCTGGGCAGCATGGGCGGCGAGACAAAGCCTGTTCCTAGATGCACTGACCCAAAAACACAAATAGACAAACACATTATAGGCAATTTAGGTCAAGACAATTTCTCTTTGATAACCAAATATTATTTATTTGCCTCAAAGGGCTATTCAGTTTGACAGAATATTACACGTTTTATCCTTAGACCCTCATTTCAACTCAACCTGGGAACGTAATTTTGATGATACAGGGTTGTTCAACTAATGTCACCACCAAAGCATGTCTTTAGACTGCAGCAGGAAAGTGGAGCACCTGAAAAAAAAAAAAAAACAGGAGCTCAACTCTGCACAGACCGAATAATTTTTGCATTTGGCTACAGTGTGGCAACTGTGATGCAGGGTGAAATGACTTGATGACAGTCAAGATAGTTACTTCATTTTGATTGTGTGGTATGTTGTTGTCTGTATGGGACCGTTAGACCCAAGAATTTCATTGCCAACAACTGCTGACTTGTTGGGCATATGACAAATAAACCATCTATAGTTTATCTTGAAAATTCCTTTAACTCGGCATACTGTCACCAATCTGTAAACCGCAATGCACTTCTAACCGGGCAAGTTCATGGATCACATCAAAATAACACCATTATTTTATCTGAATCTATTGTCGTTTATTCCTACAAAGATTGAATGCAAACTGGCACGACTGTTACATTCAGAGGCTGTTGTTCCACAGGTAGATTGTTAAAGCAGGAACTTGTGTCATTATATGTAAAAGGTCACACTTTTTTTAATGCAGGCCTCTACATATCGTTTGTTTTCTCTTCTGTTTTGAGGAGGCCTGTATTTAAAAAAAAATAATAATAATTGATGGATCTGTTGAAAGCAACCTTATTGATTGCAACAAAAAATCCATTGCTATTTTCTTGTGTGAGGACATTAAAGGGTTAAGGAGCTGATGCGCTGAAGTAAATAGGGCAAACCTGCAGAGACACCATGCAGACAGAAATCATCTGATCAAAGTGTCATTCTGATGAAATGTCCTTCACAGTGGACACAGGAAACACCAATTGAACCCAAATATCAGTGCATGTGTTTGTGCACATATACAGTAGCTTCTTTTTTCATGTGGAAAAACAGTTCAAATCAAGCACATTGATTTGACCTTGGTGCTCAAAACAGTTTGGTCCTATTGCAAATCAAGACACAAAACAATTTTTTTACGTGTTTGTACAAAAGGCTTTGAATATTTGTTGTGTTCCTTGTCACGAATAGAGATATTCCCGTCAGTTGAATCTATTCCTTATGTCCTTTTTTTCTTTTATTACACCCACTGTGCGCACACACACATACACACACACTCCTTTCTCTTAGAAATATCTGAAATATGGTACAACACTCCACAACAAAGCCTGGGTAAATATCAGAATGGCACATTTTAAATTGATCCATCAAACGTGATCAAAAGGGAACATTGAACACACAGACATTGAACACACCTGTTGCTTTATGTTGATGGTCTGTCCAATGAACAGAGTGATTTCTGATTTGATATTATTTTATCATGTGTGTGTTTATGTGCAAGATATATCTGTCTGTGTCTGTGTGTGTGTGTGTGTGTGTGTGTGTGTGTGTGTGTGTGTGTGTGTGTGTGTGTGTGTGTGTGTGTGAGAGAGAGAAAGAGCGAGAGAGAGAGAGAACACGTAAGCATATGCTAGGACAATATATATATATTCATATCCCATTCATTGTACAAAGAAATCCTCGAAGAAAGAATCCCTGAGGTGCGCATGTAAAACCGGTCTAATACTTGTCCCTATGATGATGTAAAAACCTCAGTGCTCATATTAGAGGTCCTTGTAGAAAATGTGAAAAATAGGTGCAGAAGAAAAGAGAAAGCAGAAAAGAGCTCATTACGTTGTCTCTGCACTGCCTGCTCCTCTCCACTACACAGGCGCGGAAAAATAGTTTTTCCGGGCAGCCCAAATATGGCCAAGCAACGATGAGGTGTGCAACAGATGAGTCATCCTTCAGACTCCCACATTCACCGGGCTTACATGTGTGCAAGACAGAGGGAGAAAGAGACATAAAAGCATTGCAAACACTTTGCATGGCTATAACCTTCACACCAAGTAATGGTTTTCACATAACATCCACCATTTCCATTACTAAGGAGGAAATAAGACCTGAGATCAACAGCAATAACTGTGCATAAAATTACTCTCTGCAGCACAATGAAAAATACATTTGAACAAAGAAGCTGGTTTGGCCCTTTGTTTGGTGTCATGCACCTGCATTAAGATGCAGAATGGAGAATTACATGTTACATGGCTAATTGTGCAATTCAGACTAAATTGCACATTGCATGATCATTCAGAGCTATAGTCAATATTTTTCATCTTCACCCATTTTTCCTGCGATAGTGATTCTGGAAACCTAACGTTTCATATGAAAATGCTGCAACAATGAAGTTGTTCTCCTATGCTAGTGGCCCTTTGCATGTTAGCTTATCATTTTCTTCAATTGACAAAATGTAAACAAGCATGCAAACATGGAGTAATTAGCAGATGAACATGCTAACTTTGATAAGTTCTGAAATAATAACATTTTATTTGGAGGAAAGTAAGAAATGATGGGAACAAGTAAGCCACACTAAAGTGTTAAAACATTTGGCTTTGAAGGAGGTTTATGTGCTGGAAGATTTCTTGACTGGGAGCAGTAACCTCCTAGGTTTTGCACGGATTAAATTAACAACATAGCAAGCAGATTTTGTTAGCTTTGGACCTGTTTCCAGACTTTGTGTTAAGCTAAGCTAACCAGCTGCTGGCAGTAGCTCCAGGATTACTATAACAACATGAGTGTTATCAGTTACCTCATCTAACGCCAGCAAATATACTAAATAGGAAGAAGAAAGAGGTCTTATAAGAACCAAACTCACCAGATGAAGAACTGTGGTTAGAAATCCATCCTAGAGTTCTTTGCCCAATCCTTAGCTCAATGGTTACAGTACGCACTCCACAGTTTTCCTTTTTCCCCATCCCATAGAGTAGGAAACACTATGAAGAAGGAGCATGACATCTTCTTCCTTCTCCCTTTTCCCCTTCAAGGATTCTCACAGGACCCACGACTAGCCCCCAAAAGCCTCTTTCACCAACACATGCATCTTCCTCATTGTTCTCTCTAGGCCACACCCCACTCCACACCTCTGTACCTGGCTGCTACAAGTCACCTGACCAGCCCACAGGACGCTGGACTGTATTTTTCACTGGCATGGCTTTTAGGGAGAACGCCAGGCAAGGCATATTATAATATTACATTTCAAAGATAAATTGATTTACCAAAAAACATATTTTTTATATGTATTTATTTATTTTATTTTTTCTGCATTTATGTCGTTCACACTCCAGTCCATTTGGTACCGGTAACGCACTTACAAGTTGGTTGCCAACTGCCAATAAAGAAGAAGAAGAAATGTCTAGGCTGTACAAAAATATGGTTGGCAGCCAAGGGGTAGATAGGATTAAGAAAGTTTAACCTTGGAAGGGGTTTTGATAGTAAACCATCTATTTACCTGTTACTATTATACAATATGTAACTCCACCCCTAACCATTGTGGCAATGTCACAGTATTGTAAAAAAAAAAGATAAAACTATGGTGCGTAACTTCCCCCATGAGGAATAACAACAACTCTGTTGGAGCATGAGGTAAGCCTTTGTTGATCACACATGGATTTTATACCTTATGTTGTATTCAGGTTTTTTCTTAGCAGTAGAATCAATAGTAGGAAATTGCCACTAATGATGTTGGGCAGCTTATAGACGCATAATTTAACTTTCATTTTAGAGAGAATGAGTGGAATCCCCTTTGAGACGGAACAGACTGCCTCTCTGCTGTTTGTGTGCCAGAGACAGGATGTAATACTGTTACCGAGAAATTTGTCCGTAACCGGGCTTTTTTTTCGATAAGAAGAATTATAGTCTGTCTTTCGAGGGATGACAGCCAAGCAGTGAGGGACTGAGCGCCAATTATGTCTTCTATGCACAGAAAAAAATTGCTAATGACATTCATGGCACATGCTGTATGTGTGTCTATGCGTCTATGTACTATTTTCAGCCTGTTAAATGAGAAGATGCTAATCTCATACATGGTAAATATGTAGCTTGGCAGCAAGCTATGAACTTAGCTTAGCATAAAGAATGAAAACACAAGGGAATCAATTAGCCTGGTACTGTCCATTGTTTAGTGGATCTACCTACCAGCACCTTCAAAGCTCACTAATAAAAAGTTTTATTTTTTTCTTATAAACAAAGGGGGGAAAATCAACTGAGCGTTGAAGTTATTTTTCTGTGTCTTCCTATTTATTGTTTGACACTTTTCCCCTTGTTTATTTGTCAGTTATGATGTAAAAGAAAAGAAAACCATGTCAATGTGGGTCCCAAAAAACTTATGTCACTCTCTCACAATAACAAGGTCAGTCTGGTACTTTTTTTGTACTGCTCGCTCTCTCTCTCTCTCTCTCTCTCTCTCTCTCTCTCTCTCTCTCTCTCTCTCTCGTTTGGGATTCACCAGAGCACTCATCCACACAGGTAACACCATGTAAGTCTTTCCTGCAGCTTTATTGGTTTCCGGTTGTGCAAAGGCCTTCCTCTGGCTCAGAGCAGCAAAACTCCTCTGAGTCATTCTTTTTACATGATTAACATTTTTCTCTCTCTATCCATCTTGTGTTTATTACATTCACTGCACCTGGCCTTGGATTCCCTTGTGAATTTTGTCCCTTTCATAGACTTGACGATGACTGTGAACAGTTCAGTGTGTGCTGTTTGCTTCTTTTTGTTGTTGTTGTTGTCACTGTTGAAAGTGGTGAACAGCAGGGAAGCCTCTAGCTGGATTAAAATGGGCTTTGTGTTCTCGGCAAAAACAAAAAAAACGTGTCTTCCTGGTAAGTAACCCAAACGCAAACACAGAAACATTTGCCCATCTTGCTGTTTGTTTTGCAACAAAAACAAAACAACACCATTAGCATAAACTACACCTGATCTGCCCATTTAAGCGTGAGCAGGCCGTGTGAACTAATTTCTTGAAAAGTCAGTGAAAAAATATCTAGTTTTCTATAATTGGCATCCTCCACCATTTCAAGCAAACAATGACTTACATAAGTTTTCCAAATGATCATAAAAATGAATGAACATTTTAAGTCCATGCCAAGTAAAGAAGTTGGAGAGCTACTACAGCATCGCTTATGCCTGCAAACACCCACCGAGACTAGTTCTGTTTTTTTAATGTCTTCGGTGGTTGCTTTGATATCTTGGCTATAAAAACCACACAAATATGCAAATGAACAGGGATCACAGAAAATTCTTGCTACATGATTAAAGCAAAAAAATTATGTGTCAGTTCACTTTACAAGCTATGTGTCCTGCTGACTGCTTACAATAAAAAAATATGATAACACTTCAGGTACATAATATTATAGTCTTCTCAAATGAGCTAGTATTAACTAGTTGTGTGCTTATAATGCCTAATGAACGCTTATTTAAGGGGAGAAAAATTGTAATAGGGGTGATGAGGAGCATGAAATTAAGTATGGGCATCTAACATGCTGTATGGAATTGTAATTAAGTAAACAGTATGACTTTGGTAAGTGGGGCTGTCCAGTGTCTAAAAATTGTAAGACACTGGTTCATTAATATAAAATGTAGCATTTCAAATATCATTATCTTTATAAAGTTCTTGATGATTCATTAATCTGCAGGCTGATTGTTTACATTGCATCAAAATATCTACAGTTGATTTTCACCCTCTCCTGGAGGCTCACACACATTTGAGAAGGGATGAGCTGCTGCAGTTCATATATATTGTTCAACTAACAGGACTGAGAGCTTTTTAACAGATTTAAGGGCCGCCTTGTTTGTGAGAAGTGATTTGCAGACTCAGACCAAGGTAATTGGACAAGCAACAACATTCCCCCTTTGTCTCTTCTGCTGTGTCTGGCTGCCCTACTTCTCTTTTTTACTCCTGAGAAGGACGCAGAGAACTGACGCTACCATCATTTAAAAAAATAATAATAATTAAAAACTCTGAAAAAGCTCATTCTGTCTCTTTCAGGCAGCAGATGTGCAACATGACACAGACGTTTCAAGAATCTTCTCATTCTGTCTGATTTGCAACAATGTGCTGCTTGCACAGTGCATCAAAGAGGTATGCCACAGTGGCACAGCTGACTTTGTTACTCAAGCACCTGTAGGACGCACCGGATGTGCAGTAGACGACAAACAAATACAATTTACAGTATGTTATCTAGCAATTCAACATTATCCTCCATACATTACAGTTTGATGTACACATATGGGAACTGCAAGCTATGTGATTGTGCATGTTTCTGTAACTGTTGTAAAATAAATGTCTCTTTCAGATCAAGAAAACCCTTTTTGTCTTGTCTGCTGGTTTACACCTGGCTGGTTTACACAGACACAGGCACAGCCTGCTGCAGCCTCTTCACTCAGGGAAACTGAAAGCATCTCAAAACAGCAGCATCTAGGGGCCAGATACCGGTATAGCTGGGAGGACCATGACCATGGCCATGGTTCATGAAGTCCATAAATGTTACCTGTTCCAGCTCTTCAATCAAACAAGCTATGAAACTCTCCCACCTCAGGGAGAAAAACACATCCTGTGATTCAGCTGTATATGCGGGGATTCGGCTCTCTTTGGACGTGTCACGGAAACCCTTTTTTTCTGGGCCCATAAGTGCTTATTCACACTTCCAAAATACATGTGTACTGAGAGGGCTGTCCTGGCTCGTGTGGAGGAGAGCGTGGACACGATGGGTGCAGAGGCGTGCTGGTATTTCCTCAAAGTGAAAATTCACTAATATGGGCATTTGTTTATGTAACGGTGCCTGCAGGTGCCCACGCCTCCCTCTCAAATGAGCACTGGCAAAGCAGAAGGCATGCAAGGTTCAAATGAGCAGGTGCAAAGACTTGGCTGTCGGTTGTTTGGTATAAGTCATTAGTGTTTATTAGCCCATGCTATGTATTTGTTCATTACTCCCACATAAGCCTCATGCAGCCACACGTGCCCGCCAGTGTAGTTCTTGGGCCGTGATTAAGCAGTTGGAGTTTAAATGAACTTGCTACAGCGAAGCAGTAGACAGTGAACAGAAAAACTCTGTTGGCTCCTTTTCCCAGACTGTCTAGAGACTTTCCGCCAGACTAACACTGTTTGTCCAGTTTATGCTAATCTACATCAGCTCATCTTCACAACATCTCCAGGTGCCTTGTGCTAGCCCTGCTAAGAATGGGGGAGAGTGAGGTTCTTGAAGATTTGCCAAACTTCTCACATGCTGCGTGTCCAACGGCTCATTTGTTTACAAAGCAGGGCCTACATCCACATTGAGAAGCTTTCTGCTCAAACACCAGAAGGGCTGAGAGGAAGCTTTCTGTCATCTTCTCAGATGACAGAAAGCTTCATGAAACATGCTCTTTGCTAGCAAAAAGGCTATTTGGTACATTCATGACTAATATCAAATAAATCAGGTTAATAACAGAGTTAGAATGAGCTGGAAATGATTGTAATGACTGTGCCTAGTGTATCTATCATAGCGTTTATGTGTCGATATAGGCTATCTAATTGATACACTCTAGAGTAGGACCATGCAGAGATGTGTGGGATCAAACCATGTTGTGTGACAAACTGCTTTACGTATGTGTGATATTACGTATTGTTTCGCTGTGCGCAGCAAGTGGTATCATGTGACACATTTTTCTTGAGGGTGGACGCACGTGTGAAGTCATACTTATGTTGTGGTAACTTTAAGGTAAATTTACCTTTTTAAAAGGTAGACTACCCTTTTTAAAAGGGTAACTACTCTTTTTTTGTGTACCTTATTGTAAAGTGTTACCGCAAAACGTAACTTTTTTTTATTTTGAGATGTTTTTAAGTGCAGCTCACAGAAGAGATTTGAAAGTTGGCTCTCTGCACATTCAAATATCAACACACTGTAAGGAGAAGGGCTAAAAGGGGGACAGGAAGGTGCAGAGTCAAAATTATTTTATTATATTTTTACCTTGAAATGACAGAAGGTTTTAAATGTTTGGTGAAAATATGATCGGTATGACAGGATTAATACAATTTCGTCTTTTCCGGGATACTATAAACAAAAGTGGTATACCAGTCATACTAAATTACAAGATACCAATCGCAGTTATTATTGATGGCAAAGCACAAGTTGACATCTTAGTATTAAGTAGTAGGCCTAGTATTATTATCTTAGTCCATTGCCCAAAAAATTCCATTTACAATGGCATAAAACAGAAATGCAAGTCAAGTCATCCCCCCCCCCCCCCCCCCCCCCCCCAAGAATAAATCCTCAGGCTTTTTCTCTCTCCCTCTCTTTTTTTGGAAAAACAAACACAAGATGTATTGTCTGAGTTCAGGACCCAGGTGTGCACTCCGTAACGACCTGACCTGAACTATGAGGTCAATCTATGCCCCTGTCCTCGACAAAAATATGCTCTCAACCTGTGATTACGCATGCTTTTATAAATGTGCCAATGAGCAACGTCATTTAACGGAGGAAAATACGTTTCTTTATGTTGTTCTGTCAAGTATCTGGTCATTTCCACGACCCCCGACGGGACGTGGGATCTAAAATTTCCCATGACACCACAGCACAGCATGACACCTCACTCCCACCATGGCTCTGTGTCTTCTCAGGAAACTGAACGGCAATATTGAGGAGAGACAATGACTGATGGTCACATCTGATCTCCTCCCTCTTTATGTTTTACACTTACTGACTCATTTTGTTTGGACATAGGCTATATTTATTAATTCTGGATTTTTTTTCTCTCTCTCTTTCTCTCTCTCTCACACACTCTTTTTTCTCTCTCATACACTCTCACACTCTCTCTCTCTCACACGTACAGCTTGGAAGGGGAACCGAGCAAGCATTACAGCATTAGTCGGACGCCCACGTTAGGTTTTCCCTTTCACACTTCAAGAACCACCCAGATCCACCCACATCCCCGGAGAGAGACTGTGTGTGTGTGTGTGTGTGTGTGTGTGTGTGTGTGTGTGTGTGTGTGTGTGTGTGTGTGTGTGTGTGTGTGTGTGTGTGTGTGTGTGTGTGTGTGTGTGTGTGTGTGTGTGTGTGTGTGTGTGTGTGTGTGTGTGTGTGTGTGTGTGTGTGTGAGTGTGTGTGTGAGAGAGAGAGAGAGAGAGAGTGTGAGGGAGTGACGCCTGTTCCTGTGTGCATGCTTGCGATTGTGTGTGTGTGAGTGTGTGTTTCCGGGAGAAAGACAGTCAGACAGGGAGAGAGCGAGAGAGAGATCGAGCGCGCACCTTCCTCTCCCGCGGTACTGCACCCTCACTTCTTTTTTTGTGCAAAATACTTCTTTACAGAACCCAGTCCCGACCAAATCTGCACCATCACCTATCTAGCCTATTTAATTTGATGTGCTGCAGGTGCTTTCAGAAAACGGTCCGTGCACATCATGATTTCTGCACGGCTGAGTGTGCACAACACCCCACCACGTGACCATTTAATAAATGTGATTGCCTTTGAATTAGCCCCAGAGAGGGGATAATCCCTGTATGCCCTCGATGAACTGGCGCGTGAGCCTGAATCCATCATTATCTGTTGTGTAGTACGCTAAATGAAAGGCATCGGTCGTGAAGTGAAAACAGCACTGTTGCTTATTATCAAGCAAATAATCTTCCACAATAATATTTGTTGAGAGATATATCAACATGCTGCCTTAACTAAACCTTTGCGATGTTCGCACACTGAAAACCTCGCATTACTATTCAGTGGAAAACAATTCATCGTATGGTCTCATCAGCTTGTGCATGCATGAACACTGATGCCGCTGATCCTCTTTCCGGTGTACCTTTGGCTCTGCGTTGATATCTGCGTAGTTTGGTGTGCATAATCGTTTGTCTCTGTCTCCCTGAACAGATCCCTCCCCTTCTCCTCCGTGCGCCGACAGTCACTTTCACACTTCTACGCGCACGCGCAAATGCGTTGCACGCACACACACGTCTCCCCCGCGCACTCCCTCCCCTCCTTGGTGCTGTCTCATTCACTTCAGTACGCCATCCACGCACTGACTCCAACTTGGAGCAAGGGGGGGCGGGGTTGGATATATACCTCACAGAGCAGGCCATGAGCGACACTGAGACTGGACCCACTTGCAGTGCAAAGACCACAAGCAAGGAGACTCCGAAGCCGGGAGTAGAAGTACCAACATTTTATTCTGGAGCTAAGAGCGAAAAGACAAGCGAGACCACAGCGTTTGGTTTACGGACTGTCTGCTGGAGCTCCGGTACAACCAATTTGTCACTCCGCTATACGCCAGTTTTTTCTGGACATAGCAGCTAAACAAAGTTGGTAGTAAACTCTTTGGAGTTTGGTTAGAGTCACGATATTTTCTTCTTTGCTTGTGATAGTGGACTGCACTGAAACTTGGGATCGACCCGTCTTGGGTTAGCTTGGACCTGGAGCATCCCTTTCCGCTGCTTCAAACAGCGCGAAAGTTTTGGCCAGATCGCCGATCCGAAGACGCTCGAGTCGAGTCAGACTTTGAGGGCTGCTACCCGAGCCCAGCTCCAACACACCTGGGCGAAAGGATAGAGAGCCACTGACGAGACCTCCAAGAAACAATTTCAAGGTAAGCAGAGCCTTTTACCTGTCCCACTTTACTTATTAATGTCTGTTGTTCGTGCATGTGTTTCGGAAGGAGCCAAGTGTGAATAGACGGACCATTGAAAGTTATTAAGTGAGGATGAGTGAAGTATATGGGTGTTCTCCTGCAGCTTCACAGTTTGTTTCAGCACTGAATGTCTGTTTAAACTCGTGTGTCGCTGTCCGTGGTGCTGAAACTCGTTCTCAAGTCTCCCAACCAGCGCTGCACAGTCTCCTTATTGCTGTTTGCATTTCATCTGGCTTCTGTCAGAAACACTGATCGTTGCCATAATGTCTGTTTCCTTCATGGGATTTTCTAGTAAGCGACTATGTTGCCGCTAATGCAGCCTTCCATTAGTGTAGTACTACAGTGCTTGGTGAGGCAGTGTGCAACAGAAAGTGAGATCGTGGCAACAGGTTGCTCGATAGAACTTTCTGTTGTACTTACATCGCTTACATTGCATGATAGTTTACAAAAGATGCTGCGATATTATGACTTGTTTTGTGTGAATCCATAAAGTTTCATATCACGTATGTTAGGATCAGAAGGATATGAAGACTCCTTGCAGCCAGGTGGTTGACTGAAACAATATGTGCTTTGCAAGGTTATCACAAAATTGCACAGCAGTCAGTTAACAGTGAGGACTGTATTTTGTTTGCTTGAAAGAGAAGAAAAGGAGAGACTCCTATGTCATAGAATTCACCCTAGAGATACCAATCAATAGGTAATTGAGCAAACACATACACACTCTCCAAACTTTGTCCCAAGATGCAGGGAGTTGCTGTCAGTAATCTGCAGTGATTTGCTTCATTTTGCTGTTGTTGTTTTTGCTGTCACATGGATTTGCAACAAAGTCACAGAGTAATCTAGTTTTCTTGCACATGTGTGCAAGTATCAGCACCCGGTACAGTAAAGGGAAAAATAAAGCGTTAGCTATTTGTGGATGAAGGATGACCTGCTGTTATGGCTACAAAAAAAAAAAATTCTTAAGCCCATTTCAGCAAGAAGGAGAAAAAAAGGAGGTTGGGCAATTGGGATCTCCTCTCTATCTTAAATATTGCACCCTCACATACTAACACAAACACATGAGGCAAAAATTTATTGTTTAATATTGGGGGAAATATCTTATTTTCAACAACAATCAGACAGAATAGCTCAATTGTCAAAGTTTAATGGAGGAAAGTCTGGCTGTAGAATCCTGTACCAGCTACCAGCGCTGCAGGTGTATGCATCAGAGAATAGTCAGCAGTTTTCAGGCTGTCTCATTTATCTCTCTGCAGCTTTCTGGTTCAGGTGGTCATGCAAATGATTTAGTCATCTGCAGATGGTGACAATGACACATCTCATGATACGCCTGCAGGTTTCACACAGATTTACAATGTTTCTCTTGCTTATTAACTTGGTATGAGTTATTTCAATCTTTCTGTATGTGTGAGGGTTGTGTATTTCAAACCGAGCTGCAAAAAGAAGAAACTGTCTCCATAACAACAGACAGCCCACTCTAGCCTACTTTGCACAAATGTTGTTGACGACAGCAACTGGATGAGAGAGAAAGGGGTAAACACAGAGACTGTGTTCTCCCGCCACAGCTGGACCTCTTTCATTTCACTGTGTGCCTCGTCAGATGCTCATTCATGGAGCTTCCGGTTGTTGGAAGGCGAGAGAGAGAGAGAGAGACACCCACCTACACAAAGCAAAGGTCTTTGCTGTGCCGCTCACATTGAGGCGAGGGAGGGGTTGGAGGGAGGCTTTGGAGATGTGAAAAGGAGAGGCGAGGAACGTAATTATGAGTTCTCTGCCTGAAGAGGGCAGGTGCTTCTCAAAGTGAATGTCGCTATAGGCATCAATTATGCTGCTATCTCTCTGCACTGCCCCTTCTTTGTAATTAACCTCTCGGTCACATACAGAAAATGCAGGCATTTTTTGCTAAGCCTCCATTGACAGATTGTGCTTCCTTCATGCAGACATTATATTATTCCTGATCATATCTATTTGTTCTAGTTAGCCTCAGATTATGTTTTTAGTCTGTTTTACACTAAGTAGGAAAACATGAGAAGGCAGAAAAATAAACCGGAGCGTGTTTGAAAGATGTTGCTGAGCAACTTCACCATGACATAGCCGCTGCACTCTTTCTTCAGACATGGTTAGTCATTGAGTGGCTAGGGTCAGGGTCTCTACAAGTAAAGTCTAGTAAGCATGTTTGCAAGATGATTAACATCTTGAGGGCAAAGTAAAAAATAATATATTGTGGATGCCTCATTTAAATGCATGTAGCCCCTCTGCAGATTAGCATAAAGGTGCATAATTTGAGTAGTTTCAGTAATGCATCTTGCTCACTTTGCATGCATTTGAATGAATGTGCAAGAGTGACTGTCATTTGTCGCAGATGCATATTTCCTTTCATTCTGTGCATGTAATGCAGGGACAATTCCCAAAGCAATTTTTGAAATGCCACAGCAGGGTATGTAATCACACTTCAAAATGACCATTTCTCTTGTTTACCATTCAGAAGGAGTGTGTATTGCACACATAACAGAACCTAATCAGCGTGTGTGTAGTTGCCAGTGGCAATGCTTCTACGGACGTCAGACTGACGCACATGTTTCGCGCTTCAGTTCTGTGTGTGGGAGGAAAGAGCAAGAGCTTGGAGATATCAGCCTGCTGTAAAGGACTGTAATTGCAGTGCCTGAGCATTTATGTCCTGAATAACTGGGCATTTCAGATCAGTGAATCTGCTTGAAATGCATTGATAGTGATCAGAGACTAATGGTTTCTGCATGAATATCAACTCAACATGGGTCAATTACAATACATCTTATGAATATTATAGCAAATAAATTATACAAATAAAAAGCATTTAATTCCTGAGAACACTCTTATCCTGCAAACTGATATCCAGTGTTTTGTTCTGATCATTTAGATGGTGAAGTAAACTTACAGATTTTTTTCCCCCTCTTTTTCATTCCCTGTCTATGTGCAGCTCCCCTACTGATACGGACATCACAAATTGTCTGTTGCACTAAATACCTGCAAATTCAACCATTCCTCAGAGGCGGGTTTCATTGAAGTCAAACAATCTTAAAACAAGTGCAGTAGCTTGCAAACAAAGAAGTCAAAGAAACAACCTGCTACAACCTGCAAATCAGATTTTTTAAAAACGAGACCATCCCTCTACCTAGAGCCGATCCCCAATGGCGTGGTCAGCTCTTACCGGGCCCTGTGCGGCCCTGGTGCTGGTGCTGCTATACTCTGGTTTGACGTCCTCCACTCCCTCCGGCCCAGCCTCGGCCACCTGTGCCACCCTGGAACAGAGTCGCTTTTTCGGGGTGTTCTCCTCCACCACCACGCTGCCCTCCACGCCTTGCTCCTGGACCCTGCAGAACCCCGACCCTCGCCGCTACACCGTCTACATGAAGATCACCAAGCCCACGGACTCCTGCGTGCCTCGTCAGATCCGCACCTTCCAGTTCGACTCCTTCATCGAGACCTCGCGCACCTACCTGGGCATGGAGAGCTTCGACGAGGTGGTGAGGCTGTGCGACGCCTCCACCACCGTCACCTACCTGGAGTCCAGCAAGCAGTTCCTGCAGATGCGCAAGGTGGCCCCGAGGAATGGACTGCTGGAGATGATGATGTCGGACGGGCAGCAGAATGATGTCAGCGAGTTCAAGGCCGAGTTCCTGGTGGTGGGAAAGAGGAACCCCAGTATGCCCGCCTGCCAGATGCTGTGCCAGTGGCTGGAGAAGTGCCTGTCCAGCAGCACACACGACTACCCCTGCGGCATCATGAACACACCGTGCCAGTGCTGGGAGGCCCCCAAGAGGAAGCCCGGGAGCTGCTACAGGGGAGGTGTCTACGTGGAGAAGTGCCTTCCCGTCCCCAGAGACAACGGACAACGCGATGTGGAGATTATCAGTAAGTTTGTTACATGTTTGATGTTTGATTTATGTCCTCCAGAGTAGACTTTTTCAAAAAAGTGAAAGAAAGAAGAAAAAAATTAGGATTATCTAATCCTCAAAAGAAACAAACAAAAACAGTACATTCCCATGTGTTTTTAGTTGTGCTGTTTTGTAATGACATCCTTTAAACTAGACTGGTGACAGTGGGGGGTCATGTTTTCCAGGTTCTGACATCTCGGCAGGCAGTCTCCAGCCCCTGTTATGTCAGTGTTTGCTTCTTACGAGTGGCCAGAGGGTAATGATCCATGTCTGTAAGGCAAGCGAAGGATGTGCACTCTGCTGCCACAAAGTAAATCAAAGGTGTTAGAGAAATTTACCAGTGCATCTTCGCGCTTTATTGGCAAGAGCGCTTGAACGACACACACATCAGCGGCTCTTCAATACCTGTTAGGCAAGCCTGTAAGGTTTTAAGGCATGGAGTCCTGATGCTGTGGGGAGATAGAGGGCATGTTTGTGGGTTAGGTCTGGGAGGTGTTGCAGTGTGTAAGGGAGGGGGGGGGGGTGTGTGAAAATAACACAAAGACCTCACAGTCAGCTGGCAGCGGAAATGCAGCACTCTGTGTCGCCATAGTAACGCTCCTGTCGGCTTCACACACACCACTCTGCCATGGTTCACGCCAACTAGTTAAAAGCAAATAATTGCCATTTAATACGGAGCAGCCATCGGCTTGAGTGCTCCATTCTGCTCACAAAGACTTGTCCTTGCTCATTCTCTTCACATAGAAAAAGCATTACTCACTTCCTGTTATAAAGTTTACAGACGGAAAATTGGTTGACTCATGCTTTTGTGTACTTCTTCTGTCAAACTAAGTGGACATATAAAGTTTACAATTTTGAGTTTGAACTAGATTTTTATTTTTTTTGCAACTGTATACTGTTTCCAACCATGCTCAATATCTCTCCTCCTCTTCTCTCTCCCTGCAGAAGGCTGGGCAGGTTGGGGCCGCTGGTCAGTGTGCAGCCAGGAATGCGGTGGTGGAGTCCAGGTGCGCAGCAGAGCCTGCCAGCCCGAGGACAGCGTGTGCGAGGGAACAGTAGAAGAGGGCCGGGCCTGTAACCCTCAGGCCTGCATTGGTAAGCACACAAGTCATTTAGTCATTTAGTCATTTAGTCATTAAATTGGTCTATCGGGCTGCAGGTGGCTCACATTCAATGCAATAATAATGCCATTATTTTTTTCTTAATTCTCTCAGGCAAAGAATCTAGCAGGAGCCAGGGTCTGCGAGCCATCATCGGGTTGAAGAGAGACAATGCTGACGATTCTAACCAAGGAGTTGTTGCAACCCAAACAGGTGCGATAGGAAGGTCTCGTTATTGGAGGTTTTTAGAGATTGCGATAAAGAAATGGGTTATTTATCCATGCATAGTGGCAGAAATTGCAACATTTAACTTTAAAAAATACATTAAGTGTGTATGTGCATTCAACCACAGAAGCCAAAGGTGGCACCACCATAGTACTATCTTAACCTTTGCAAGTGTTGAGTGCCTGGCTGACCTTCCGTTTGTGTTTTCTTCACAGTAGATACTAAGACAGACGAGTGGTCCTCATGGAGTGGATGTTCAGTCACCTGTGGAGAGGGCTGGCAGAGCCGCACCCGTGTCTGCGCTACGTCCTCTTTCACCACCCAGTGCACTGGACCCCTGCGTGAGAACCGGCCCTGTAACAACACTGCTGTCTGCCCCGGTGAGTGCCCGTCAGCGTGACACGTGAGAGAAAGGACAAAGAGAAATAAATGTCATGGACACTTAGTGTTTTTTTAAGCACACAATCGTGGTAAATGCCACATTACCCGTTAGTGATTTTTCCTTGCATAAAGGAAAAGTAGATAAAGGAGTCGCAGATTAGGCAATTTTGAGCTTTAACAAACTGAGATTTGGATTGTGGAGGAAGAGGCTGCAAATCAATACCAAGTCCATTTTCCCTAATAGTTGAGCACATTGAGTGCTGTGTCTCAGGGATTGTGTGGAGAATTGCCCCACCTACAGGAGAGTTTATAAAATGTATAAACATTCAACATTCAAAATACAAGTTGTAATGTTTTTTTAGAACTCCCTTCATCAAAATATCCCTCTCTGTTTGCCCGTGTATAGTGGATGGTGCCTGGGACGAGTGGACCCCCTGGAGCCTGTGCTCATCCACATGCGGTCGTGGTTATCGTGACCGTACCCGCACATGCAAGATGCCCCAGAATGGAGGAGAGCCATGCCGCGGACCTACAAGACAAACTAAGTTCTGCAACATCGCTGTCTGCCCAGGTGAGACATGGACCTAATCCTTTCTAACGAATCATATGATTTATGATTTTTTTTAAAAGATACAATCCCAAGCACGTATATATCTATGTGCCAGTCTTCTATTATTTTACTGCCATAGTTAAAAAAATCCATGACAACCAGCTGTGCAACTTGACCTTTCAGCCAACTGATTCATCTACTTGAGCCAATTAAGTCACTTATTGACTTCACTGTAATCACAATTTGGAACTGCAGTGACAGGTTAACATTACAGATTCGACAAATCCTCAGAATAAAAAGCCTCTGAGAGCATTAGTCAGCAGCTGTATAATACCCGCTGTCTGACTCACACTGCGCTCATGGTCCCTCAATGAACTATAGCTATTTAGTTATTTCCTTTTTTTGCCACCTACCCATTCAAGTTTTTCAGTTTGAGGTCACTGCACTTTCTGAAGTGACTTTTTCCCACATCCGGTTTTGTGGTTATCATTCTCAAAAAAGTGATTTCTTCATCTGTCGACAGTGTATTACCTTGATGTATTTGCACGTTGCCATCAGCAGATGTCTCTTTGCACCACAGCAGAATTACTGTCAATGTCTGAAGCAGTGGATGGGTTTCTTAGGCAAAGCCATTACTGAGAGATGATTAAACATTTCATTTAAAATTGAAAGGCTCGGAAAATTGAGTGTCCTGAATAGTCCATTTAGGGTGATAGAGATGTTTTTTTCTGACCAGTCTGACTTTTTTTTAATACAGTGCAGTTCTTTCAGTCTATTTTACCACCACATTTAATGACCATTTTTGTAATCTTTTCAAGACAAAACTCCAACTTTTCTGTTTCACTCAAGTTTGCTGAAGTAGGTCATGTAAAATGTTAGCGGCATCAGTAGAGGGTGCCGTGTTGCCTGTAATGGCTTGAGGGGTTCTTCTATCTAGTCCTGGCACTCAGTGTAACTCTCTTGTGTGTATGGTGCTCCCTCTAGTGGACGGATCTTGGAACGAGTGGTCCGCCTGGAACGAGTGCTCTGCCTCCTGCTCCAACGGCACCATGCAGAGGATCAGGGAATGCAACGGGCCTTCCTATGGGGGTTCAGAGTGCCACGGCAGCTGGAAAGAGACAGCCAATTGCTTCTTGAAAGACTGTCCAGGTAAAAAAAATAGAAACAAAACTTCATCCCCATGTGATCTCTCCAATTAAAAGATACATTACTTATTAGACATATCACAGTCCCGTATTCATGGTGTGAAATGTTCTTTTTTTTATCTTTAGTTGATGGACGCTGGCATTCGTGGAGCTCTTGGGGCAGCTGCAGCAAGACTTGCGGCGGAGGCATCCAGCAGAGACAGAGAGTGTGTGAAGGGCCCTTCTTCGGTGGGGAACCTTGCCCCGGTGAAAAGGGAGAGCAGAAGCGTTGCAGTGAGAAGAGATGCCCTGGTTAGTGACTCCAATACAATTACAGTTATTAAGGGTTGCCATACCAGCAATGCACCTCCATTCAAAAAAATGGGGGTTAGTTACTTATCCTTCTATTTATCCTTTGTCACTTTATAGAGCCCCATGAGATCTGCCCCGAGCAGAACACTGGAGACGTTGTGTGGAAGCAAACGCCCGCCGGAGACATGGCCGCCATCGCCTGCCCTGCTGATGCCTCAGGTCTGATTCTGCGCCGGTGCACCCTGGACGCTGTAGGTCTGGCCTCATGGGAGAGCCCAGCTCACATCAAGTGTGTCTCCAAGAACTATGAGACCATTCAGATGCTGGTAAGCCCCTCAAAATGAACCCTTCTAATTGAAATGCTTAATGCTTCGTCTGCCAGGCTAATTTCCCAGTAGTGAAGTCAAGCCAGCGAATGTCACACAGACTAACATTAACCTTTCGACTCTTCTTGCAGTCGAGGGACTACATCTCCAAAGCCAAAATGGAGCAGACCGTGGACGGGATGGCCGAGGTGATTTCGCGCCTGAGATTCTCCTCTGACGAGGGGGCAAAGTACAGCGGCGACCTCCTGGCCGTCATGGACATCCTAAAGAACACCACCGAACTGTACAAGGGAACCAAGCTGAGACTGAGCAACGCTGATGTGGAGGTAAACTGAAAAACCTGATGAGGATTGTGCCTCTCTGACCAAAAATAGTATGTTATTAAGCCTGATCTTTGAAACTTCTCACACCTCTGCCTTCCATTTGCTGATTTGCAGAACTATGTCCAGACCATTAGCAACTTACTGAAGGAAGAACATCGTGACAAATGGGAAGAGGCCCAGCTGGTACGTGAGAAGAGGGTGTTTGCATGAGTGAATGTGACCCATGCGGGGGGAGAAAAAAAGTCTGTTAACCGTCCTTGAGATAGGATGAGTGTGTGCAAAGGACAAATTCAGGGGGAGAGTGAAGAGTTTGTGTGAAAATTGGGAAAATAAGGGGGGGAGAGCATCAGTGACTGATTAATACTTTCAGATGCCCTTTTACTCACCCAAAATTGGTTTAGTGTGGAATAAGAGTGTGACAAGAGGTAAAATGACCTCAGGAAAGACATTACAAGAACAAAAGCATTACATAGGGCTATGGCTCAAATTCTCATATATTTTTACCCCTTTTTAAAAGTTGTTCTTACTATAGGCTTTACAGAACTCGTTTTGGTGTTTTAAACACCTGTTGATGTACTTCTTTCCCATTCTCACGTGTAATCAAATTATAAAGTGTGCAAAGAAAGATAGGTGTTTGGAGAAAAGTTAGACAGACAGAAAGAAAACATGTCTGTACGCATTTGAAAGCCATATTGTGAATCACCAAGGCCACTGCGTCGAGAGAAAGTGGAGAGGGAGAGAAACAGTGAAAGAGTGAATCAGGGAGAATCACTACGCCCACCATACAGTCTGTGACTCTCTTTAACCACCATCCTACATACCGATGGCAGTTGTAAGGGACATACACAGACAGAACATTGCATGCGTGCACACACCTTGCGCCCACATCGCTGCAGTTCTGCGTCAGAGAACGTCAGGCAGCCCTCCCTTCCACCGAGCAAGAGAGGACAAAAAAACAGAGTATGAATCAACGGTCTGCCCATTTATGGCCTTAAGGAAGTTCCGAGGTTGCATAGCAGCAAGAAGTGTATTTTTTTCCTTTTTTTCCCCGACTCTATTGCTGAGTGTTCGGAGATAACAGGTTCAAGCTAGACTGACAGAAGAAAGGGGAAAACAATCAATCAGTAGACTCCATTATTACTAATTGTGTAAATTGCATGTAATTAAACGTGTGCCACTGTATGAATGTGCCCCTGCCTTTTTAACGCTTTCTCCTCTCCTTTTCCTTTTTTTTTCCTTCCCTTGTATCCAGATGGGTGGCAGCATTAAGGAGTTCCTGCACCTTGTTGAGGAGTTTGTGAACATGATCGGTATGCAGATGAGCGGCTTTCAGGACATTTACGAAGTCACCGAGAATTTAGGTGAGCCCTAATCTCCTCTGAGCAGCTGCTCTCTGCTCCCCATCTAGTCAGGATGATTTGTCCTTTCTCCAGCCAGAGAGTGCATCAATCTTAATATCGCCTGTGAGTCCATATAAGCGGCAGCAGAACGCATCAGTCATCCCTTTGACAGAGTGTCAGGCGCATCAGATATAGCACATTATGTGAGCCATCACCAATGGTGTTGTGCAAGTCTATTTGGAATAACGTATATATAGGGCTTTTACACAAACCTATCAATGTATCAAACACTGTAAAAGTAACTGTAAACTTCACACTCCTCTGCTGCGACTATTGTGTAATGATCCCTCCAGTCGGGAGAAACATGAAAACCAAAATCTCCTTGGCATTATTAGAAGATTCTTCGGCCAACAAAGTAGGCGAAAAACTAGACGACCTCTAAGGGGCAGTTCACTAACAAAGCAACTATCTCTCAATCTCTGTCCATCTCAGTGCTGAGCATCCACAAGCGCCCGGCGACTACGAGCTCCAACTTCACCTTCCCCTTGAAGGGCTGGAGGGGCATGCTGGACTGGGTCAGGACCTCAGAGGAGAAGATCTCAGTGCACCGTGATGCTCTGTCCATCGAACAAACTGGTAAGTTCAAACAAACCTAACTTCTTTTTTATTTGTCATAAATTAACCAATTTGCAGGCTTATGAATTTGAGGCTAAACGTCTAAACATTTTGCTCTTTCCAGATGGCAACGATGCTTATGTGACGGGCATCGTCCTCTACAGAAACCTGGCTTCGATTATGTCCTTCCAGAGGTAATTCGAATTTCTCTGCTTTTCTATGTACCTAACTAAACTTTACATGAGGTATATCTTGTTGTACACAAGATGGCGCCCCTTGTTAAAACACACACACTCCTTCTACATTCTCATTTTCCGTTATGTGATGTATAGTCTCATATGGACCACACTGACACTGCGTACATTTTCTCCACAGCAACTCCACCCTCCTCAACTCCAAGGTGGTGACAGTGATAGTCAAGCCCACCCCCAATCTCCTGTCGTCCCCAGTCGAGATCGAGTTCCCCCACCTGCACAATGTAAGTCCCTAATGGTTACCCAGTCTAATGAAGCCTTACAGGAAAAAAATATCAGCCCCCTCCACCGCACCCCCCACCCCTGGGTGTTTTGCTCTCCACGGTGCGCAGAGCCTGACATTTTGTTGACATTTGCAGTGCCACTGTGACTTTTACTTCTACTTGTGTCAGTTGCAATCCGGCAAATATCACAGCCCCAACCACACGGCCAGCTAACGACGATGAGACACTGTGCGCAGTAATTAGTCTCTGCAGCTGATAAGAAACAGTTTTTTTTATAGTTTTGCACCAATGTGGGCAGGTGCCTGTCACCAAGCTGTTGCATCTCACACGGCTCTTCAGAACCAACCTACACATTTCCCTTTTCTGCAGAGAATCCTAACACTGACCTCTCCATCTGCCTTCTGTTTTGCAGGGCACCATGAATGAGACATGCCTCTCCTGGGATGAGAGCGAAACGTAAGTATTGATCACCGTTGTTATTCTTTCCTTAAATGTTTGTCCAACACATCACTCTACTACTCACTAGCAATAATGTCTCCCAGCCAGAAGCGCCAGACCTTGCTCAGCTGTCTGACATACTAACTGCACACAGAATTAAAAAATGAAAACCCTAGTGATCCTCAATGGTTCTAGTGACACTTCACTTCAATCGAACAGTCTCCTGCAACGCTCAAAATGAACCCACATCGTGAGGAGGGGGGCAATACAGAGGCAACACTTCTAACCTCATTACATACACCAGTGAGTCAATTCATCGCAGCGTCCCCATAGGTCACATTTCGGAGTGCCAATCTAGAAACAATGGCTGCTCTACCTCTTAGACATGTTCATGAGTCAATGTTGAGGTTAATGGCTGTGACATGTGGGAGTTTTTTTTTTCTTTTTTTTTTAAAGATGCTCAGATGCATTTAAATGACTTATGAAAGGAGGTTCTTGTTGGTTTGGCCCCAGGCCCACTCTGCCCTCCTAAAGAATACACATGTGGTCCATTTGCATATAGATAGATTTGTACACTTGTAGAGTACATATAAGAATTGTAAATTCACCTGCAACCAGATACCCCAACCCAAACAAAGACACACACACGGACACACACACACACACACACACACACACCAGCCAGAGTCAATGCATAAGCCAAAGCAAAAATGAATCAAAGGAGAAAATGTAATTAACGATGTGCCTCTAGTCAAATTAGATTCATTTTTGACTGCAGATGCTATTAACCGAAGGACAGACATAGACAGTGGAATGGCAAAAGGGAGGAAGCTCTGGCTGATGGTAGAGTTTGGGGGTCAATGCCTTGTTTGCAGAGCTACATCTGATCACAGGAAGTGCCCCATTAGCCAATATGCGAACATGCTTTTAGTGACATGAAAACAAAAGATAGGAAGAAAATGACAGTGCCACACATGTCCCTTTTGGATTACTTCCCATCATGTTTAAGCCATCTGCAGGATACAACAACTGGAACATAGAGCGCAATCATCTGGCAAGCCAAGCATACTAAAAGATTCCATTCCAGTTGACTGCTTAGGGATTTTTGGCCCCGCGGCCGTCCGCCCATGACACTTGGTACCAGGCTGGACCTGCTGTCTACGATGCCCCTCAGTATTCACTAATCAGTCAGAGCCCGGGGTTGCTGCGCTTCATGCTTACTCACAAAGACCTTAGGATTTGTTTGGCAAAAGTCCAAAATGACGACAGGATCTGAACAAAACTCTTTTGTAGCTTCAGTGATGTGTAGTTTCGAGTTAATTTGCCATCAGACAATAGGTGCATCTCATTTGAAAGATGGCCTCAGTGAAGTACTCAATATTGATTTTACTTGATGTTCATAAAGTAATTTATCAAAGAAATTCATCTGATCAGGCTTGCCACAGTAAACGCGGGGATTATCATAATAGGAATCATCCATATATTTAGTCAAAAAACACTTTTATTGTCTTTTGGCATGAATACAATATGAAGAGAAAAGATTTCCTCAAGATGGAGAAAAAAAATCATAATTCATATTTGTCTGCACATTCCCCTCCTTCTTATTTCGAAAGCTGTAAAATGTTGTCCTTTGTCCCCTGTGAACTGAAAGTGTTGCCAATAATCTCTTGTCTGCTGAGGGAAGATTGCCCACGACAAGAAAATTATATAGATTATGCTTACAATGAGATTTGTGTTAGTCATATTATCATTAATCATGGCACAGATGGCTATTAATCACAAGCATGTAATAGCCATCATTAAGGCCTTAATGAGATGCAACTGAGCTCCTAAAGTTATATTAACTTGTATTTATGCATCTTAAACTGGATCACATCAACTCATATGTAACATGGTTATATAAAATGTAAAAAAATAAGATGCCTTTTCTTCTGGTTTGGGCTGATCAAAATGCAATACTTATGGGCTTACTATAAATGGGATTTTAGAAATATATGTTTTCATCATGCATAAGACAAAAAAAATCCCTAAAAGACATTCACATTGGAGATTCGTCAGATCTCTCTCTCTCCTAACACGTCGTTTGCCTTTCTTCCCTCTCCTTCCTTGTGCAGTTCCTCTCTGCTTGGGTCTTGGTCTGCGCGGAGCTGCAGAGCGGTGCCCGTTCATTCATTCAGAACCAAATGCGTGTGTGACAGGCTCTCCACCTTCGCCATTTTAGCGCGCGTCAACTTCGACTCGGTGAGTCTTCTGTCCTTTCTTCAAGATGTATTCGTGTTCTTCTCTTTATTCTGTTTAAACAATTGCTCTTAGATGTTTCGTGCAGTGTGTGAGAATACGGTGCAGTGTGAACGTGTGGCAGTCTACTTGTTGTTTTCCGATCGGTTTGCTGTGGCGCTGTCAGCCAGCACCTCTTTGTCTCCCTGCAGGTGCCGCTGATCGGAAAATTATTGTTTTTTATTTTTTTTTTTACTGAGGCGTAATAAGCGAGCTACGTGTTGATATAGGCTACTGCAATTGCATTTAGATTTTTACATGGATATGTGATAAATTGCATGTTGACATTGGATTTTGCTCTTGTTAATTTGATGGGTAATTTGCTTGCAATAAGATGCATAATGGCAAAACAGAATATGGTGCATGGGAACTACTTTAGGTTGCCGCTTGCATGATCTTTAACTATGAAATCAATCGCTATTAATGACTTTTTTATTATTATACCTCGATTATGCATGAATTCTGAGTAGCCTAAATTAATGCAGCTCAACTTATGTGAGCTGAGTTAGTGCATGGGAACCTTTGCGCACCGGATGCTTTAATTACCTTTAATTTGTCATTACGCATCGCTGTATTTCATGCGCAAAGACAATGTGTAATTTTCCCCCTGTGGACTGTGTTGCCTTGAAGCCTACTCGCTCTCCTGTTGCCGTGGTAACGGCTTCTGCAGCGCAAACTCGGCCTGTGTGATTTTTGATAACTGAGATGCTGAGGGGGAAACACACATACACACACAGCCCCCCCTCCTCCTTCCTCTCTCCTCTGAACAGCCCCCCAGGACAGAGGAAATGGCCTGTCCATCTCTGTTCTGCATTCTGCTTTCTTCTGCACACAATAAAACTCTCTCTATGAGGAAATATATATATTTTAGATGTGCATTTAATCAATTTCCAAATGTATTTACTGTGCGGTCAACAGCAAAGTAGCTTATGAATTCTACTGCAGTGTTTTTTTTTTACTCCTGCTATACCCTTTAGTCGTCTTTTCTTCCCCCCAACCTGTTGTTTACATCCTACTAGGTTTGATTATTTTTCTCTCGCTGTTGCCAGTCTGAACAGTGCCTCCCCATATTTGTTATAGGCTGCACATACCCCCCCTCCTTTCAACCTCCCTCGACAGTAAAAAAAGAAAGAAGAAAAAAGCTGCAGCAATCATTCTGTCTTCCAATATCTCTGAATTCTCGATTACATCAACACCCCTCTTCTTCCTCCTCCTCTTCCTCCTCCTCCCTCCTTCCCTTGGCCACAGCAGCAAGTCTTAAAATGCCAGGGAGGCGGACCAATGAGAGACAGACGTCTGGTCATGCATTGATGGTTCCTCCTCACTCCCCCCCCCCCCCACCCCGCCTGCCTCTCTATCCATCCTTTGATGTGTGCCGTGGACATTTTCAATAACGTCTTCCTGGCGAGAGAGAGTGGGAGAAAGAGGAGTGTGAGGAGATGTGAAAAACAGCCAGATACTGCAGTGTATTAGCTCTCATTCGATATGGTCTGATTTCAGGAGCCATGTGTATAGCATCATGTGTGCTGGAAAACCTAAGGGTCCAGTGGGAGCAGTCCCCATAGTTAGTACAGCCGATGCCCTTGACCGTATGGGGTAATTGATTTAAAATATATATATTCAAGAAAAACAGCAGGAAAAGTGAATTGGTTCAGGGTTTCTCAGTTGTCTGCCTTTACCTGCTGCTTCTCATGAATTCAAAATGAGAACATGTGATTCGGTCAAGGACAGGCAGAAGACATGCTTCATATTTGGGTCAAAGCTGCTGTCTGGCTTTCACTCCTCTGAGCCCATGGTGCAAGCATCAACCCAGATATAGAGATTGGGAAGAGATGGAAGAGAACATACTGTATTGTCCTTGTTTTTTTGTTGGCACCCCCTCCCCAGATTCGGTTAATGCTAAAGCGAAAAGACGGCTCACAGCTCTGCTATCTGCCATCTGTTTTGGGGCGCTTCTGATGTCGCTTGATACATTTTGAAACAAATTTGCCACACTAAATTAGTCTTTGGCTGCCAGAGGCTGGACTTCACCAGCTGTGCTTTGATATCAGAAAAAGCCTATGTGGAGCACATCATATTGAGATCGGCATTGCACCAGTTTAAGTCTCAGACACTTTCAACAATGGCAAACGTATGTAATGTGAAGCCAAGTTTCTCATACGTTTTTTGCAGTACAAGAATTTAAGGCTGGCAATAAATCAAACGGAGGCCAAAGCAGGGCCTTTTTCTTTCCCCTCTATCTGAGCTAATTTGATACCTGCAGATTTATTATATTTCAGGGACATTTTCTCAAGCACGTTTTGGAGCCACTTAGCCGTCTCACGCCTTTTTCCTTCACACCTTATCAAAAAATGTAATCGCACCATTTGTCAATGAGGGCATCCTCATTCTGTGAAACCCAAACCATTTCCATCCGGCTTGCACGCTTTGCGGCGACGACGGCTCAATCAGAAGGTGTTAGACTAACTCCAAACCTTATTAAAGCCACTGAAGAAGGTGTGAGATGGGCAGAGATTAGGGGTTAACAGTGATACCACACAATTAGCTGCCGTGAATTCGAAGGTATGGTGGCCCGGGCTGAGATTTGTGTGTGTCAGCCCTTTCGGGTGAATGAGCAGCAGAGGCAAGACAAGCAAAAAGACAGTCCCTGCTGTGTTTTCCCCCATCAGAAGGTTCAGTTTTGAAACACTGGATTGTCACCAGCCACCGGCAGTGGCAGGTGCTAAACTGCTGTCAGAGATCAGAAGGGCAGGTGGCGGCAGATTAATGCATAGGTGATAATGGTCCACCTGTTCACCCCTACAGGGGAACGGGCAAGGTGCTGCTTAGTCTAGGTGGATATGAAAAATGGGAAAATGTTAAAGACAACAACAGGGGTAGTGGAGAATGGGAGCTCTGGATGATTGTCAATGGTTAGAAGGTTGCTGCAGCACATCAAGCTAATGACCGAACACAGCACAGAGCACACACACCCTGGGAATTAAAATGACCCCCCCGCCTCCTCCTCCTCCTTTGCTTTGTAGGGAGAGATAGAGATATATGTGCACTATCCTCCTCGCCTCATTTGCTGACTCGAAGAGCTCTCGGTGGCGATACGCAGCCAGTGACCCTGATCTTTTTTGTTTAGTTTGCCGCTCCATCTTTTTCTGACACATTCACCTTGGGGTCACCTTGCCTCAGCTCAGCCGTGGCCCGATTGTGCCATTCAAACTGTTAGCCTACAGGGAGCTGACTGCTGTTCCAGATAAGGCAAACACACCCACAGGCTTGGTTAGCGCGTGCATGCAGTGTGTGGGGATCGCAGTGCTGGTTGTGTGCTGGAAATGTGATGTGTGTGTGTGTTTGCAAACAGCTCTAAGTGCCATGTCCGGTCTTGTCTCCTCTCTATAGATCATGGACAAGTCACTGCTCCCGTCCGTGACCCTCATCGTTGGTTGCGGGGTCTCCTCTCTCACCCTGCTGCTCCTCATCATCATCTATGTCTCCGTGTGGAAGTAAGTTAAAAAAAAACACCACAAGCATAGTCAAACTAAGTCAGCTATTACCATTATTTACCTTGCGGTCTGGTATATCTCTCTATTCTATTCATCGCTAAACTTGTTTTTTTCTTTTTCTCCCTTTTTTCCCCCAAACTCCAGGTACATCCGCTCCGAGCGCTCCGTCATCCTCATCAACTTCTGCATCTCCATCATATGCTCCAATGCCCTCATTCTGGTCGGACAGACTCAAGCTCGCAACAAGGTAAGGCACTCTTTCTGTTCCATTTCTAACCTTCCCTTTTTTAAAAACCTTTCTGAGACTCGCCGCTTTGGGGAATTTTTCCGAAAGTAGCATCACCACTGACACAGATTTCTCATCTTTTCCTCTCTCTCTCTCTGTCTCCCCCCCCCTTACTTCCTCCAGGTTGTGTGCAGTCTGGTGGCCGCTCTCCTGCACTTCTTTTTCCTCTCCTCTTTCTGCTGGGTGCTGACAGAAGCTTGGCAGTCCTACATGGCTGTCACTGGTCGTCTGCGCAACCGCATCATCCGCAAGCGCTTCTTGTGCTTGGGCTGGGGTAAGACAAGCACCTGTTTTTTAATGTTCATCTCTCCTTTTTTCCCTCTGTTGCACCACTTTTCTTCCATCTTTCTAGGCTCTAATGTCTCCCCCCTCTCCTTTTGCGCATTCTCTATCTTGCAGGCCTTCCCGCTCTTGTGGTGGCTGTGTCTGTGGGTTTCACAAAAGCTAAGGGATACGGCACCGTCAACTAGTAAGTCTCAGCCTGACATGTTTGGCTCTTCTCCTTTTCTCTGCTCTTATTCTGTAATAGCTCTTCTCTTAGGTCAAGCATTAACATTCTTCCCTCCTTCTCTTTTTAAGCTGCTGGCTGTCTCTCGAGGGAGGACTGCTGTACTCCTTTGTCGGCCCTGCCGCCGCTGTTGTTTTGGTACGTACCCTTGACTTTGACGTCCCAAACCTTTTAAACGATGCATTGTCTTTTTGTAAATGCATTACCTTATTATTATTACATTGTCTCATCCTATTGTTTCTGTCTCCCTCTTCTTGCAAACAGGTGAATATGGTCATTGGTATTCTGGTCTTCAACAAGCTGGTATCCAAGGACGGCATCACCGACGTGAAGCTGAAGGAGAGAGCTGGGTAGGTCTTATTGATCTTCTCCGTACACCCAGAGTATTTTTCGCTTATCGGCCCTCATCAGTGCCATTACAGGTGTATTGAGAATGTGTCTTTGATATCGAGCATGAGTGAATAGAGCTAATAGGCCACTAGGGGAAAACCAAGTCCATTGCATTGTGTCTAACCAGTTGTATTATTTACCCTGCAGGGCGTCACTGTGGAGCTCCTGCGTGGTCCTACCCCTCTTGGCCCTCACCTGGATGTCTGCTGTCCTGGCCATGACAGACCGCCGCTCTGCCCTGTTCCAGATCCTCTTTGCCGTCTTCGACTCTCTGGAGGGCTTCATCATTGTCATGGTTCACTGCATCCTGCGTAGAGAGGTAAGGAAACAAAACATTAAGAGGAGGATAAAGTAATACAATGAAATGTTGATTTTTGATTTTTTTTTTTTCTGCTGTGGTTAGAAGGCAATTTCCTGATTTCTTTTGTTGTTTTTTTCCCTCCCGTGCATCCATTAGGTTCAAGAGGCTGTAAAGTGCAGAGTAGTCGACCGCAAGGACGACGGCAACGGAGACTCTGGCAGTTCCCATCACAATCCCCACACCCAGCATATGGTACATTTCTTGGCTTATTGCCTTTTTAATGTCTTGAGTGCTTCTTGCTTTTTTATCCCTAAATGAATATGTGCATACGTCAGGCACTGATAGAAACTTTTTTCTTCTCATTCTTTTATCAGCAGTCTGATAACGAAAAGGATGGAGATTCAAGCAGACAAGGTAAGCCCCTTTTTAAAATAACTTTTTTCTTAACCATTTTCCTTTTTGCATTTCAAATTCCACCAGCTTCACACTTAAAACACATCCCATCACATATAAAAAGACAACATATTTATTGAACAAAATTTGGTTCCATATTATTTTTAACCCTCCCTACCTGTTTTCTTAACTAAAGGAATGAAGAGCTCTTCTGAAGAGAAGATGCCTCCTCCTCCTCAGATGCCTATGCCCATGGGCTCCTCCAACTTCCACACGCTGCCCTCCAACCCGGGCAAGAGCCACATGCAGGCCGTCCCCGAGTATTCCAGCCACACGCTCACCCTGAAGAGAGAGAAGAGCCGATTGGTGGGCGGAGTGGACCCCTCCTGTGGGAAGCCTGTGTACGTGTGTGAGGGAGAGCTCTTCCAACAGCTGGACGCAGACCTGGCCCGAGCCCAGGCAGACTGCAGCCTCTCAGACGGCAGCGGCTACGTGCTCATGCCAAACACCACCTCCACTCTGAGGTCCAAGCCCAAGGACGACCCCACCAAATACAACATTAGTGTGGAGCAGCAGATGCCCCAGGCCAGACTGATGCACCTCAGCGGGCCCTTCGCAGAGCCCCAGGCCGCCTTCGGGATGATGAAGTCCATCCCCTGCGACCAGGTGAGCGTGTCCTACTCGGAGAGGGACTCGCCCATCCAGAACATCCACAACATGTCCAGCGAGTCACACATCACCCACAGCAGCCTGGAGAACACCTTCGAGTCCATGAACTCCATGATGTCCAAGAGCGAGACCATCTCCACGCTGTCCATGAGCTCTTTGGAGGTAAGAGGAGAAGAAGAAATAGTCTCACCTCTTGTGGAAAAGTATTTTTTTTAAATGTGCTCTAGTCAAGTCAATCTGAAACTAAACCGACTTTCCTTTTCTTTCTTATTCTTTGCAGAGACAGAAATCCCGTTACGCTGAGTTGGACTTTGAGGTAAATATTTGTTAGGATACTGTCTTTTGAAACAACATTATGAATTGCATTATAATGTATTAAAGGTATTGAAGCGAGCGTTTCTTTTGAGGCTAAACGTTTTTATTCTTTTATCTTTTCATAGAAAATTATGCACACAAAGAAACGCCACCAGAACATGTTTCAGGACCTAAACAGGAAGCTACATCACGCTGAGAAAGACAGAGAGTCGCCTGCTTCTGACAGCAAGGTAAACACATCACGATATTATCCCTCATCATCCATTACAGGGAATGCACGATCAAAACAGATAAAGAGTAAAACGGGAAAAAACACAACAGAGGCAATTCAAATGCTTTGAAAAGAGATTATTTGATGTAAAAAAAAATGACCCTAAAAATCAACCAGCCATTTGTGTATTGAACTATGGTTGTCGTTAACCCGGAGGTCATTTGAATAAGGATGTATTTTCTTCCTTCCTTCTTACAGTCTGTGAGATGGAGTGTGTCTTCAGGAGGAAGTGACAAAACGAACCACAGTGTGAGTGTTTATACACAACCTCACTGTCTCAAGTTTTTTTTCTCCTGCCTATAGACGAGACACATAGTCAGATATTACACTTGCCTCGAGGAGGAATAATGTCCCCCAAAATGACAATATGACTTTCATTATTAGAAAATCACCCCCAGATGTAATGATGCCCATTTCATTTTTTGATTAAATCAGAATTGCTCCGGGCTGATAAGCGGCACCAGCGCTAAAGTGTCTACTTCTTTTGTCCCCTTCCAACAGGACAAGCAGCAGCAGGCTCCTATGGAGAGGCCATGGGAGGGGGTCCGGGGGATACCGCAGTCGCCCCCCGCTTGGGTGCGCAAAGATCTGGAGCCCCTAGCCGCTTCGCCTCTGGAGCTGCACTCTGTAGAATGGGAGAAAGCCGGCACCACCATCCCTCTGGTGGGGCAGGACATCATTGACCTGCAAACAGAGGTCTGAGGAGAAAGCAGAGGGGGCTAGAGAAAGCCACCTTGATTTCACCTTGGTCACCTTATTTTGGTTTGGGAAATGGGATCCAAGTCCTGGATAGAGTAGAGGGGGGAAAAACCGAGAAAGTTGGTCCCAGAATCAATGTCTTCAAACCGTCAGCCAGAAGCAGGAAGGAAGAGATGGAGGTGGTGGTGGTGGTTAAATGTAGCTTCTCCGTGTGGAGCATCTCGTGTCAGAGTGCTCTGGAGGTTCAGAGGGTTAGTGGAGCGCTCAGTGGTTGCCATGGACCGGGACTGGCTATGGTTCCATTAACGCTGCACTGCCGGGAGATTTCCCTGATCCCCCCCTTCAGCCTGGGTTCAGTAAAGAAAGATGTGGTCGACATGTCTGTGCTTCTTTTTTCCTTCAACTCAGCTTTGGAGAAAAATCCAAAAAATCTATATTACAACCCGGTGTCTCCTCCCTGCTTCTTGGGAGGAACAACCGGGGGGAAAAAACTCTTGGCTTGCTCCTCTTCCAGCCGAGTTACCTTCCAGAATAGGACAAGGCAAGAGGAGCATAAGAGAGCAGCTTCATGCTTGGAGTCCAACACTCTGCACTTCTTCAGTAGATGGGCACACACACACATTTTGTTTTTGTTTTTTTTGCTCCTATTTTGTTAAATTTTTCTCTTTGTGTGTTTTTTGGAACACCTGGAACTGATTCAGAAAGCCTAAAACAAGACTCTCTGTACTGAGAATATAATTCCTCTACTGGAGAAAAAGGCTTCATCATGCTGACAGTGTTTCTCACTGCTGTTATCACCAGGGTTATTTTTATTCCAATGATTATTGTCAGTGATATGATTAGCAGTGTTATTGTCATTATTGAGTTTATAGCCTCTATAGTTTGAATTTTAATCCCCTCCATGACTGTCAGGCACAAGTTGTATTGTTTTGTGACTTACAATATTAGGCTCCAAAAAGAAAAAGAAAAAGAAAAAAGACTGCATCTGTAATGTGTTGCGATGGACTGCATCGGGACAAACACACTGAGTGGTGATGGTGAGGTGTGTGGTGGTTAAAGCTGGTTTTCTCCAGCATTCTACACCGACACCAGGATGAACACAGACTCTCACACAGGAAGAGCAGTGCACTCTTGGGGAAAACGCTGGGTGGTTTAAGTGAGGAGGTGGGGGGGGGGGGACCTCTCCCCACCGCCTCTCAGCTGGCAACAAGATGCAGGCTCTTCCATGTCATACATGCGGAATTTTTGAGTCAAGAGGTCGGCCTGACCTTTTTCATCATCGCCCCTTTTTGTTTCTCAGCCTTGCAGGACTCTTGGACCGAGCAGAGGCTCCCTGACGCTGGCGTGACTTCCAGTGCGGCGTCAGGTCCTCCAGACTTTAACACATTTTGTGTTTTCAGCCATCAGTGTGAAATAGTGCAATATGATGGGCGCTTGATGCTCAAGCAAACTGACTGACATTTTTGATTTAGGCAGTATTTTTTCTTACCAATGTTTGAAAACTTTTGTACCATCTTCCTCACATCTACAGAGCATAAATAGATGCTTTATGAGAATATTGTATGACAAATCTGTATTAGTAATTCAAAGAATTTAATCACTTAGAGATTTGTTAGCACAAGACTCCATATTTTGGAGCTCTCTGTGACACAAGTAGATAATTATACTTCTATAAAGCAAACATTATATTGAGTGAATGATAGCCTATGAGTATCTCTAAACTGTGCTTCAGGATATTTGTGATTACTCTCTGCTGCGTAGCGATGGGTAATTGAACCTCATGTCTTCTGTCAAAGTGTGTTTTATATAACCTTGTCGGTTACTCAATAGTATGTACTACCAGCCGAATCTCCTTTCCCTTCAAATCCCCCTGCCCCGCCCTCAGTCCGATTCATACCTCGAGTTACTCGTATTGGATACCAACTTGTATCTTTCTTGTCAAAACCTTGTTTTTTATGTTACGTTTGACCGCCTGTTGATGTACAGTTTTCACAGCACAAAATGAATGTGACTTATTTCTAATAAAAACAAAAACTATATTACATGAATAATGTGGTTCTCATTTCTTTATTGATGGATAAGCACATTGTACCAGTGAAAATACAACTTTGAATCTCTCTCAACTTTTAAGTCTTGGCAATCATAATTCAAAACAAATGAACCAACTTCTTCACCTGCAGCCGAGCTGGCGTGATATCTGACAGCAATATGGTAGGCTAGAAGAAAACATATCAGCTCCTAAAAATAAAAGTTCATGGGTAAAAATCACCCATGAACAAACTGCAAGTGCTGCATTATGTAAAAAAGTGAGACTTTTGCACCCATGCCACATTAAAGCCTCTGGCAATCATTTTGCACCCTAAATATAGATGTGATTTGCAGGTACGAAAACAGCAATCTCTTTAAGATGATAGAAGTGCAATTCTCTCTGTTCTATTTTCATGCTTCCAAGAAGGCAAATCATCACAGAGGGAAAACCATCTATGAAGTTGAGTAATAAGAAAACAGACAAATTTGACAGGAACCCAAACCTGAATATGGCCTCTTTATAAAAATAGGACATGTAGTCAACTGTTTAAAATTAGTTTTGTCTGCAGTGTTTCGACTCTGCCTTCTCTCTTCTTCATTTAATTGTTCATCATCATCTTCATTGTATTGATCGTTTTAATTGAAACAGTGTGTTGTAATTCTGCTGCAAAGAAGCATATGCAAAAAAGGAGAGTCATCCATTTGTTTAAGCACAGCTCATTTTGTGAGGTCATCTGGAGAGCAACTTGACTTTGGTGCATATGGTGCTGCACTGTATAGGTGCCGTTTTCCAACCGCATTTAATACTTGCTACAGCATCACATGATGTGTGCACCATGTTCTCTGTGGCGTCGAAATGTTTTCTGGCTTTGTGAAACATTTTGTGAAAATTTATTTTTCACACCAAAGAATCGTCTGTGCAGGCTGCTAATGACAAGTCGGAGCAAGTTATGCCACATCTGAAGTGTGACTCCAAAAATATACAGAGTCACTGGGGCCCATCATTACTTGATATTTCTTGCATATCATGACCTGCAGAATGTTCCAATCAGTGGAGAAGAAAAACAGATTGAAATGGAGGAAAACATGCACGCACATAAAAGTGCTGATGTGTATGTAAATGCACACACATTTTGATGCTATGATTAATGTTCACATACACAAAACAAAAAATAAGACATGGTTGTTAAATGATACATCCTTGTTCATCATGATAAACCACCTCGCATGAAGGTGCAAGTGGCAGCAAATTCCTAATATGCAATTTGTTTGCCCACTAAAACACATAGGCCTATAACAGACAGTTGGTATGCAGGCAGCCATGAAGAAGCCCAGACCGTTGCATGTTAAATCATATCTATATATCTCCTCATCAGCCGTAAACATATCCAATCCAATTAAAATCACAGTAATTGGTATATGCAGATGCAGTGCCTGTGTGTGACAAACACATCCCAATGCTGATACGTGTATAATCCTATAAGTTATAAATTGTGAAAGACAACACCCTGACACTAACACACTAACACACACACACACACAACTCCTTATTCTCATTTCAACTCCCCCCACAACCCCAACCCCTCCCCCTCCTCCCAGTGTGAAGCCCAGTATCAATTAGCACCTCGCTGGCAGTAACAGAGAGGTCCTGCCTGCCTCTTAATTGACGGCTGTTGCCATAGAAACAGCTGATGCTAATCCACAAGAGGGGCGGAGAGGCGAAGTTCTTTACACTCCCAAAGAGAAGTGAAAGCATGGAGAAGAGAAGACGCCATATCTTCCCACAGGCAGTGAGGTCTCCTTGAGGATTGTCAGCGCTAGATGAAAATCATTGTTCATCTTTTAGTTAACATTTAATATGAATTAAATACAATAAAATCTTTGTTAACCTTGAACCCACCTTGGGATACGCTTAATGGACAATTTTTAAATGTTCTATCCAAAATTGTGACTTCATGTGCAGGATATTTTAACTGATATAAAAGTCATGTTACAATATTATATTACTTATTTTTTTGTAAATACACCTGAAGAACTTTGATCAAAACTACATTTTCAATTCAAACTGGATGACGTTGACTAAACCCAATTCTTAGATCTCGTTAGATCTTTTAAAATGACAAAATACTTATGCTTTAATGAATATAAAAACCTCGCATCCTATCCCCTGAAATTGTCATTTTGAGAAGCTCGATGCATTCACCTCACTACTTGCTCGCAGGGCTATCCTACTCAAGTGGAAAGATCCTGCTCCTCCTTCCCACTCACATTGGATTCGAGACATTATGGCATGTATGAATTTAGAGAAAATACGTTACACTACCCATGGATCCGAGAATAAATTTGACCGAATTTGGCGCCCCTTCCTAAATTATTTTAAAAAAACAATAACTATAGAAGAGTAGCTCCCCCCCCTTTTTATTTGATTTAATTTGATTTCTTTATGTGTTTTTTTTTTTTCATATTGATTGTTTATTTCTGTTTCTCGAAGTGTATATTTCGTGTTGTTGGGTGTGAGGGTGGGATGTGGGTGGGGTATGTTCGGGGAAAAAAAGGGGGAAAAAATTTGTACTAATTGTGCTACAATTTCTGTGTTACGAACATTTAATAAAAAAACCTTTGAAAGAAAGAGAAGCTCGATGCAGAGCACATAAACAATATTACACATCAAATAAAAAGGCTGAGGAAAACAGTGCAGTAGCTTTTAGTTGATCTCATGTGATTTAGCCTATACTGGAGAGAAGCAGTGATTAGAGAGACTGTGTTACAATTAAAAAGGATTGGTTAATGGATTAAATCCCTGGAACCAGTCGATGTCTTACAATTAATGTCCCTGCAAACTGCCATCATATAGTGCAGCAAGACACTGAAGCACCACCAGCTCGCTGATACGAATTATGAGACATCTGCTTCATGCCTGTACACTGTTTATGTAAATTAATGCAGGTAAGCATACAATCAAAGCAGCCTTCTGTGCAGTTTAATACAAACCAATACACAATTACAGCAATAGGGTTTGGAAACAGCAGTTACTATTGACAATATTGATGTTTAAAAAATTACGTATAACTCCAAAAACAGGACTCAGAAGTCAGCAGAGCTTTCGTATGCCTTTGTGACAGTCTTAACAAAATCAGATTACATTGTGGTGCTGTGTTTGTTACAAAACTGCTCTGGTTCCAAGTCATTACTGAGGAGGGCGTGGGGGGGGGGGGGAGTCCAGCTCTGAAGATTAGCCACATCCATTGTTTTCAGCTGGGAACAGATCTGAAAAAAGCAAGACTCTGAGATGCTGAAACCGCCGGCTTGTCTGTTTGTTTGTTTTTTTCGTTTTTGCTTGAATGTCAATACATAGTTAAAGCAATCACAGAGCACTCAAAGAATCAGCACATGGAATGGTGAGAAGGACTGTGGTCGTTGAGATTATGGTCTCTTTCCGAACTGAAAAAAGCATTTACATATATCTGAAATACATTGTTGTGCCTTCTTTTGTTTTTACACGTATAAACACACACCATTTCCTTTTCTTCCACGTTCCCTACTGATTGGGTTTGACAAAAGATCTCAGTGCCATGATTTTTTTCTATATAGGCCTATTAGCCTACCCCTGATTGATAAAAAGCCAATGTGAGGGAATCACAGCTGTGATTGTGCGTCATCGCTAAATGCCAGCAGTCTCTTGAGAGTGGTTTCCTGGAGTTTAATACTGATCACTTGTCTTACTTTCAGACCATGTGCCAAACAACCACAGGGGTTGACTGGACCAGGGGAGGCTAATGACTGGCTTTGGTACTGATTGAATGCTAGGAGCTTTTATATTAAAGTATAGGAAGGAGGTAAGGACAGGCGTGAATGAGTAAGGCTGCTAATTATTGCAGCACCAAGAGACTTGGATGAAGTCAGACTGCTTTGTGAAGAGAGGATATCATTTTCGTTGACATGCTTACTATATGGCTCTTGAGTCCAGCGTCAAATATCCCAACTATTAAATGAATTGCACTGACATTTGGTAAAGACTTTTGTAACCCCAGAAGAGGACTCATGCTGACTTTGGGAATTCCTTGACTTTTCTAGTGCCTTGAGCAAGTTGACATTTGTGACGTTTAGTGAAATGTCTTGACAGCTGCCAGATGAATCGCCATAATATTTTGTACAAGCGTTCACGGTGCACAGAGGATGAATCCTAATGCACCACCAAAAGTTCTCCTTTATTCTGTGAAATATCTCATCATCTACCAGACAAATTGCATCAAAATGTTGTTCAGACACTTGTGGTCCCTTTGTCTTTTATGACCAAATACCTGCAAAACCAATGACATAGGCCTACCCATCAACCTCATTTGTAGCCTACTTTGCATTTGAAGTTAATAAGCAAACGTCAGTATGCTAAAATACGCTAAATCAACTAAGTGAACGTGCTAAACATTGAACCTGCTAAACATGAGCAAGTTAGCATCATTATTGCAAGTATGTTAGCATGCTGGCAGTAGTAATTAGCTCAGTTTACTGCTCACTGTGTCAGTCTAACAGAGCTACTAGCATGGCTGTGGACTCTTGTTCATACATGTGTGGCTTACTATTCCAGACAATGTGGTTGTCCAAAGTGGCCATTTACTAATGTATCAGATCCCAACCTTTTACATTAAAATTCTGCAGTTAGTCTTTACAACAACACTTTGGGTGAGCAGTGTGTGAGAGAGTATTTGCTGCCAGGTTGGGGGGGGGGAATGTGTGACGCATAACTGATTGTTTTCTGGACGCACCCTTCACATTGTAATCAGCTTGCTAAATGAGTCGATACCCACTTTAATTATTGCCAAGCTGCCTGTGAATCCGGTAAATAATGTCTGTTCCCTGGCCAAAAGACCTTGTAGAATCTGAACCCCTTTATCAACCCTGATGGTCACCATGGCAACACTGGCAACATCCGGGCGGCTCATGAGGGCCATTAGCAGCAAGGCGTTTCAGCAGCAGCAGATCTTGAGAATTAGATGCGCTGATTGCACATGAAGAAAACTGAGAAGTCTTAATCCTTTTTGAAGCACAGATCAGAGTTCATGTTTACAAAATGTTTATATAGTTTACCCTTTCCTGCATTGACATTCAAATGCATTTGGATTTAAATGTATTGCATGTGTAGTAAACATGCTCCACAAGATAGACAGGTTTTTTGGTTTAGGAAAGGAATGTCTATATGGTGTTTCGATAAATCCACTCAAACACAAGGCTATTACCCCCTGAGAGGTATATCCACATGCTTTTTCCCCGGAGTAGGCCTGTGCATGAATTTCAGATGGAAGGGCCATTTCATGCAATTATTGATAGTGCACTGGTAGAAGGAGGCACATTAGAGAGGCATTAAGCGTGAATTCCAAACATGTCGATTTACAAAACACTGAAATGAAAAATTCTCTTTACGGGTGAAGCCAACGTTATGTGAGTTCCCATAAAATGTCCTAATGAAACAAAACTGGATGTTATGAAATAAAAAATTGCAATGAATGTCCTTTCAAGCCGAGGTTATGAAAATGCATTGTTCACACAGGAACATTGTTCCACATCTCACCGTCTGCATGACCTTACTTTGTCTTTGCTCAGGTTAGTGCTGTTGCCAGGATACTATTTCCTATGGCAACACTTGAGCTGGCGAGGTGAGCAGCACTGAAATGATCCAGATAACTGGCTGCTCTGTATCCTGTGGACCGGAAGTCCGTAAATGGCCATAGAAAAATATTAAAAAGTGCACACAAGCGCACGGCCGCACAACACACGCAGGCTCTCAAAGTTCAGCCTCCATTGGTGCGGTGGCTGCTGTTTTCTCTCAAATTCTACAAAATGACTTCCGTTTTTTCCGTCTCTGAGGTAATTTTACATTAAAAGGTAATCACATGGAAATTATGCATATGTGCATCACTTCAGAAAGAAGAATACTCCCTTCTCCATATCCTCTTTGAAAGACTCATCAGTGTCTATGATAAGTTATCTGTTATGTTTCTTTTATTACAATTGTTGAGTTATGTGATAGATACAGCAAAACCAGCTACCTCTGTGAGAATTGGAGCTTCTTGTTTAAAAATGCACTGCAATGTCTGATGTTCCATGTGAATTGTAATTTATTCCAAATTCATTGCAACACATAGCATATGCTCTCCATCTGGACGAGTGCATACTGCCACCACTTGTTGCAAGGGTGTTACTACACTAGTAGTGCAATTTGCTCCTATTGAATAAAGTTAAGTATAAAATGTATTTTATGTGTATTTGTTCAAATCCAACCTGGAAAGCCTTTTCTCATTGACACAGTTCTATGTGTGTTCCATAATCTCCTGTTTGTGCACAAGCTTTCATACCTTTGTCGTCTTTGTTTCGTCCCTTTCTATCTACAAACCAAGGATTTTGCATTACATAGCACACTTCATACTTTTCTTTTGAAAGGGGGCTTCCAGGTCGTCAATGTCGCTGACGAACATGAAAAGCTTAACAGGATGCACACGTCATCACAGCAGCCCCCCGCCTACACTTGCTCATTGACCATCAACCACTGCTGGATTCAGACAATTAAAAAGGTGAGTGTCAGGGGCGGTGAGCTCATAGACGATGTGCAAGGATGAGAACTGAATGGCAGGGAGGACTCTTCATCAGCGGGAACCCAACATGACTCATCTGTAGCAAACACCCACCACCTCCCTCCCCCTTTGTGCCAATGAATGACTGTGTCTCATCCAGCACTTGATAGCTGAGCACTGGGTCTCATTCCTTTGAGTTATTGGTCAACAAGACAGCCAGGGGATGTCAGGACTCAGCTTTTACTGGATGCTTAGACAGCAAGGAGGACAACAACTTCGACAACTTCATGTTGGTACAATGCATCTCTCCTTGCTCTAAACAAGGTTAATGTTTCTTTTGTACATTGTCCATGGTGTGTGTCAGGGGCGCTCCGGTGGCGTAGTGGATAGAGCGCGTACCATATTGGCTCCGGCCTTCGTTGCAGTGGTCGAGGGTTCGAATCCGACCCGTGGACCTTTACTGCAGGTCATCCCCCCTCTCTCTCTGTCTCCCCATTTCAACTCTGTACTATCTAATAAAGCTTGAAAATGCCAATAAATAAATAAAATAAAAACTTCATGTTGATATTAAGCAAATAAACTAAAAATAGAAATATAAAAGACTGGACTGACTTCTTTTAAATCAATAACCATAAGTTGTTTGTTAAAATAATACAACATTAATGCAATGTGCCTTAAAGCATCACATTTTTAATTGATATTAGTTGTCCGACTTGTGTATTTGTTTAAAGAAAAAAACATTCTAATATTTTAGTGTTGTCTGAAGTCAAGATTCTTAATCCAATCCAGTAGATTTAAATGAAAAAAAGGGTGATAGGTTGGCCTAGAGGAAGAGGGGCCGACCAGCAACCATGAGGTCGCTGGTTCTATCCCTGGCACAGGACAGGAGGGTGTTACTTGGTGGGCACCATAGATGTAATACTTGCCACGACTAGTATTACATCCATGGTGACCACCATCTCTACCATGGTGTCCTTGAGCAAGGCACTTCACCCCAAAACTGTTCCAGGGAACAAATAAAACAAAAATAACTCAACCAAAGTCCAAACTAATAATAAAGCAACCTCAAGGAGAGAGGTTCCTCTTCATCTTTTGGAAAGTGGGGACATTGCTCAATTAAGCTCTCCCAATGAACACATTCTAATTATTTTCTTGTGTAATCTTTAAAATGTAATCATTGTTTTTTTGTTGGAGAGCAATTCATAATATATGAAAAATTGTTTCCAAAAATAATTGAATAATGAGTTTTTTTCTTGCATTATAAATGTTGCAGTTCTAGGAAAAAATATTTCCCGTACAAACGGTACGAAATTATATAACTTAATTTCTTTTTGGAAATTACTGATCTGTAATAACAAGGACAAGTTAATTTACATAATAGAATATGCCAATCTGCAAATATAAATTACTCATGAACTGCTCCAGTACAAATGTTAGGTATCTGTACTTTACTCCACCAGACGGACATATTCTACTTTAAGTCCAGTCCAAATATGTTAGTTAATAGTTATTTACAAATTAAGATTTTTAAATACAAAAATGCATAAACCCATTACAAAGATGAATGCACATTTGACAGCTCAGTGGCGCAAACCCCATAGGCATCAGTTCACAAAGGTGTAGTTGAAAAAGGTAATATGGTCAGATGAGTTATCATTCATACATTATTTTCCATAAGCGGGTGAATGCATGTGTGAAGTACAACTAAAGAACGGTACAGACCTGAACACTTGACCCGTACATTGAGGGTGTGGCTGATGGCTCTGTTATGCTGTATTTTGGATGAAACATTTCTATCTTGATGGGAGTGGTCTTTTCCAGGATGACAATGCACAGATACCAAACTTTGTCAACCAGGTGCAACAGTAAAATTTCGTATTTACACTTATGCATGGGTATTAGTAATCTAATGAGTTGTAGCTTAATTTCTTTCTTTTTTTGGCTACTTTTATAACTTAACATAGGCTAAATGAAGGATCTGAACACTCTTCCACCACTGGCTAAAACACTGTTTTAAATAAAAAGTCTAATTCAAAATTTCCAAAAATTCGTCCCAAATTCCTTTGCCATATAAATTCATATTCTAATTATATAATCTTATTAAGGTATAATGCCCGAACATTTAAAAAAAAAAAGTAGGAACTAGGCCTACCTTTGTTAGTTGTTTTAGAGATATCTTCTGTACGATTTATGACCATCAGTGGCAATTATATCAAAATCACGTTTTTTTTGTTTTTGTTTTTGTTTTTCTACCTTCTTGTAACAGAGTATTTTTACTGTGCTAATTATTTGTACTTTTGTTAATATGGGTAGGTCCCGCCTCTGACCGCGCGGTGGCAGCAACAAGCGGCCATGCAGCACAGCAGAAGTGCTCGCCCCCCTGGGACTTTTTCCTGCTCTGACATTTCCGCAGTCTGTCTGAGCGAGGAACAGAAGAGAAGCAGTCAACTTTTTTCTCTGTCCCTGTCTCGGTTGCACTTGTTAACATACGAGTGATCATGGCGACCATGTCAATGTTTATCCTGAGAACAACCATAAGGAGACAACTAGCCGCTCAGATCAGAATGGCCTCCGATCAGGTAAACAGCTGGTGACTGATATGACTGTTAGCATTAGCCTGCCACTATCCAAGTAGTTATGATAAAGTTAGCAAAGGCTAGCTAGTCAGTTGACACCTATAGTCTGGGAGGGCGTTTCTTAAAACATGGCTGTTACACGAACATGTGTGCAATGGTGCAAGTACATGCTGCAGTATGTTGTTTAGATGTCACGTTAAAGACTTGCCCCTAAACATCTGTTCTGAACTAAAAAAAAAAAAGAGAGGTCATGTGTCACTGGAGAATTGCGCTACTGCTGCTTTGCAATAACAGGCAATGCAACATGTACTTTTTTTTTATAAAGATTTCATTGAACAATGCAGAGCAGAAACACAACACAAGTGAACATACGTCTGCAGAGGCAATGCATAGGCCTGTGTTTAGTATCAACATTAAAAAGTTTGCTTTACCATATATTGCATAAAGATTGCATAATCATTTTAATTGAGGAACACTGCGTTCTTCTTGATTTATGGGTGTGATATGATATCTCTCAAGCATACGAAAACGGGAGGAAAACATTTATTTTTGAGTGAGGGCAGAAAAAAAGCAATACCATTGAATTAGAAGAGTGTGTTCGTTTATTAAAGTGACAGACAAAAAAGAAAAGAAATGTTGATCCAAAATTGTTCTGTAGCAGTAGCAATAAATAAGCTTTGATTCTATTTTAGGTGAGACCAAATGAGCAAATGGCATAACACAGCCTTTTTACTGGTCCTTATAAGGTGTAAAATCAACTAATCTGAATGTTAGGCTTTATAATGTCTTAAATAGGATTTTGCGTGTTAATCACACTGTGATAAAACTGTATACAGAAATATAGGTAGTTGCTGAATGTGAATTAAAATGGATTCTTAAAAAAGGTATTGAAGTCTTATATTTAACTTGTTAAAACCTGCAGAAACCCTTTCATACCGGTTTGTTAATTAGCCTAACTTTATTAAAGGTGCTGTAAGCGGAATGGTTATTTTAGCTAACTTCCTGTCAGTTACTGCAGTTAGCAGTCCCCTCCTTCGTCCCTACGTCACCACATTAATGCACTGTGGTCTTCAAACAGCGAGTTATCTAGCACCATCTAAAAATAAATAAAAACCATCAAAACAGACATTGGGAAGGATTTATATAGCGCTTTTCTAGGCACTCAAAGCGTTTTACAGGGTTCCAGGTTCCATTCATTCACACACAGTCATACCGGTGGCGGAAGCGTGGCTGCCATTCAGCGCCTACGGCCCCTCCGACCACCACAAACATACATCAGTCATACACATTCACACGAGGCAAGGTGGGTGAAGTGTCTTGCCCAAGGACACAACAACCATGACACAAGTGGCAGGGCGGGAATCGAATCGCCAACCCTTCGATCGTTGGCCGACCCGCTCTACCACCTGAGCCACAGTCGCCCCGACTATCCTATACAACCCAATACATTTTTAATATGAAACAAATATATACTTACACATAAATGTTCTACTTTCTTCCACTTCTTTTTACATCAAATTTCTTTAACTTTACAAAAACCTGTGAGGGTCTTTTTTTAAATTAGTTTTTTGCCCAACATTCGAAACATTCTTGGATAGTATTGGAATAATAACTTCCATGCATTGTGATGCTCTTTCGGATGTGATAATAAAATATTCCCTCTGCTTATTCCAGCTCGGTGAGTTGGGCAAGGGCGCAGGCAAAGGCGGAGGAGGAGGAGGCTCTATAAGGGAAGCGGGGGGTGCATTTGGAAAGAAACAAGCAGCAGAGGAGGAGCTTTACTTCAGGTAGGACAATATGATGTTATAATTTAGGATTTGCACCGTTGAAGGCGTGAGTTTATATCCTTTGTTCTCCACAAGATTTTAACCAGATTTTCACTTCACAGGCAGAAGGAGAAGGAGCAGATAGAAGCTCTGAAGAAGCATCACAAGGAAGAGATCGAGCACCACAAGAAGGAGATCGAACGCCTAGAGAAGGAGATTTATCGTCACAAGGGCAAAATCAGAAAGCTCAAACACGATGACTGAAGCTGGAAACGTTAGCCTTTTCGTCAATTTCTCCTCCACCTGAGACTGCAGATATTTTATTTGATATAAATCAATGATCATCAGATATTGATCGATTCACTGCTGGTAAAGACTACGTATTGACACCATGAAAACCAAAACAACAATAAAGTACCTAATTTTGGAGCATGCAATTCTTTTTATATCCCTTCTTATTGTTTTTGTTAAAATGGTTCATTGTTCTTTGAAAAACTATTTGTTGGGAGAAATCAGGCTGTGTATTTTCTGATCCCGAGAAGGTAGCGGTAATACATGATTTTCCAACAAGAAGAAGAATACTTGAACACACCCTGGCCCGACCCCGCCTCACTGCTCATTTCTCTTTGCACAGATATCGCGATGTTTGCTGAGCGGTGGCGTTGTTCGGGCGAGCCGACGACGAGATTGTAGCTGTCTGGAAATTCTGTCTAGTGTGTTTTTAAAAAATCAGAGGTCTTCTAAATATTTTTTAAAAAATCGTACGTCCGACAAGTCAATCGTTGCCACATTTTAACACAGGTCGCCCTTAGTGACCCGAAACTGGTGAGTTTCGCTACCTGTCTGTTTGTGCGTAGCATGTGTTTCATGTGAGAATGGTGTCTTTTCTGCATCGCGAGGCCTTCGTTATAAGCCCGTTAGCTAGCCAGCAAGCTAACACCCCACTACCAGCTTAACGTAAAGAAAACAATGTTAGTTTCCAGTTTGCTCTTCAATGTGTAGAAATGCACCTACTTGTAAAACAAACCGTTTACATAGTAAGGCCACGTGCAGGTAAACGCAGTCATAAAGTGTTTTCACCTCGCGAGCTAGCAGGCTGCATGTGAAGGGGGCGGGACGGTGGTTGCTTCGAAGTGACCGGGTAATGTTACCGCACAGTACCTAAACGTTTCCACGGCAGGCGATCAAACTTCATTTTTTACTAAGGCAATTCATAGTATCCTGCAGTTACGTTCTTTTATTCTGTTTGAGAATATAATGTATCCCAATGTGTAATGCAAGTGCTTGTGTTGTAGTCACGTAGGCCATCAAGTAATACGTTACAACATCCATCCATATGTAAACAAGTGGGTTAATAACGCATATACAGTGTTTCTGCGGGTCCTTTACAAGTCTTAAATATGTCTAAATAGTTTTAAATATGGTCTCACAAATTGCTTACATTATAAAGTTAACGTTATTGTATTAGTTTTGTTGTTTTTGGGCTAAAATTTGTATTGATCACGCTGTAACAGTAATACTAACATATCATTTATGCTGACTGTGAAAGTTAAATTACTTTGCTATTATTATTATTATTATTATTAAGTTATTTGGGGACTCCACACATTTATTTGTTTGTGAAATGGGTCTTAAATTGCATTCATAATAATGGTAAACAAAACGTATGAAAAGTCTTACATTTAACTTGTTGAGACCTGTAGAAACCCAGTGTGTAATAATTGCCATAATTAAAACGTAGGTAGTTTGGTATAATGAAATATCAGTATTTTTTGATCGGCCCATAATCAAGTTGAAATACATTCTTGATTTGAACTTTAACTGAATAAAGAGTTTCCCTTCTGTATTAAACAGGAGAATGGCTGCCGCTGAGGTGAACGGTAGTTCTGCTGCAACAAAGGAGGAAGAAGAGCCCATGGAAGTGACTACACCACACACAGAGAACTATCAGACGCTTATTGATGCAGGACTGCCCCAGAAAGTGGCAGAGAGTCTAGATAACATATTCCAAACAGGTGGGTGTTTGTTGCTTTGGCTCAAAGCGGCTTAGAAAATAACTCTGAAGTGCTAAGGGTGTTTACTGCAGCTGAACCCAGCAGTGAAAGTGCTTTTGCTAATCGTAGGCTTGGTGGAGTATGTTGACCTGGACGAAAGGGCCATTGATGCACTGAGGGAGTTCAATGAGGAAGGAGCACTCACTGTGCTGCAGCAATTCAAAGAGAGCGACCTGTCCCACGTACAGGTAACCGCATGGATGGAACACATATTTTCTTTGTGTTAATTTAGATTGATTAAAAATAATAATTTAATTCTTTATTTTGCAGAATAAAAGTGCTTTCCTTTGTGGAGTAATGAAGACTTACAGACAGAGAGAAAAACAAGGAAGTAAAGTACAGGAGTCCACGAAGGGCCCAGATGAGGTGAAAATAAAGGTAAACAAAAACATGTGACTCAACTTCATATCAGAATAAAAGCTCTGTGTTTGTATTTACATGCCATACAGCTCAGTTAATGTTTTTATTATTTTTATTAGGCTCTATTGGATCGAACAGGATACACCCTGGATGTCACCACAGGCCAGAGGAAATATGGGGGTCCCCCACCTGATGATGTGTTCACAGGAACACAGCCTGGGATTGGAACTGAAGTAAATATGTTTTTAATTTTTTTAAATTATCATTATTTTTTAAGAGTATAAGGTCGGTGCTTGAGTATCATTCACAAAAACATCTAAATAGTTCTCTTGATATTGTGCTTCACAAACCCTACGCTTGTCCACCCTTTTTCTCTCTTCTTCAGGTGTTTGTTGGGAAAATACCAAGGGATTTGTATGAAGATGAGCTTGTGCCACTCTTTGAGTCTGCTGGTTTCATCTGGGACCTGAGGTTAATGATGGACCCTCTCTCTGGTCAGAATAGAGGTTATGCCTTTATCACATACTGCAATAAGGACGACGCCGCAAAGGCTGTAAAGCTTGTAAGTAGTACGGCAGGATACTTTAGGAAACATCAAATTAATACAATAATTTTCAAAGTAATAATGTGAATACTGAAAAAAGACTGACTTGATCACTAGTGTAATGGTAAAGAATAAAATACAAGGTTCGCTTTACTTAATGTTTTACATTGCTGTTAATTCAGTTTTGGCCTCTCCATGTTAATTTCAGTGCGATAACCATGAAATCCGTCCTGGCAAGTACTTGGGAGTGTGTATATCCGTTGCAAACAATCGCCTGTTTGTCGGATCAATTCCAAAGAACAAGACTAGAGAAAGTATATTGGAAGATTTTGGCAAAGTGACAGGTCAGTTTCCAAACCACAAAAGTGGATTTGTATCAGGAACTCGTTTTAAAACAAAACTTTAGTCATAATGGATGATAGACATGACAACAGTTGTAGCAGTTAGAGATGTTTTATCTTACAGAGGGTCTCCAAGAGGTGATATTGTACCACCAGCCAGATGACAAGAAGAAGAACCGTGGCTTTTGTTTCCTGGAGTACGAGGACCACAAGTCTGCTGCTCAGGCTCGGCGCCGCCTAATGAGCGGCAAGGTCAAAGTGTGGGGGAACCCAGTCACTGTTGAGTGGGCTGACCCTGTTGCAGAGCCAGACCCAGAGATCATGGCTAAGGTAAGCAAGTCTCATGTGTTGCTCTTTAAATGACAACAAATGGTTTGGTTTGACAGGGTAACAGGGATTTATTTTGTCATCGTAGGTCAAAGTGCTCTTTGTGAGGAAGCTGGCCACACCCGTCACTGAAGAGCTTCTTGAAAAGACATTCTCTCAGTTTGGGAAGCTGGAACGAGTGAAAAAACTGAAAGACTACGCTTTTGTCCACTTTGAAGAAAGGGATGCTGCCGTAAAGGTGGGTTTATCAGTATGGAGAAGGTATTTCACATTTTTGATTCCATGTATGTCACAGTAATAGATTGGTTTTGTTTTGGTTAGGCAATGGCCGAAATGAACGGGCAGGAGCTTGGGGGTGAGGAAATTGAGATTGTTTTGGCAAAGCCCCCAGACAAGAAGAGGAAGGAGCGCCAAGCAGCTCGGCAGACTACCAGGACTTCAGGGTGAGGGACAGCGGCATGTGACTAGGCAGCTGCCAGAATTATTCTTACATTAGAAATGCATCAACTGAAACACTGTCCGTCCCTATGCAGGTATGACGACTACTACTACTACCCACCTCCACGCATGCCTCCCCCAGGCCGAGGCAGGGGTCGTGGTGGGCGAGGGGGCTATGCCTATCCACCAGACTACTATGGTGGATATGAAGATTACTATGATGACTACTACGGCTACGACTACCATGACTACCGTGGTGGCTATGAAGACCCCTACTACGGTGGCTACGAAGATGTGTACAGCATGAGGGGCCGTGGTACTCGTCCCAACAGGGGGGGGCCACCTCAACCTCGGGCCCGTGGAGCCCCACCGGCACGAGGCCGGGGCGGCTACGCCCAAAGAGGGCCGCCCCTCGGGGGTCCCAGAGGGGGCCGAGGAGGCCGGGGAGCCCCTTTCCAGCCGCAGAGGGGCCGCGGTCCTCGTGGGGCCAGGGGCAACCGCGGTGGGAACGTCGGCGGAAAGAGGAAGGCAGACGTGTTTAACCAGCCTGACTCCAAGCGCCGCCAGACCAACAACCAGCAGAACTGGGGGTCCCAGCCCATCGCCCAGCAGCCCCTGCAGCAGGGGGCCGACTATTCTGGTAACTATGGTTACAGTAATGACACCATGGAGTTTTCACAGGATTCTTATGGGCAGCAGTGGAAGTAGATGCACCCAAAGGTATTTGGCAAAGTGACAACAAAAAAAGAGAAAAACAACAAAAGACAAAAAAAAAACTAAAAAAAATAAGGAGATTGGCCACAATTTTTGATTGACTTTTTATTCTTCATCCCTCATGAAAAGAAAATCTGTATATATATATATCTCTCAGAAAATATGGACAGACCCCAGAATTGGCTCGAGATGATTGGCTGGAAAGCCTTTTGGCTGAAGAAGTGAACGTAACCGTTGTGGTGAATCATTTGTTACTCCTATGGTTACATTGGGACATGTGTCTTTAAAAAAGAAAACACACTCAAAACACTTTTATTGTTACGTTTTTTTCCTGATTCTTTTAAAGCCAACAATGAACATTTACAAAAAAAGTGGACATTGATTCTCAAAAGTCTGAGAAGACATTAAATAATGATATTGCCTTGCAGGAAGTTTTGGTCCATGCCCTTTTCCTCCCTCCCCTTCTTGTACTCCCTTTATTTGTGGTTTCTCATAGTGGCTTAGGGACTTGCTTGTAAATAAATGCATATGGTTAGAGCTTCATACTTCATTTTTTGCAATGGTGGAGAAAAGAATCCACAGGAAGGAAGAAATCAAAGTTTTGTAATGTTCAAAGTGTATGCCTAGCATTTCTAGAGGTAGAGAAATTGTGTTTTTTTAAACTGATACCATAACTTCCTATGTTTTCTTTGAACTTGCCCAATAGAGTTTGGTTTGGCTTACCTTAAGAGCCATAGCAGTTTGTTGTCTGATGTTCTTTGTATTTATAACTTTTACGTTTGTTCCGTTTCAATAAAACTCAGCTGAGCATCAGTCAATTGTCAGATACTCAAATTCAGTGTGTCATTAAGTATTTGATTTTACCTCAATTCTCTCATTTGGATGAAGATCTTCTATTCCAAGTCAAAAAAAATTGCCTCAAAGGAAAACCACAAAAGACTGAAATTGTGCAATCAGACAACGGGACAAGAGAATTGGAGGAAAGTGTTTGATGATAAAATGATTTAAATAGGATTTTAACTCTTTATTTTTCAGTGCATGCTACATCAGACTACAGTCATTTCCTGCACTCTGAATTTATATTGACCACATTTTTACTTAATGCATTACTTAAGATTGTACCCGTCTTTAAAAATTTGTGTTCGCAGGTAAACAGTGTATGCTTTAGTAAACATTAGTTTCCCCTCACTAAGTGCTGTTTTCTTCGGCTCATGAAGACAAGGAAACATAAAGAGCTTCCTAAAGGTAATTGGCTGCTTATTTCACTATTACTTAATTGATAAATCTAGTACATCCCGTTAAGTTTACACTTTCCCACACGTGGCTCCTATCTGTCATGTATCCAATCTGTCAGCGACAGTAAAGCAAATTCATGCAGTATTTTCACAAGTGCAATACCGGAACGGTATTTATTTATTGAAGACGGGTTCTACTGAAGCATATACTGTGTACACCTGTTCACGCAATCTTTAGAGCCAGGGCAGTTTTGGATAATGGTGAGATGTCACTTGAACTGGTCCGGTCCTGATACTGACACCCTTTTTAAACGGTTAAATACAACACATCTGACCCTGAATGGATCCGTACGTTGTTATATGCCAAGTTGTCTACAATTAATTTCTCACCCCCTAAAAAAAAATCTGCACATCATCTCAACCACCTGTTCTCTCCTTTTGAAGACACCAAGGATCTGCCCATCCAGAGGGTTAAAATTATTTCAAAACATTCCTTCTGCCATAGCAAGTGCTCACCTTTTCAGAATTTGTTGACCATAGAAAAGTGTTTTCAGCATTTGCCTTTTGGTACCGTTGTATCATTGTATTTTGTTTCATGTGTCTGTCCTCTTATTCCAACCTGCCTAGGTGGAGAAGCATTGCGAGCGGCACCACTAGAATGAGGGACTCACCTGAACGGTACTCGATGGTGAGCTAGCCTTGCACAGAGTACTGTCTCCTCTCCTCATTGTAAATCACCGGAGAAATACTAGCCATCATTTAACATTGTTCTTTTTATTGTTTCCTTATTGATAAATTCAATCAAGCTTCTTTTTTCTTCTTTTTTTTAATTCAGTAGGAGTTGGATTTTTTTTTTCAGGCTATGAAGAACTCAAGTCACTAAAGTTGACAGAAGAATCACTGGAAATTAAAATGAATTGTCTTACGAGAATATATCAGTACATATTTCCCCCCTGAAGCAAAATTACAATTTTCAGAGGCAAATGGCTGTTTCTTTAGATTGGATTAAACAGCAAGATGGCAAAAAAGCAAGTATTTGGTGGGAAACCCTGCAAACACCCGCTGCTTACTTGGCTTACTGCACCAAAATCAATATCAGCTGTCTGCACACATATTCTGTGAATGGAGGGTGGTGGTGGTGGGTATTTCCCCTCCTACTCCGCTAGGGGTAGCAGCTGTACACCCGCACTACTAGGTGTCCTTTGTTCCTTTATTCAACGCTGCATTTATTGGCCATTTTCCAAGCTGCAAAGGTGGTAATCAATAGTTAGTTAATAACTAGTGGAGCTGTTGTTTTTATGTTTTTGTCTTTCATTGGGGGTGGCTGAATAAATATTGGTAGAATCAGCGGTGTTAGAACAATGGATGTGCCTATAAAACTGATGTATGTATGTACCCTTCAAGGCCACACGATGGTGGTAGATTGGCTACAGTATTTATATTGCCCAGGTAAGATTGGAATACATAGAGATGAGTCCAGTTTATAACAGTAGAAAAGCTCATTGTCTCAAATAACATACTTATATTGGTTTGCTTTAAAGTGCCATCAAATGCTGGAGTTTCCTTTTTTAGAGATTCTCATACCAGAACTATGTCTTTTATATGTTGGCTCTTGTCACCAGGCAGTAAAGGAGCTGCCCTTCCCCCCCATCCATGTGAATGAGTTCACACGAATGGAAGGGACTGATTGGTAAGATTGTTCAAATACTTGCCGTCTTTTTGGTCATGTTATTGGTGATCAATGGTCATTTTGGATGCTTAGAAGCTGACTAACATTGCCCTCGCCTGTGTGGATCTTTTTTTCCCCTAGTTCTCAGTCTGGATACTTCTCCTCAAGCTGTGAGACAGACCCAGCACGGGGTTTCACATCTGTCAGAATGGCGTGCTAACTGGACCCCACTCTTATGAGGTCCTGTACTCATGGGGACACTCGCCCAGCAGGAGCCACAGGTGAGAGATAATCAGTGGATTAGTACACCTACTCTTGTATTGGACAAAGCTTTGGCTTGTAGTATATGTCTCACTGGGACCGACTTCTTTGTCTGAATTAGTTTAAATGTCGCAATATGCACAATATTGTTCCAAACTTCAATCAAAAATATTGATTTTTGATATTGAAGAAAAATATATATTGATTGAAGTTTGGAACAATATTGTAAAAACCATTAATGAGTATGAATAGTGTTAGATAAACAACACTACCTATGTAGTTGATCAGTCCATGATTGTCTATAATCTAATTTTTTATGTTTTTCTTAGTTGCTGCTACTCATGGTGCAGAAGCGTAGGAGGACATGGACGATGGACCTGTCATGATCCAGAGCTCCATCCAACAAACTGCTGCTTCCTCATCCAGCTGAAAGAACTATAGCTGTAAAGGAAAATGATCTGTTAATGTTGATTATTCAATACAGTTTTTTACAAGTACATCGGTTTGTATGGCTATTTACAGTTTAATTTAACTGTCTTTTATCTTAGGAATAACCTAGAGGTTTCCAAACATTAAAGCATTGTTTTTCCTTTAGGTAAAAATGAGCTTGTTTGGCTGTCCTGTTGAAATGTGTGCATCATGAAGTGCGAACTGGTTTGTACTGTAAATAATAAACGTTTCTTATTGCAAATTACACCAGCTTCAAACGAAATGGGAGGTGGCCCAGTATGTCAACATAATGGGTGGACCATAATGTAACATGTCAGTGGCCTGTTCACTGAACCCGCATCTTCCTGCCTCTGAATGAAAAGGTCGAACTGTTTGGATACAGGTGGTCTGTGGCAAAATTAACAAGCAGGATAGGCAAGCTTGAGAAATTGGGACTTAATTGATTAATGTAGATCGGATGTTTTCATGCATGCAGGGAACCCCCTAGGGGATTTTTTAGCTGGTTACATGCTGGTTGCTTGTATTATAAAAAACGTACCAGGGAAAGTCTATTCTAAGCCCAGTAGGCCTAGTCCTTCACTGTGATCTCTGAACTAAATCGAGCTGACACATTAACCTACGTAAATCCACGTAATGTGTAAAATTGCATGTGCTGTGCCCAGCCCGATGCATTGTTTTTTTTTTTTAAATAAGGCAAGCTATATTTTCATTTCAGATACAAAGTAAATAAGTATTTTGTTACTCAAGTTTCGAAGTCTCCGCCCTCAGAAGACAATATTTGCTATTTGTATTTTAGCACCTCTGTGATCTAATTTAGTTTATCTTTAAAAACAAAAAACAGGTGTTTTAACATTACCATGGCTTCTTTATTGTTTTCAGTTTAAATCGTTTATAGCATATAAAATACATACATTTATGTATTCATAAAGATGTGAGTTTTGTTTAATGGAGCGGTAAAAATGTGCTGGTGAACGTGATGTCATGAACGCACGATTTGCATTAACGGTCACGTGACGCTTTTACGTCACATGTAAACCGAGCATAGGGGGGCGAAGATGGCGGCCGCCGGAGGAGAGCCTTCTGCTCCTAATATGTCGGAAGATCTATTTAAAAACTTTATCTCTGAGGTACGTCAAAACGTATTTGAATGTATGTATTTTAGAAGAGTCCGTGGCTCCCCATGCTTAGGCGGAAGTCGATAAGTCGACCGCTCTGTCGTTTATCACCTAGGAGGCCATGAGCATCGAGCTGACGCTAAGATGCTAACGTTAACAGACAGCAGTTTCGTCTTTCTTGTCTTATCAGGACAACACCAAATATCGTCTCTTGCTTCTTACTTTCATTTTCTCAACTACCAGAATGCACTCAAATAAAATGCCAACTGGGAAAATATGAATTAGCTTCACAAGGCATTAACCAGCTCTAACCAATCACACATTAGACATGCGAGTGATGTTGTCCCATGTGTTGATGTTTCTTCTGCAGTGGAAATTGTGTTATTTATTTGCTTTTAACGTGCACTAGAATGTCATGTTTTGTTGTTGTATACTAGTGTGCTTTTGTTGGTTTTAAATATTGAATGTAACCAGGGCTTCCTTGTAAAAGAGAGATTGCTCTCAGTGGCCTTCCCTGTCTTAATATGGGTTCATTAAAACAAAACTTTACAATAATCATATGAATGAGTTCCACTTAAATATACAAACCTTCTGTTTGAGCACATGTCACGCCTAGTGTAAGGTTGCACTGTAAGTCATATAATAATATAGGGCTGCAACTAACGATTATTTTGATAATCGATTAATCTGTCGATTATTTTCTCGATTAATCGATGCGTGTTTTGGCCCGTAAAATGGTGAAAAATGTTGATAAATTTTCCAAAGCCCATGTTGACTTCCTCTTATGTATTGTTATGTCCAAAACACAAAGATATTTCAGTTTACTGTCATAATAGGATTAAAGAAACCAGAAAATATTCACATTTGAGAAGCTGAAATCAGAGAATTCAGATTTTTTTTATTAAAAAATTACTTGAAACGATTAATCGATTATCAGAATAGTTGGCGATTATTTTAATAATCGATTCGTCGATTAATCGTTGCAGCTCTATAATAATAAGACTTTTTCATTGTCATTATTTAGGTGAAGCAGATTGAGACGAGAGACTCTGTGTTAACTTCCAAGCAGCAGATTGAAAGACTGCTCAGACCTGGATCATCCTACTTCAACCTCAATCCCTTTGAGGTAAGTGTATAGATGACTTGTTTTTGATCATTAAGGCATGTATTAATTTTTCTGTGAGGTTATACAAAAGTACTGTAAAATGCCAAAAGTGAGATTGACGAGGAGGCAAATTATCCCAAGTATTGGCTTAATGACATGAAACGAGGGGAAAACAAGCAACTCATGTATTAAATGATATAACATACTACTTAATGAAGAACTTAATTGATCGATGTAATCCGATCAAATTCATAGAAATGGACATGTCAGATGTCATTTGTTTGAAACTCTTAATTTTTAGTGCCAGTGTTTTGTGTTTCATAATGTTACTACCATTTAAACTAAATCAGATTGGGGAAAAAAATGACTGTGTTGATCTTTTGGGTGAATATTATTTACAGTCAATAGGCTGACAAACTTGCCGACTTGACACTTTTATAAGAGCACAATAATATTGCCACTAGTACTCTCATAACAATTGTAATTTCAGCATAACAAATACTTTAGATCGAAGCTTTGGCCAAGAGACTTATGTGGTACAAATGATATTTATGTTCACATGCTTTTCAGGTGCTGCAAATTGATCCAGAAGCAAGTGATACGGAATTGAAAAAGAGATTTAGGGCGGTAAGGAAAAACTACCCTTTGAAGCCATGACGTAGTGATAGCGCCATGTTTTTTGTTGTTTCTTAATTCCTAATATGTGGTCTCTCAAACCGTGCAGATGTCCATTTTGGTCCATCCAGACAAAAACCAGGATGATCAAGAGAGAGCACAGAAAGCCTTTGAAGGTAAAATCCTTACATCCCTGATTACAAATATTATAAATACATATTTATGCACTATCATTAAACTGCTAAAAAAAATGATTTGTTTGATGTTACAACACTTGATTTCACGTGTACATCTTCACTTGTTGTGTTTTAGCTGTGGACAAAGCGTACAAAAACCTACTGGAGCCGGATCAGAAGAAGAGAGCCTTAGATGTGATCCACGCGGGGCAGGAATATGTGGAGCATATGGTGAGTTCAACACTCTCTTACCATTTCAAACATTCCTTTGTGTTATTTATCTCTTCTGATCTGTGTTTGTTTGCTAACAATGTATTTTTCTCCAAACAGGTAAAGGAGAAAAAGAAACAGTTGAAGAAGGATGGGAAATCATTGGACATAGAGGAGGATGACCCTGAAATGGTGAGTCCATATCAAAGAAATGTGTACAGGCAGTTTTATGAATAAATATATCAAGATTGTGAAGTCATCAAATAAATCGTAATGAAATTCAATAAAGCTGTCTCTTTTGTGCAGTGTCTTTTTATTCTGAAAAACAATTTTCCTCCTGATTATTATAGACTAATGGGATTTTCACACAATGTTATAACAATTATTTGCCATTGTCATGTAATTCTATATGGGGTTATGCATGATTGTGATACCATTTATCTTTTTCCAGTTCAGGCAAGCCGTGTACAAACAGACAATGAAGCTGTTCGCAGAGCTTGAAATCAAGAGGAAGGAAAGGGAAGCAAAGGATATGCATGAAAGGTAAATTACGCATAAATATTTCAAATCTAGCTATTGAATTTTATTTATTTTTTTAGATCATGACATTTGTGACATGATCTCATCATATTATAGCAGCATATAATCATTCAGATTATTGTGTATTACTCATTCTTTTTCTCTTAATTTACCAGGAAAAGAGCAAGAGAGGAGGAAATCGAGGTAGCAGAGAAAGCAAAGCGAGACAGGGAATGGCAGAAAAACTTTGAGGTGCGTTCTTAATCTAAATAGTATATTGGAAATGTGATGGCAATATGCATGTGGCATGTCTAAATTTACTTTTTTGTAACATGTATTTCAGGAAACAAGAGATGGGCGTGTGGACAGTTGGAGGACCTTCCAGGCCAAAGGCAAGAAGACTAAAGAGAAAAAGAACAGGTCCTTCCTCAAACCCCCGAAAGTCAAGATGGAACAGAGGGAATGATTTGAAAAATGGAACTTCATTAGATTAAACCCACTTGTGAAAAAACACCCAGGTCTGTGTATCCTCACCTCGTCGTCTGCAGTCAGCTGTGTAGTCGTCATCCCAGTCATGACACTCATCCTACGACAGCTTCTTCCTTATGACCCTGACAAACGTAGTTTTGTACTTGTTTTTTTCTTCTAATGTACATATTTGTGATCCAGAGATCATACCTGTGAAAGAGAAAATGATGCATCTTCCACTCCTGTAACCCGACGAGAAAAAATGTGTTTTGTCATTATTTTCGTTTTTTTTTAATTAAATAAAGCTTGGTCTTCTTAACAAGCCTACATGACCTGTAGTCTCCAAAGCCGGGTGTGGGAAAAGGGTCTTACAGCTAGGTTTAGGGTTCAAGGTTGTAATCATATATCACTTTACAATGCAATACAATAGTGATTAGATGTTCACACTAACTTTTAAAATGTGCTCGAAAACCTTTCTGGACCACCGCAAGTTTTGCAAATAGCGTCTCCAAGCACCTTTAGTTCCTCATGTTAAGTGTTTTCAGTAAGATACTTTCAATCAAAAACACCTGACTGGTGTTTGTTCCACAAGATTTTAAAATCTGTTAACTGCTTGATTTTCTGCATCAGATTTTTAACGATTCCAAAAAAATTAAACCAGACCAGGAGTGTGAACACTGGATAAATAAAGACAATGGGTCAGTTTTCGCTCAATTTTATAATCAGATTTCACAAAATAAATCGAAATTAGGAAGTGAATAAACAAATTTCACAAAGAATATGATCTGCATAACAAAATAAGGAACTTTTCTAAACAAATGTAGCTTTTCCCCCATTTTCTTGGATTATAAAATTACAGCTTCCGTTTTATTTCCAACTTCCGTCACCTTTCCTCTATAAGCCTTTTGTCCATTGAGTGTCTTGTCCATTGGGATTAATGGAACAGTCTCACTGTCCTTAACCGTTGGGTCTCACATGACCTTGCACGGGTCTCCTCCACCAGAAGAAGCAGCGGAGGCAGAAGCCCCATTGCTACCTCCCATCACTCCGTCCAGACTGAGGCCCTGGAAGGCTCCGAAGAAGGAATTGTCCTTTGCTGCAGCTGGTTTTCTGGCAGTGGTGGTCTTCTGCATGTGGAGGAGAGGAGGATTGTCAAATTTGAAACAGGCAAAAACATATCTGTTGTCACTAAATGTAGGTTACTGCTGGCTTACCCTCGGGAGGGTGTGCTGGCTCCTGAAGTAGGTCCTTCTGACGGTCCTCTCGGCATTCTTCTTGGCCAGTATGGCTTGCTGTCGTTTCCTTTGGGGAACAGCACATTGAGCGACATGAGACATGGCACATGGGCAAGCAGCTTATTTGCAGCCTTATCCTCATTAACCTCAATGTGTTGGGGTCAAAAGTCTCAGCTGGATAACGTGACACGACACAAATACTTATACATTGAGTAACTATCCTGTAGTAGAGAAATACATTAAAATTATACTTGAAATATGTGCAATTGATCTTCAAAACTTTGCATGAACTAATGTTACCATAACACCCCAAAATAAGTTATTTTGAAGCACACCAGCAACGTATCAGAATGCAGCTGGGAACTGACAATCGAGAAAATAAATGTTGCAGCCTTCATTGATGACTTTGATTGTTCGTGCCTACATGGAGGTGTTATAATATTAGGCTACAGATACAGAAATACAAAAATATCACAGTGAGAAAAGTATGATCATAACCATTTTACAGCTAGATTAATATGTTGGAATCCAATCTTGTGAGACAATCCTACCTTTCCCTCTTCAGTTCCTCCTGGTAAAGTCGGAGCCAGGAGTCCGGGACTTTCTGGCTACTGCAGGGCAGGCTTCTCCTCCTGCTGCTGACGCTTTTCCTGCGGCAGAAGCTGCTCCTGCGGCCCGAGTGCTGGCTCTTCTTGGCCCCTCTGTTGGCCGGGGTGCTTTTCCCCGACACGCAGCTGGTGAACTGCTTCAGGGGACTGCCCAGCGACATGAGGGAATCCATTTCAGAGCACTAATATGCACTATTGTCTTGGATGGACAAAAAGTGTTTGTTGCTCCTCTTCTTTTAATTTACACCAGGAATTAGGCTTCTATCTGCAAATACAAAGAATAACATGTTAGAATCAAATCCATTTGTATTAGGAGCATTATTTTATCGTGTTGCTTAATTTCCTGTTAAAAATGCCAATAAGGGAAAAATAAATAAAAACAATATATTGTACTAGGCTTTAAGGAACAATATGACTCACCTGTAATGGTACAATGGACAAAAAATCTGCAGATACTATGATTAGTCAAAGCAGAGTCACAGATGCTGAGACTCCGTCCGCTGCCTTGCTTCCAGTACTTTTGTTTGTGTAGGCTAGTTGAACACACGTCTGCTCTTATGGGGATTTGACTTGTGACCTTGTTGGTCCTTTCTGGAAAAGGATTAGCCGAAGACGCAAAAGTCGTTTATCTCATTAGTGGAGTAGTTCCAAACATACCTGCACAGAAACAATTTTGTTTACATGTGACCACTGAAATAGCTCATAGTTTGTGGGCGGGGGGAGAGTACTTTTAAAATGCTGTGGCTGAACTTTGTTGAAAAATCACAATTAGGGAATACTTGTATATTACGTGCTTTGAACAGCTGATGGGATCATTTGGTAATACAGAGGGAGTCAGACAGCTGACATGTTGTCAACACTGAAGAGGCAGGAGGTGACGTAGAGAGGATTTTCCATCCTGCCCCAGAAAAGAAAGGAGGACTACCTCATTGACTATGGAGGCTGTTAAGCATTGAAGTAGTCACAAAGTGAAATGATTAATATAATTTGATTCATTCGATCAGAGAACTCAGAACTGATTCCAGAGAAGGCAAGACTCCCAAATGCACCCATGCACAAAAATGACCTGGCTTCAATTCTCCAGGATACTACCGCACTGTGGAAACTGAAAATAGTAAATTCTTAAAGCATATTTTTAGCAGGGATTTATGCCATGTTGCATACAACACCAGTCATATTGTTTGCTCTGGCCACCAAGCAGAATAATACATTCATTCCCAAGACACGTGCGAATGAGAGCAATGAGGGATCTTAATTACCGGCAGCTTGGGGAAGCCTGCGGGATGAAGCATCCATACACTTGTTGCCACCGCCGATCTCCCGTGTTTCCATCTCATCTTGACACGGTGACACTTGAGTAGGCTTTGGGAGGGAATAAGAGATTAATTTTCAAGAAATGAACAGCAATGGAAAACACACAGTAGGTACCTGTACATGTCGAGGCCAAGAGGACTTAAAGACATAATCTAAAGTAGTTCCAATTAAAACTAGATCCTTCTAGTAGTTCAAAGATTTAAATGTCTTGAGCTTGAGCTTCATTCTTGAGAAATTACAAGTTTTAGCAGTTGTAAAATTGTAGACACAAGTTAACCAATATGTTAATTTTCTTGTCAACAATACATCAATCAGAATTTAATCATTGGACAATTGAAAAATTTTCTACTTTGTCACTCTGACCTGTCTGTACATCATCCAACAGTCAGTGAGGTAAGAGACGGACTCAGACACAGAGATATTTAAAGACAGAACGTCTCCCTTCAGCTACCACAGGGCCAAACTGATACTGAGAGCACCGTCCGTAACCCTTTGGTAAGGAGGACATAACTTTAATTCTACACAATCATACATATATACAGTTTTTATACGCTTTAATTTCATACAAAAAAAAACATGTCATGTACAGTTGGGGGGTGGAGACTATGACCTAGAGGAACTCAAAAATAAATACTGTCAACAGGAGTGACGTGTGGCTCATTGGCTGCCACCAGGAGCTGTGTGCTTTACCTCAATAGGGAAAACTTTGGATCTGACCATATCATACAAGGAGAAGGCAATTTTTTTGTGTTTAAAGTTGTGTGAGGATGTTCCAGGCTAACGCAAAACATTAACATAAATGTATCACCCACCCCTATATACATATACACACACACACACACACACAAGTAAAGTATTGCATAACGTAACAAACATACCTATCAAGAAGACAGACCACAGAGGCCTGTGTGTGGAGTGTCCATCATTATTATCTCATTGGCGAATAATAACAGGCCTAATGTCCAGATATTGTGGGCAACAGTCTCCGTTTAAGGGATAATCCTTTTACACATAAAAAAATAAACATGGAAAACGATATGCAATGCAAGTACTCACTTAAGAAAAATGTAAACAAAAATGAGACACTTATCTCTCTCTCAGCTGGAGATACTTGCCATTTCCAAGAAAATATGATATTCAATTTGAATGATTTGAGCATAATAAAATATCTTGCATGTTTTCATGTTTAGAATTATGTGGGTGAGGACTTGCGCTGCATATGCAGCTCTTTTTCCTGTTACCTTCCCTTAGACTTCTGTATCGGAAGACATTTCTGACTTTTTGTATAACCGTTTTTGTAGTGCTTGAATTCTTTTTTTTCCACATGCTGATGCAAAGAATAGCCGGACGGATGAAAGGGAGAAAGGGGATTCAGAAGTCAAATGGAAGAACAGGAGCTGCATAGAGGGCTCCTTTTGAGGCTGTGGCCGCTGGAAAAGACTAACTCACTCAGTTCCAGTCTTCTCTGGGTAAAAGATTAACTTTCACTCGTTTCCAGTCTTGGTCTCTGCTGCAAAAACATGCCTTGTGTGGCTGCAGAGATGGACGCCGGAGGGGCAGGGTGGAGGAGCAAGAAGTTAAGGAGTCCATGCTTTAATGACAAACGACAGAACATCCAAAAGCCCCGTTTAATTCAACAGTTCACCTGCTCCACATATAAAAGACTTGATCTCCTCTGTTATTCAGTCTTATGAGGCCCTTGGGTCACCGGCTGATGTCCCGGTTGCCCTCCCAGGTCTTGCTGCTCGTTGCTTCTCCTGCCCCTCTGTTCTCAAAGAAAGGATGTTTGAGGGAGTCGGTCAGATTCAGTCTCTTGGTGGGCTCGTACTCCAACATGCTTTCGATGAGGTCAAACAACTGATGGTGCTCCTCAGCCTCCGACAGCAAGTACCGCTGAAGGGGAAACAAGAAAAAAATGAAGAATACTGAGGGACTGTACAAAACAAAGATATTAGGTAGAATGCACTTTCAAGCCCTGCTAGTTATCACATTTCTTTCTTTTCTACTGTCAATCCCACCCTCTTACCCTCAAGGGTTTGCAGTTTTCTCTGACGTATTTCCCCGCTGAGGAGCTTTCGTCCCAGTCCAGGCGGCCGCGATAGAAATACTTCTGCTTCCTGAGAGGGGACAGAGATCAATGTGAGCTGTTTTTGCTTGATGTTTACTATATATTTTTTAAATAAATTATGCTTATGTGAAAAGAGGACGTTCTATGTTCTGACCTCGTCTTACGAATCATCCTCGATGGCACTGGACCCAGGATTCTCTCCATCATGGCCAAATGCTCCCTGTTGTCGTGAGTCTGAAATAAATGAGTTACACAAACCACAATTCAGCAGGAAAGAGGAATAGGAAGAAAAGGAGAGACTGATTCAGAAGATAATCTGTGTTTAACTACTGCTGGTCCTGCTGCTACGGACAGTCAGGGCTCACACATGACAACAGATTTACACGTGTAGATGAGTATGTGTCACTGTTTATTGGGATATAGGCCAAATTATCCATATCAAAACTAAAAGATCTGTTCTAACTGACCTAATTTTACAGAGGTCTGACTGAGGCCATGGACTCAGTCTACTGTTCCCCTGAAAGGAACAGTAGGGTGACATCGTACCTGAAAGAGGGTGAAGCCCAGGTAGTACTCAAAGAGAATGCATCCAATGCTCCACGTGTCACATGGATATGTCCATCCAAGTTCTGAAGGACAAAAAAAAAATCAAATGCATGAATGAAAACACTTGTTTCAACTTGTAAGACGCAGCCTGTTTCTACAAGAACTTGTAAGAAAATGTTCTGTATGAGAGCAAAGTAGAAATAAATAAGTTGATCCAACTGAAGAAGCCACAGGTCTTGTCTGGACCTTTTTTATTTATTGGAACTGGGATATGTGCAAATAATCAAATCTTTACTCGCCTAGTATGACCTCAGGGGCCCGGTAATGCCGCGTGGACACAATAGTGCTGTGGTGCTCGTGGTCAAAAGTGGCACTGCCAAAGTCCACAACACGTACTGCCGTGCTCTTCACCGTCCGCTCTTCTCGTTTCTGCATGAAAAAAATAAAACATAAGTGTTTCTCAGAACTGCTGAGCTTTAATGGACTTTCCCACAAAAGATTATGCAAATTGGGTCTGAAAGCAGCTGTGGGTGTTTCATGAGACCTCTAAGCAATATGTATTGGCAAAATTGCAAGAAAATATCAACAATGGTCAGTATCACAGCGAAAGCGGGACTGGCTTTTCAGATTTGATACCAACCACTTAAGTCTTAATACCAATAAAGTTTTTATTTTGTCTTTTGCCTTCTACAGCATCTTACCTTCTCTACATTGAAGGACATTGTGAAGTCCGAGTTGACAAATAAGATGTTCTCAGGCTTCAGGTCTGTGTGTGTCAGCTTATTGTCATGGAGAACTATGAAGAAGAAAACATGGAGGAAATTGGTTAATTGGTGTTCACTTTTGACATTATCAATCTACTAAACATGTTGTGTGCTGATCTTAATTTATTTAACAGTAGATGAATAGTATACAACAACAAAAAAATACACATTCACTTATACTAGAGCCAGGGATTTTGCATGTGAGCCTAATTTCCCTCATGAAAAGCTTAATAGAAATACTCCTCCGCCTAGCCTTTGGCACTATTATGCCCTCATGTGGCTAAATGCTGCCCACCACAAACAATAGAGGCTTTGTAGTCAATAGTCCAATCAATTTTTAGGCAACTAGTAAAGACAGTTTATTTTGTACTTTCATTTAAAAAAAATATATATATATATATTTTTTTTAACTTACATTTCACGGAGAGGCATAGTTGGTAGGCCATGTGTCTGACCTGACAGAGTGAGTAGGGCAGGTAGTTGTTTTCCTTTAAAAAGTCGAAGGTGCTGAGAGCTAGCAACTCAAAGGAGATGCACATGTGACCGTGGTAGTCAAACCAGTCATACATCTGTACACACAGGCTGAAAGATACACAGAACAAAGAGAGTTTGAAAGTTATTTATGCATACGCAAATCAACATAGACAACAGTTACATGAAAAATATGTATATAGACTAATCTAGCACAACAGGTCTCTATGATGTAAGTGCTTCCAGGAAAAGGGTGAGGCTTTTGATGAGTCTACTGACATGAGTATGACTATTGTGGAGAGAATTAAAGTCAGTGATACTTAGGGGTAAGAAGAAGCCCATTTAGTCGCAGTATCAAAATACTCATGCATACTCACAATTTGTTATCAGGATCCTTTTCATTGATCTTCTCTAGTACATTTATTTCCAGACGAGCTGCTTCCTTGTATTTTTCCACATTCTTGATAATTTTCAGAGCGACATGAGCTCCTCCCCTGTTAAACATTACAACAGTGTGAGGCCAAAATCAGAGGAAGTATAACATAAAAAAGACATTACATTTGCATGTAAAGCTCACTTTGGAGGAATTGCAGACACAAAAGTGACTAATGTAAGGATTTTACTTTACAGTAAAAGTCTTAAAAATATACATATAGTAATATGATTTCAAAGTGGAAAAATGAGAAGTCACTCCATGTAATGAGCAAAGGATTTTTGTAAGTGATACATTCTTGGTGCCCTGACCACAAAAAGAGAATTTCTGCCCATTGTACATTTTTAGCACTTGCACAAGACAACAATTCTTCAACTACTAATCCAACAGGGAGGGCACAGTTTTCATTAACGCCCAAGAGACTAACATACTGCAGACCTAATTTTCCTGCAGTAAACTCATCATGTGATCAACAAAGGCAGCAGAATAAAACAGTCAGCACATTTGAAGCTGTGGATAATCGGATGGAGATGTTTTTTAAACCCTCGCTGGAAACAGCAAAAAAATAAAATAAAATAAACAATAGTAATGGTGGATGTTAAATATTTCAAATGTTAAATATTCTCCCCGTCTCATTTGGCTCAGGTGTAACCCATAAGAGGAAACACACTTCAAATGAAGTGCAGTTAGCAGGTATTCCTGCTGGTAGTCTTCTAAATAGGACCCCAGAGGTTGACAGCTGTTGTTTTCAGTGTTAACTGACACACACCTGCGATGGTCAATGCACTCCATCACCCTCCCAAAGGTGCCTTCGCCTAAAGTGCTGCCAATCTCATCTGCAACAACACAACAAAGAGAGAAAAGGAAGAGAGAGGGAGAGCGGGGACAGAAACCACAGGAGCATTAGACAAGTGGACGTATGTGGAAGAATACATAATGCAAAAGTGTGGACAGGCGAATTCTAGCAATTCTAGCGCCCATCCCCTTTTCGAATAGCTGCCTATTCAATCTGGCAGGCTCGAAACGCGTCAAGGTATTGTTTGATAACTAAATGCATAGCGCTAGGATACAAAAGGGGCAAATGTAAAACGCCCCCTTTCTTCAATGACTAATTTGCAGCCATCGGAAATAAGGGCACATCCGTTCAAGATGTGTCCATCTTTGCCCAAAAAGGACACCGAAGTAATGAGCAAAACTGGGAAAATGATTAGTATTTCTACTAAACAATCCATGATCCTGAACATTATGAATGTATTAATATAAACTATGTGTGTGCTGGTGGTACTTAATAGGTAATGTGCATGTTAGATGTCTATAAAAATGAAATAAAAAAAGAATAAAAAGAAAATCCATGTAACCCTCACAGTGGAGAATAGTTATCTTAAGTTACAGGTTTAAAACTGAAACGCAAACGGAGACAAACAGCTGCAAATGGGATTTTAAGTTTAGAAAAAGTCAAGTAACCTGTGAAACATCAGAAAATGCTCCACAGCTTAAAATCCTAGAACAAAAAAAAGATGAACGCATCTAAAGTCCCTCTCAAAATCTTCCCAACATTTTTTTTTGCAATCCACCCTGCTATTTCAGCTAGAGCGAAGAGCATTCTAGCAAAGGCACTCTCTCCCATGTCATGTAAATGCTCTATGCTTTAATACTCATATGGAGAAGGGTTACGATAGAGTAGTGGCAGTGAGTACATCTCTCTTGCAGGACGTCCCCACTCCGACAGATCAGGTGCCCTTCCTCGTCGTCCCTCACACTCAGTGCCCGCGTCCGGCTGTCACTCCGCTGTTTTCACACCCAAACCGCCATCAGCAGCACGCCACGACACAACCGGAGGGAACAGGGGATTTTCAGGGGCAGCCATGGCGTCAGGCGGCACAGGTAGACGAGGAGGGAGGAGGAGAGTGGTGTTGGTGGTAGTTGTGGTTGTAGGTGGGTTTGGTGGTCATGGGGCGATTCACGCATGACACCACGTGAAGGAAATATATAACGATAGGGATATAGTGCAAGGGAACAAGTCAAAGATCACATTGTTGTCCTCTGCTCCTCTCCCCCCTCTACCTTTAAACCACAGCTGCTTACAAACAAGGAAGCAACTGGCAGATCCACACATCAACGCAAAAACCAATTCAGACAATGGTATAACTAACTTATAAAGTTGACTTTTCAGAGTAATGAAAGAAGGAAAATAAAATGAGGGCCAAATGTAATCAAGCAGGATACGTTTAAAGATAGCCTCCAATAAATATACTATATTTCAAATTAAACCCCTCACTTGATGTCAAACTACTTATTACAAAAGTGTGGTTGAGTAGAACTCACACATAAGATGCATCTGAACAAATCTTAAGACATTCTAAATGTCAATAAATTCAGAAAAATTCTGCTTTCAATTTCAATTTCAATCTAATTGTTGTCTTGGTGTTTGGTAGAACATTTTCACTTTTTTTATTCTATGAACACTAAACTTCACGAGTGGCCAGCCAACTGTGACCACAGTTATTAGGGACCATTCCAGAAGAACTGACAACATACAAAATAAAGCTCTATAAAAAAAAGGTAGGGCCAGAGACATTCAATTAAGAGTGACCAGGTGTAACTAGGCATTTAAAAAGAAACATTAAGAAAGCTGTGACGGGTGTGTATCTGAAGAGCAGCAAAAAATAGTTGTTGGTCATTAATGAACTACTGAGAAGACTTTGCATAAAAATGAAAATGCTCTGCCAAAAAGAAATGCCAATGCAAGGAAACCCCAATTAAAAATGTTTAAAAAAAAAATCTAACAAAACCCCACAGACTAAAACAAAAACCAAAATCATAAAGATTGTACTACTTACCAAATCTAGGAGCTGTGAAGAAGAAATGGTTAAAGAAAAGTGACAGAAAGAGCTGAGTGGAAGAGACAGAGATGGAAGGAGAGAGGGTGAGGAGAGGTAAAAAGACAATCTCAGGCATAGCTGTACTCACCGAGGATGATTGGCTATAGGACCTGGTTCTACGCCGCCTTCGTTTGTGCTTACGCCTGCTGCCTTTCCGCCGATACGACTCGTCTCGCTCCCTCTCGCGGCCCCGCTGGTAGTCGTACACGTTTGGGGAGAAGTCGCGTGGATAGTAACTTTCGGCTGCTCCATGTGGCTTCCGGTCGCGGTCTCGTTCTCGGCTCTGGTCCAAGCGTCTGTATCCCTCGCCGTATCTTCGGTCAAATGGCCGCTGCTCTGTAGAGCGATTTTCAAAGCTACGACTGAACCAAGGGACAGAGGCACACATTAAAAGTCTACATACTTGCCAAGCAACCAAACTTAAAATAAACAATCTGCAGAGTTGGTAGTGTAAAAGGGCACACTCACTTTGAGTGCCAAGAAAGTGTACCACGCTTGAGCGAGGTACGGAGCACTCTCACTGGTAAAACAAACTAAACTCTAGGCGTCATGCCTTCTGTGAGTGTGCCATAATCTACATTTTCAGCGTAACAAGTCAAACAAATGTCAATATACACACCTCCTTGAGCGTGCAAAACTTCCTTCCTGTCTCTGTCCCCGTCCCCTTCTGTCCCGGTCACTGCTGGAGGAGAAAGAAGGCGTTCTTCTGTTCCGGCGTCTTCGTCCTCTGTCTCTGTCTCTGTAACGGTCCTGGTAGCTGCTTCGACTTTCTCTGTCCGAAGACGAGCATCGTCTAGTGGGAGGCATCTAGTAGGTGATATGTTGGACAAACAAAAAAGTATGTAGATTTTTCTTTTAAAGAATGGAGGGCCTGACTGAGACAAACATGCTATTCATTCATGGAATGCTCGCAGAAACAATTTAACTTAAATCTTCTAGAGTTTTTCATGATCACATTCGTCTTGCCCCATAATCACATCAGTGGAATAGCTGTCCAGTGCCAGACTTTAAAATGATTCATGGGCGCCAGTAGAAGCAGTTGTAGTTGACAACAAATGTTTGAATCTGATCAGCAACTCACTGAATATTTAAGCAACCTGAAACAGTAAGTTGTGGCACATCATGCATCTACTCTGTCTGAAGATGTAAACATTTATTCCACTATTTAATAAAGTTGCAATTGAGGAAAAAAAAATTCTCCTTAAAAATCAGACCAAAGGAGTTGTTTGACAAAAATTTAAAGTAAAAATACAAAATAAAATGCGGTTGTGTATCCATAGTCATATTGATACAACCAAACCACAAAAGATCAACACATCAACTTTCACATCCAATAAGATGAAGCATGCAGTCTTTGCAATCTGTGCAAAGCAGGTCAGAGAATAGTGTTTAAATAATAATAACATTGTAGCATGATCCTGTTGACGATTAACAACTCCGCCACTGGTTAGCGCGAATAGCACCGCTTCAAAACAATCGAAAACGATCAACTGCTCGATTTTAACACCACATAACTGATAACATTCAGCCATTGCCAGTATATCACTAAGTAAACTGGTTAATGTAAGATCCTTTACATAAACGCATTACAGGTTCATAGTACGTTCTTGTTTTTAGTCCTACCATGTAAACGAAGCACTGCCCTGCCCTTGACGCTTTAAATATCACTGAACGATTGGATAATATATGTTTATCACTCAATATTAACCTGTAAATATAAACAGCAAAATTACTTCAAACTCCATCCAACAACTTACTGACCAACAAGCGACGCACTGAGTAATAGCATTAGCAACATTAGCTAATGTAAATAACTTGGCCGCCATCTTAGCTTCTAGCTAAACGGCTGCTCTCGCTAACCGTCGCACTAACCATGTTTTTTAGGACCGCGACTCCGTTAACGGCCCTAGAGTGACACTTACCGTTTTAGCAGCGAGGCCCGTGCGCTTGTCCCACAAGAAATCCGTGGTGGCGTTCCAGTTTTTAGTTTTTTGGTTTAAAGTCCGAGCTAGCCCCGATTTTCAAGGATCTGTTGCTAGCAGTCAGCCAGCTTTTTTTTCAAGTAGTTCTGGTTCTGGCTGGTGGTGGTGCTAATGCTGCGTTCAAGACAACTCGGGCGCGCAGAATTTCCCAGTTGTAATTTCCATCTGCACCACTCTAAACGTAAACAAAAAAACATGACTTACCATCTTTTGGTCTATGCCTGTCATCTAATACAAGTTATCTTACATGATAATGTGAACAGGTAAAGGCCTGATAAGAAAATAGGTCATATTTGTAAACAGGGAACACTGCAATGTAGCATTTTTATAGTTATATAACCTTCGCATAATTATACTAATTGAATGTCTATTAATAGGCCTACTGATATTCAAAACCGCACATTATTCCTTGTCTCAGTGACAAACATAAATATGATTTGCATCTATATGTAATCTGAAAAAGTCATTAAATGTTGTATATTTCCTAAATGTTTTGCCTTGTTTTGGCTTTTTTGACGTTTTCCAGAATATATTTTGAGCAGAGAAGATGCGAATCAGTAACCAGCAGCCTGATCAGGTTTTGCACTATGGTATTAATCTAATAGAATACAAGCAAATATATGGGAAAAAAATAATGGAATGCAACATTACTCTCATTATTTACACAAACATCAATGTTTTCCTTTTAAAACTGCAGCAGATCCTTATTAAATAATTAATCAAAAAATAAACCTTAATTGGTATTAAAATGTCTTCAATAGTTTTTAAATGCAAGAATGTGGGGACTAGTTTTTTCTGATGTTGCAAATTACAAACTCAATATTGCTTTTAAGTTGTATATGGTATTTTTAATAACCTCCAATAAAATTACACTAAATAAAATTGTGTGAATTCAAAATTCCACATACACCTTACTTTTTCACTAACTTTTACTTTTTTACTACCATAATATCGATTAAGTCAATAATGTGACCTACAATTTCATTATGATCATAATTTTGACCTTGTTATTATTTTTGAAGTCATTACAGTAACTCAATAGAAGTAATTAAATAGAGCTCATCATTTATTTTATCTTTAACTGGTTGAAATGGGCTTTCAATGTTTTCAGGTTTCATGTTCACATACATATAGAAATAGTTGATACTTTAACAAATTAGAAAAAATTGACAATTTATTTTTAGTTAAAATCACAAACACTATAATATAAAAACACCTTTAAACAAAGAATGTATTCCTTAAGTGCTGTAGGTAGAACTTCCAGCAGCTCATATGCGGGTCTTGTAGCTGCCACTACAAAAAGCTGTGGACTGTGTATGGTGATTTCCCTTTATGCATGCACCTGGAACATCTTGGGAACACAGATTCTATTTTTTTCATGGTCCCATCAGTGCTACGATGTTGATGATTCTAAAGTACACAAGACAGAAAAACACAGGAGACTAATTAGACATTAGAAGTTACAAGAAAAAGACAATGGTTTAAAGAATTGAATTTACCCTCAGACTCGGCACGTTCACCCTCCCTTTTCAACTGCGCCTTCAAATTAGACATGTGTTCCAGACGAATGGAGCCTCTGTAGATCCACTCCAGATTTTCATCTCTCTAAGCACAATAAAATGCAAACCACTTAAAATCAAAAAGTCTAAATGAATATAACAGGGTGGGAAAAAAAATCAAGAATCCTGTTGTTAATTAGTGAATAGAATCATGTTCACAAATACTGACCTCAGTAAGAACCTGTATCAAGCTGGAGTCGATATCCTGCACCTCACACCTCTCCTGGAATCCATTTACTTCTACATTGATTTTTTGTTTCTGCCTGTACTGGGTCTGGGGCACGAAAGGCCAGACCTTCAAATACTCCCTCATGAAGTACTTGTGGGTGATGTTTTGAATGTCATCTAAAGGGTCCGTCACTGGAACAGGAAAAAGAGACAAAGACACATTTTTTTACATGAAATAAATATATATATTTTTGGAAAAAAAAAATATCTAAAATGGAAAAGTTTTAGAAAACAGCTTTAAAAAATGTAAACCAATGTGTCTGACTTTCAGAGCAGACAGCCTTGTGTGATAAAATCTTGTCAATGAGGTACATCCAAACTTACATGGTCTGCACACCAGGTGAAGATCGGGTAAGCTGATGTAGGATGGTGTGTGATTATCAGAAAAGAACAGGAACCTGGAAAAATGAAAAAACATAATCAAAGCTTTGGCTAAAGTGACCGCATTGTTTATCTAGAAAATTGTAATTTTATTGGTGGCAAAAATAGAGAAAAACATTTAAATATGAGTTCATAATGAAAAGTTAAACCTCATGCGATTTTTCCTGCCGGGAAGCTCTGCAAGGATACCAGGGTGGAATTGGGACTCATCCTCTTTACTCTTTACCACCACACGCGCACCAATATACAGGTGCTCCACCTTTGCCATGCAGGTATAGGCGATGTGGTGACCAGAGACCCGGCCCTTCCCATTCTCCTCAAAATGGATCTTGTATTTCACCCTACCATCTTCTGCAACAACAACAAAATAAAATAAAAATGAGTTTCAAACTATTCATCAAAACACCTTTTTTTGTAAAAATAGAACATACTGTATTATACACATTCTATTATATTATGTATTACAGTACTGAGTAATAATCACTAAGGCAATGTTTGCCGTAAAAAGCTTTTATAGAAATGTCATACCAAGCAATATTATGGTTTAAGTGGCTACAAGGAATTTACATTTTTGTTGATTCTAGCACACTTCTATGACCATTTCATTGTCTCAAAAATTCTTGAAGCTTGGTCTCTGTGACGATTAGAGTCATGGTAGGAACTATTTTTTCAAATTGAATCAACTCCACAGATTACATTTAGTCACATTAACACTCCTGACTACTTTTGCGAATGCATTGTGTTCCGTTTTGTGCGGCCTGGGCAAATTTCCCCCCCAACATCTTACCCGTTGTTATTATTTCCATGACTTTCCCCTGTTTCCAGCTCATGGCTTTCCTTCTGGCCAGGACATTCATGTTCACACTGATCTCTTCTTGCGGCACGTCTGGAGGGGTCCTGGCATCCTTGTCAGACGATTGGGAAAGAGCCGTTATTGTGCACACTGATGATACTCCTGTCAGTGGAAAAAATAACATCAAAACTGATAAATTTCAAGCTATTTAATTTCTTGACCTATAAACCTATATCCTTTTTTTTTTTTTAAATGTTAAGAATAGAAATTAATCCAAGGCATTGATTCCTAAACACCCACCAATCATTAAAATAAACGTTCATGGTTATTTCATTGAATCATGATTGGACCAATAAGATGGTACCGTTTCCCAATTTGGGTTACAAAACATGAAAAAATCTAACCATCATCATTGTTATTGTATAGTGTATTTTCCAAGGCCATTACCGTTGTTTTTTACCGGTGGCGTCGAGGGTTTCGCTGCGTTGCTTTTATCACCGGGTTTTCCGTTGACGTTGGGTGTTGATGTTGTTGGTATGTTTCTTTTAACATTCATATTTATGCCGACTGTGGTTGTTGCCGTTTTCGCTGCGTTGCTCTTAGCGTCAGTATTAACGTTGACTTCTGTTGTCAATGTTTTATTTGTGTTGCTCTTAGTGTCTGTATTTTCGTTGACTCCGGCTGTCAATGTTTTTGTTGTGTTGATATTAGCGTCCTTATTTGTTGTCAGACTCTTGGCAAGTTTCCCATTCGTTAGGTCCATTTTCCTCCTCTTGTTCGACCCGCTGTTATTATTCCAGAGAGAATAATTGGAATCACTCGAGTCTTCTTGTGGTTCCCACTGTGGATCCATATCCGAGTCATCGTCACTGAATTGACTCGTTGGCGTTGGTGCACGTTCACAACGATCGATCGCATTTGGTGGAAGTCTTCTCAAGACCACCACTGGTTTTCTCTTTAGAGAGATTAAGTTCTTTTTGCCATTATCTTGCTCACTGTTGTCAGGCTCTGCTAGCAGATAAACAGTTGACGAGCTGGGGGCTTGAGTCTCAGAGGGAACGGACCCAAGAAGAGGTGGAGGAGAATTTCCTTTTGAAGAAAAATAAAAGAACAGCTCACATTGTTGCTTTTTAACAAATAAACAAAAATAAACAAGTTTGCATGGTGGAAATCAACTAAACAACTGCAGACACATACATGTGACATGAAAATCACATGTTTTCATTTATCTCAAAGATTTGCATCTTACCACTCATTTCACCATCATCGTCATCATCATCTGAATCAGAGTCTCTCCACTCCCAACCCAGAACGGAGTATTGGTTTTTCACAATCTTCTCATAAGCTGCAACAGACCTAAAATAATAAGGGAGTAACAAGTAATATATAAGCAGGAGAAATTAGTCTGTGTTAAAAACAGGATTTTAGTTAAGTTTTTCCAGGATAGCCAGATTTGCTGCATTCACTCAGTTCTGTTCAATCGGCTGAATGAAACAAGATCTTGGTACAGCATGGTAACATGGACACAGTTTACAACAAAAGCTTAAACAGTGCAACAAAAACATATAACTTCATATGGCAGCCAATCCTAAACACACACTCTGGGACAGTAGAGACTGTGGGTAGGTACATATGTTGGCAGTTGGCACATCTGGGGCCTGTTTCAGGAAGTGGGTTTTGAGGCTGATGTATCTTCTGGGCTAAATATCTACCCGTGTGCAGTGCTCTTTAAACCCAGAATTTAGGTATCCTGATTGATCACCTTTCTCTCTAGGATCTGCCCTCACTTATTTCTGATTGGTGAACTCTAATTATCTTTAGACCACCTTCCTTTAGGTCTGTTAAAGACATCATCTCGCTGACATAAATTGACCAGAGGAGATGGCGCCAGCAAGTCTGGTCTCACTCCTCACAGCAATACATACTAGACATATGCATAAATGAACTAGAGCTGCAACGATTAATCGATTATTAAAATAATCGCCAGCTATTTTGATAATCGATTAATCGTCTTGAGTAATTTTTGAATAAAAATAAATAAATCCAAATTCGCTGATTTCAGCTTCTCAAATGTGAATATTTTCTGATTGCTTTAATCCTATTATGACAGTAAACTGAAATATCCGTGTGTGTTGGATATTACAATACATTTGAGAACGTCAACATGGGCTTTGGAAAATGTATCAACATTTTCTGACATTTTACGGACCAAAACACCAATCGATTAATGGAGAAAATAATCGACAAACTAATCGATTATCAAAATAATCGTTAGTTGCAGCCCTAAAATGAACCATTAGTTCTTTACGCTTTTCTGTGTTTGTGCCAATTCAACTCAGATGTATCTCTAGGCTTTACCCATAAAAAGAGCATTCCTGGATGCTCTCTGTCCCTAGTTAGATGCACAAAGTAAACATGATTTAATGATCCCTGCACGCAGACTTCTCACCTAAACAGCTCACATGGCTAGCTCTACACAAGGAGAGGCCTTTTCCTTCTTAGACATTAAACCATGCTTCAGAATGTGTCATAACGGCAGACCCTACAAGGCAACTCAGAGTATGTTCGCTCTGAGTGAGTGGAAACTCTGGGTTTTCTGTTTCAAGAAGCAGGTTCAGCGCAACTCAGAGTCCGTTACTGCGGCAACACACACCGTGAGTCTAACCTGGGGCCCCTCCCTGGTTGGGCTTGTTACCAGGTGGGGAAAATGTACACCTTATATCTTTATCATGTATCATTACTTAGCTGTAGCCGTTTTTGAGCATACCTCAGTCATTGGTTTGTTTTTTTAATATTCTTTAACCAGTAGTCATTTAAGGCGTATAATTTATTTCATTATTTGCATAAAATTGCCTTTCATGAATTTGGGCCCCTTTCCCCTTAATACCCTCTTCTCGTCCATTATATTACCCATTCTTGAGTACTAGCAAGGGATTCTGGTACTGGTCCATGACCCATTTTATCTTCTCCTCTGGGCGCCCACAACAATAAAGTGAGGCACCTGGAGGCTCTCAGATCAACTACTATGTCAACACATGATTGCAAACAGTCCTATCAGACACAAATTAAAACATTCCTTTGTAAACATTAAGTTTGTAACATTCATAATCCGAAGTGTGCAGTTGTATCTCCTGTTTATAAGTCCAACTCTGAGAGTTGGATCTGTTATTGTGGTTGTTGTCTCAGTATTTCTAAGATCACCTTATCGGACAGTCTTCCCTTTCAATTTGCATTTTCCAGCTATGTCCTTTTGTGTGATTAGCTGCATTTTAATTTACCAAGGTAGAGGATATGAAAAGCTGGTTGTCCACAGGGGTATCCATGTCGAGGCAATTTTAATTTCTTACTTCCTATGTCTAAAATTTTCAAAAGACTAAATTGCTTTAGGTCATCAACGAAGAGCTTGAGTTTTTGGTTAATAATTTCATCTTGAAATACGCTTGAAGGATCTGTTGGAACCTGTCAACGAAACTTTGTTTCATTATATATATTATAACATTTAATTAAGGTACATTACGTATTTTCTGCTTGTAACCTCTGTCCCACTGAACTTAAGAGACTAAGTTTATGGTTCCCTACATGTAAGAAGATATATGTGTCTTCAATGGTTAAAAGTTCAGCTGTGGGAGAGCTCCCCAACTTTCCAACCTTGGGAGAAAGAGGAGTATACACTCCTCCACACGGTTTCCTGGACATTGTATGAATTGCAACATCTGTTTTGACTTAATCTTGGACACACAGACCTGATGTTTTCGCACACACCATGTTCATGCATAAAGCCTGTACATACTGTTCAGTCTTTGTCTCAATCATGTAAGCTACACTTGTGATACATGTTGATTCCCCATGCTGTTACAAGTAAATATTCATTCTGCTTTTGAAGAAGCCTGACTCAAATTCTTTTATTACAAACACATGGGTTGTTTCATGATAAAATTCCTTTAACAGAACCCTGCACATGGACCAAAATGGTTGGTTACTTTTGTTTTGTTTTGTTTTCTTTACAAGATGCAAATAAAGAGGATCATGAGTGGAGTTAGTAGATGGGACACTTACTGGCACAGCTTTAGGAATTGAGCACCTTGTTTCTCCCTCTTCCTCAGGAGACTTTGGAGCAGATTGCATTTCTCCAGCATGTTATTCTTCACGCTCTGCTTGATAAAATTCTGAAGCTCCTCTTTGGTCATTTCCATCTCATCCCCGTCCATGGTCACTGCAAAACACACACGGTTTCAAATGACATCCTGAAGATTCAACAATATGTTTTACATAAAGTAATGTTGTTTAGGGGGCGGGGTAATTATTGATCGAGGATATGACTCTCTAAAAAGTTTTGAACTATGCCCTGATGACATTTTATTTTATTTTAACTGCTTTGAGTGGTCATTTGTTTGTTTGTTTGATTGTTTCCCATTAATAATAAACCGCAAACAAAAAATCTAAATCGTGTTCAGATTTACGGAGAACGTTGTGTCCCTTCAACTGATATATGAAAAGGTTAGGGTCAGTGCCCAGGAAGTGGAGTGGCACCAACCTCTCAAACTCAAGTCCATACAGACTGAGCTACAGTTTCTGTACTTCTAAATATCCCATTTTACACATAAACCATTCAGCACTGGCAAGCATCCCAGTTAAGCAGCAAGCGATAAGAAACACACATTAGTTTGGAAGTGGGAGGAAACTCCAGGGCCTTGGTCGAGTAGAGTCCAGCTGTAGCTGGATACTATTGCCTTTGGCGCGACTCCCCCTGTATTTAGTTGTTATTAAATCTACCAGCTTGGACTATTAAACGAGAACCAGGTAAGAATCACACATTAAAACCTGTTGTCTGCAGACTACTTGTGCGATTTATGGTTTGCCACTGAGAACCAAGCTAGTCTCCACATGTGAAAGTAACCGATTATCGCTGCTCTTTATTGGCTATTGGAAGAATTATCCGAGATTTGTGAAACGTATGGGCTAATCCAGATCTGCAAATGATTTTAAGCCCGTACAATGAAAGCATTTAGTAGTAGTTGTAAATACCTGAAAATACGATATAAATGATCCTCTTGCTTGTGTAGCGTCTCCAAGTTAGCTTTACAGCGCGGCTTCTTTTTCGCCTCATTCTGCAGCTTCAAGCCACGAGAAGCTCATTGCTGCCCCCTGAGTCCGTACAAACCAACAACAGGGCTCCTCTAAATGTCTAATTTGGTCAATTTACCACATTTTTCAAAAAGTGAAAAAATAATAAAAACATGAATACACACACACATGTCTATATATAATGTGGATACATAATAATTAATTTTAGAAATAAACCTATTTTTAAGATGACAAAATCCACTGATCTTCATTATCTCACCGACAGTAGGAATGTTTACAATGTGTATTAGTATAGCCTTTCATTATTTCATGCATTTAGATTTCTTCTTTGAAACACACATGGGTTTTACTAGCTCCGGTCAGCGCAGTAGTTTTCTCTCAGCGATAGTTCCGTCTCATGCAGTAGCCTATGTGTATTAAAGGGTCAAAACAGATACTGTAAAATAACTGGAAGCAGCGAGGTCACATATGTAACAATTTATATTTATTGAATGAGGCAATACATTTAAGATCTGAAAAATCGGTTGATAACCTAAAGATTTTCTTCAGTTACAGGTTAACACACAGTAGGGTTACAATGAGTAAAGTGTTTGGCGTGTTGGGGCAGAGAGCAGGATAAAATTGACTAAGAGAAATTTCGATTTGTTTATATGAAGTTGACAACACTTTCAAATGATGAGCATTCATACAATGCAAAACATGTTTCATTTGATTTCTTACAAACCGAAGAGTGACAAACAGTAAGCCATACAAAGCAATTCAATACATGGAAATCAAACTGGGTGGTAGTTACATGGTGTTGGCACGTCAGAAAAAGATTTCCCAGGAAATATAAAATTGTACAACTGAAGGATAACAGGCATCAACAAAAAAAAATAACAGGGAAATCTAACTTGTTGCAGCTTCCTAAAAGCACAATTCACCAGTAGCTGAAATATGTAGTAGGCCTACTTTCACTCTTTTTAACAAATATCAGCTCACACGTTTCCTTTATACAATAATGGAAAAAAATATATATTTTAATCCAACCACAGCCAGGACGTTTTTACAGACACCGCTTGATGCGTCTTGCGAATTAACAGAAACTGCAGATACAAATGGAGTGCACCAATAAAAAACTGAAGAAAATGGTTATTGATGATCAGGCCACTTCCACTTGTTATATACAAAATCTAAAATGTTAAGGTTTCTGCTCTCAACAAACGGGGCTTGGTCCATTACACTGTTAAAAAAGTCAAACAAAATAACAAACTAGGAAACTTTAATTCCTGTCTGTGAAGAGCACGGTTCCTTTTTTTTCTTCTATATGTTTTTTTTCTATATACATAAAGCCACTTGAATATGGCTGCCAAAGACTCTTCTAAATGTTCTGTTTGTTTCTCTATGTGTAATGAAAAAATAGCAATAATCCACTGAGTTATCTGCATGAGCACCCAAAAAATCCAAGAAATATGATATGATCATGATGAATAATGATTTCTTAAACATTCCAGAGCCAGATTAATTCTTCCTGTGTCTGATGCCTTCTAAACATCCGCATCCCCTTGCTCCTCCTCTTCTTTCATTTGCAAAAATCTTGCCATGTGTTCAAGTCGCATGGAGCCTCGATGGATCCACTCCTTCTCTTGATTCTCCTGAGAGCCAAAAAATACTATATATTAGGGGTGGTTAAAAAAATTTAGTGGTGGTTAATGTATGTATTTTTATATGTATTCCCAGCCCTACTTTGTATAACGATAACCACAGATATATAAACAAAGTAAAAACATCAAAACTTTAGAAACATAAGCGGAGTTAAATGATACTGACCTGAAAAACGACCTGTATCAAGCTGCAGTCGACCGCCTGCACCTCACACCTCTCCTGGACTCCATTTAAGTCGGCATTGAGGCTCTGTCCGGCCCTGTACTGGGTTAGATGTGGGTACGGCCAGTCCTTCAGGTATTGTGTCAAGAAAGACTTGTGAGTGCCCTCTGGAAGGTCGTCTAAAGAGTCTTCCACTGTCAGGAGAAACAAAAACAAAAAAGTCACTTGTTTTCATTAAATGTTTGGTTGTACAACTGTAGGCACAAATGTCCCAATTTTTTTTTTTTTTGGCATTTTTATGCTTTTTATTGATAGTGTAGACTGTAGAGACAGAGTTGAAATGGGCAGAGAAGGGAGTGACATGCAGAGAACGACCGCGGGCTGGAATCGAACCCGGGTCCGCTGCTGGCCGAGGCCCATGGGGGGGACGCCCTACCAACTGAGCTAAGGGCTCCCCCAACTGTTACACTTTTTGAATGGGTTAAATACTGTTGAGGGTCTGTATCTATCTATCTATCTATCTATCTATCTATCTATCTATCTATCTATCTATCTATCTATCTATCTATCTATCTATCTATCTATCTATCTATCTATCTATCTATGTATATATCCATCTATGTATGTATATATCCATGTATGTATGTATCTATCCATCTATCTACAGTCAAGTGCGAAAGTTTGTGAACCCCTTGAGCCTTTTGGAATTTTATTTATTTTAACCATTATTAATTCATTTTTATCAATACCAGTATTTTTTATATGAAATAGTGGTGGGCCGTTATCGGCGTTAACGTGCTGCGTTAACGCAAAACTCTTATCGGCGATAAAAAAAATATCGCCGTTAATCTCTTATTCCACCTCCTGTTCGGCTCAGGGGAGATGGTTCCCTCCAGGGCCGATGGCTGTTCGCCGTCAGGGTGAACCCCCTTCCGTGTGTTCTCTGGTCGGGTAATAATGGCCGGGGGCCGTTGTTGACACTTGAGGAGCCTTTATTGCAGGAGCGAAACTTCTCTCACACACCCGCCGCTCTCTCTCTCCATCACTTGCCCACGACACACACCACCTGGCTGCAGGATCGCTAATGTAACACTCAGCGCCAAACCCCCTTCACAAATCTGTCTATTCAATGTTTACTTATGAATGTATCCATGTACGTAACTCTGACATGTACATAACTTAATTTATTGTTAATAATATGGTCTGTTTATAAATTCGGCATATGATTAAAGCATCTAAACGCCCGTAATCATGTTAAACGTTTACTGTTTTTAAGTTATTAATGCCACTCGCTCCCGCAGATACACAGCAGAGGGAGGTCTTATATTCAGCCATTGCTAAAGGGAGTGCTGTATTATGGAACGGCCGCTGTGGTACGAAATTCCAGTCTCAACAATGTTTCCTACACGAAATTATAACTCTAGCGTCTACAGCCCGTTGTTTTCATGTAGTGTAACTTGTGTAATGTGTTACATTATTCAGCTGTTGCCGTGATGTCGGCTAACGCTGATGCTAATGATAACTAGCTCTCCGTCGCACAATAGACTGTAGGTTGGTGTTGCAGCCAGCTGTTAGGTGAAGCGCTGTCCCACAGGTAAAAGCCATGGACCTATAAAGCCTGTCCAATATTCACTCTAGTCCAGCTTCTTGAAAAGTTTATAAGGACTTTATTATTTATGTAAAAATTATATTTAATGTTTCACTTGAAGCACAAAAGTAATGGCTTTATTTTCTGTTATAGCCTATAGCCTACCCAACAAATTAGTTTTTTCGTTTTTTTTAAGCACAAAAAACAGTGCAATGTTGTGATTTTTAGCCTTATATCTGATTAAATTGTTAGAATATTATTTGTTCGCAATAATTAGACACTCGTTCTGATGACGAAATGAAAGCCACCTGGCTTGAGAAACACGTTCTCAAAGACTTACTTTGAGTCATTATTTAGGGAGCACACACATATTATGAATGAATTCAAATGAGCCATTTTAATCTAGATTAATCTAGATTAATTCCAAAATTAATCTAGATTAATCTAGATTAAAAAAATTAATCTATGCCCACCTCTAGAAATAACAGATGTTTGTTTATCAATTCAACATTTTTATTTTCCAGAAATCAATTGTTAAAACAGATAAAACAAATTATTTGACGAATGTTGTATGTGCAAAAGTTTGTGAACCCTGAGCTGCATTGCTTAAATCGAGCAAGGTAAACACAATCAGGTTGGCCAAATTGGTTGATGAAATAGACCAATGTAATGAGAGATCTTTAGGAAAGAAATTGGGCGGCACTAGATAAAACAGAGATAAAACCAGGTCAGTTTAGGCTCACCAAAGTGAACCCATACAGGTCAGACATGCTAAAAGGGAAACAAATCTCAGAGGATCTCAGGAATAGAGTTTTGATGTTACACATTTGTCTGGGGACAGTTATAAATTCATAAAAAAAAATTTGAGCTCAATCGGTCCACCGTGAGGCAAATCATCTACAAATGGAGAGCTTTAAGAGTGACTTAACATCTGCCTAGAAGTGGACTTCCTTCAAAAATATCCTCAAGCGCCACAAGAAAAGTGATTTTTCAGGTAAAAGCCAACCCAAACATTACACCTGGAGATTTGCAGACAATTTGAAACCACCATTATTCACTTGGGAGAAGGTTCTCTAGGTGGTAGGCAGAATTGCGTTTTTGCCCAAACATGGCGGTTTTGGTTATGACCAAACAGTTCAATTTTTGACTAATCTGTCCACAGAATAAGACTTCAGGTATCTCCAGGTGCTCTCTGGCAAAGTTGTGACAAGCAGTTTTGTTCTTTTTTGAGAGCAGAGGCTTCTTCAGCAACCATCCCATGAAAGCCATGTTGACTGAGTTTTCTTCTTATTGTGGAACCATGCACATCTGTCCCAGATGCTGCAAGAGAGGTCTGCAAATCACCAGATGTAATGTTTGGGTTGGCTTTTAACTGAAAAATCACTTATCTTGTGGCGCTTGTGGATATTTTTGAAGGAAGTCCACTTCTAGGCAGATGTTCAGTCACTCTTAAAGCTCTTCATTTGTAGATGATTTGCCTCACGGTGGACCGATGGAGCTCAAACTTTTTTTAAAATAATTTATAGCTGTCCCCAGACAAATGTGCAGCATCACAACTCTATTCCTGAGATCCTCTGAGATTGTTTCCCCTTTTAGCATGTCTGACCTGTATGGGTTCACTTTGGTGAGCCTAAACTGACCTGGTTTTATCTCTGTTGTATCTAGTGCCGCCCAATTTCTTCCCTAAAGATCTCTCACTACATTGGTCCATTTCATGACTCAATTTGGCCCATCTGATTGTGTTTACCTGCTCCATTTAAGCAATGCAGCTCAGGGTTCACAAACTTTTGCACATACAACATTCGTCAAATAATTTGTTTTATCTGTTTTAACAATTGATTTCTGGAAAATAAAAATGTTGAATTGATAAACAAACATCTGTTATTTCATATAAAAAATACTGGTATTGATAAAAATGAATTAATGATGGTTACAATAAATAAAATTCCAAAATGTTCAAGGGGTTCACAAACTTTCGCACTTGACTGTATGTATATCTATCCATCTATCTATCTATCTATCTATCTATCTATCTATCTATCTATCTATTGTAGTGTATTATGTTACTAAACATTTTATATTAAGCTATACTGCTTCAGGAGGACACGACACTGAGTTAGTCTCATCTTGCAGGGACCAGAGTTAGGAATGTGGATTGCTTAAGTTGAGGAAGCCTGTAGGTATGATCACGCTAAAAACTGCAAACGTGATTGTGATTATTTAATTTAAAAAAAGTTAATTCAATATTCCGAGCGGGGAGACATCTTTTAGTTATCTGGCCTGGGTTTATTTGCTGATCTCGTCCCCCAATAACTCTAACCCCTAACCCTAAATGTGACGGTAAAGTGTTAGGGTTGAACAGTTGTCAGCCTGGTTCTTCAGCGGAGTCGGCCAGGTAAAAGTTTCCGAAAAAAGGGCCTCACAGCCATGTTTGGTGCTGGAGAGAGTGCACCCATTGGTGGTTGACAGTGTTCACGCCATTTAACTTCCGTATTTGAATGAGCCATCCCTCAAGACTAACGATAGAATCAAACCAATTTGATAATCAAAATGGGAAGAAGACTGACTGAAATCGGGTCGGCTGACCACCTCACTTCAAATGACTGAGATTAAGGGCGCCCAACTCCAGCAAGACTCCCATGATTTCAGTCCGACATTGGAAATTTGTCTGCTACTGTCAAATCGTGTGAACAGTCGTGTAGTGTAAGCCCAGCATTAAGGAGTCCCAGGGAAGAAGTGAAATGCTTTACAAACTAGAAAAATTCCTTGGCTTCTGAAAAATAAATGGTGAAATTTAAAACGGGGGGAAAAATAAATGAAAGCCTGTCTGAAATAACCTGTTATTTATTTTTTATAATTAATATTTTTTTAAAGGGATAGTTCTCTTTTCAGAAGAGGTAAATAATGGCCCTCCGAGTGATTCAAAAATATACAGTAACTCACTGGACAGGGAATAACATATGCCAAACTCACGTGGTCTGGTCACCAGGTGAAGTAAAGGTAAACCCACATAGACCGGAATGTGGTCATCCGTAAAGATCAAGAATCTGGAAAATGAAAATACACGTTACCTCAAATCAAATCTTTAATTGTATTTTGCATTAAGACGTTGTGATGTTTTCTTTTTCCAAATCAAACTGTGGTGATTCACAGACACAGGGATGGACACACACCTTAAGCGGTTCTTTCTGCTGGGGAGCTCTGCCAAAATTCCGGGCAGGAAACGGAACTTGTTTTCTTGACCCCTGACGATCACACGGGCACCGACGTGCAGCTGCTCCAGCTTTGGCGGCGTGTCAAAGGCGATGTGGTGGGCGGACACTAGGCTCTTCCCCTTTTCTTCAAAATGAACTTTGTACTTCAACCGTCCGTCCTCTGCAAGTGATAAAAAAAAACATCAGAGGTTGACTTTGTTAAAGTCACTACTAAGTTATGTTTTGCTTCATTGTGGTAGGAAAATAATTATAAAAGTGAAAAATACATTGTTCCATCTAAATATACAAAACATGGGGCAGCTCCAGTGTTGTATATAAAAACCCATAATAATTCAAACAAAGCAAAAATTGCAACCTACCACAAGTTCTGTTATCATCAAGCCTTCAATTATAATTAATAAAATGACAGAAAATAGATGCAGAAAATGAAGTGTGGTCCAATTCATTTTCCCAACGCCCAATGTCCCATATTCAAATGTACTTCTTTCCTAGACAAAAACTAAAAAATATAGTCATAAGTAAATAAAAACAGAGAGAAATAGGCAATCCTCATATTTTAGGCATCTGTGCTCGATGGACATATTAAATGATTAATGTTTGTAATAAAATTCCCTGCTAGAAATAGAATCATTTTCATACCCTTTGTTACCAACTCCACTATTTTGCCCCGCTGCCATCTCATGGGCTTCTTCCTGGCCACCACTATCATGTCCACTGTGAGCTCTGGTTCCGGCAGGTTAGGACGCACATTTGAGGTTTCATCCGAGCAAATGGCAAATGCAGACGATATTATTACAGGGCCTGGCACTGGCACTTTGGAAAAACCCAAAATATGAATTAAAAAAACGTATGAGCTTGAGGGATTGTAGGATATGAATCACTGGAGACCACTCAAATTATATTTTTTCATACATATTCACAAATGTAATAATAATGTGTCATCAGGCATCAATTCTGTATCATGCTTTTGTTCGTGGTGTTCATGTCGTGGCATTGTCGGAGGCCTTACCGTTGTTGTTGCTGTGGTTATAACCGCTCGTTGATGGTGCAGGTGATCTTGTTTTGTTACGCTCCTTGCGTTTTTTCTTATTGCTAGACAGTGTGAAATCAGAATCGCTGGAATCGTCCTCGGGCTCCCAATGCATATCAGAGTCAGAGCTGCTGAGAGATTCGTCTTCACTGTAGAACTGATGAGGCGTCGGAGGCCGCAGAGCGCTGATCTTATAATCAGGGAGCCTGGTCAAGACCACTACTGATCTTTTTATTCCATTAAGAGATTCAATTTTTATTCCATTTAGAGAGTCCTGTTTATGTTTCTTCTTGCTGGGAGTTTTACTTGTGGAGGGAAGAGAGTCACACCAGGAACCAGACATGTTTTCTGCAAAGGAAAAAAAAGCATGTGTAAAACTGTTCCTTGCAAACAAAAAGCTGCAACGATAAGTCAATTAATCTGCATTTTATTTATTGTGATGTGTTTTCATTTTCGAGCAGAAATGGCAAACATTTGTGTTAGGAGATATTTGTTTCAAATATTAAAGCGGATCAAATGCTTTTTGGTTCAGTACTCATTTATTAATTTTAATTCAAGGACACAACTTTGTGCTTTCAGAAGTTCTCACAGAGTTTTACAAAACTCCTTTATGGTCAAACTTTACTTTTCAAATAAAACAATCATGTGATTACCATCATCCTCATTTTCTCTGTCAGATTCTGTCCCGCTCTCCTTTTTTATCTCCAACTCATCCACCTCCATGGTCCGCTGCAACACACACAGACACAAAAATACATGTAGTTTAAAATAAGGTTTTGAACTCCAGTGACCTTAAATGACATTGGAGTGTAAGTGGAGGCAGTGGATGTGCCAGGTGTATGGTGCACACTACTAGAACCCAACCCCAATTCATAATGGCATGATCAGTAAATAAAACTTGATTGTTTTTATAAGCCATCATTGGAAACACAACAGCTTTCATCCCTGTCAGCAGCTTTAATTCATCAGCCATTAGCATTTATAATTAAAGCTATAGTGCGCTAATTTTTCATAAATTAAAGGTGCTGTAAGCGGAATGGTTCTTTTAGCTAACTTCCTGTCAGTTACTGTAGTTAGCAGTCCCCTCGCTCGTCCCTACGTCACCACATTAATGCACTGCGGTCTACAAGCAGCAAGTTATCTAGCATCATCTCAGATCCATAAGTGTGATAAAACATGATAAAAACCATCAAAACAGACATTGGGAAGGATTTTTACCTGCTCCGCCATTGTAGGCGCATAAACATTCACCCATGTGTCGCTCTAGCGTGCACCGGCAGTGAGACCATGAGTGAGACGGGTGCGGACGGGTGTCGGTTTGTAGCGTTTTCTCTTGTGATTGGATAAAATTTCGGGATACTACATAAAGTTTAATTGCTTATTACATGCAGAGCAGCTGACAAAGAGAGTGACTTTATGAAACGCGCACATCATGTAAGAGATTACTGTATGAATAAAGCGATTTAACACTTATATTAATATAAATAAACCGCTTACTTCACCTTTAATGTAGGTTACATTCAAGCCATTGCCTAATGAGTTGACAAAGTGTATTAAGCCTGTCAGCTCACAAAACTCTCTCTGTATTTCTCCTCGGTATGGCAGCGTTTACAAACTAGTGTCAGGAGGCGCAGGAGCTCAGAAAAATCCCAAGTCACATCCAAGAAGTTTGTTCAGGGGTTGATTGTACATTTAACAAAAAACCTGGACGTACAGCAGAAGGTATAAAATATATGCGGGAAAGCCGAAGGCTTACCTCGTGTAGATGCACCAACAGTGTTGTTGCAATTACTCCGAATTCCTCATGAGGGACAACAAAATGTACGCACTATAGCTTTATTACAGATGTGCAATAATTCACTTGTGCAATTATTTGACTGTAATAAATTCACTTAGTTATTATTGCAGTATTACATAGCAATGTTGATACTTTTTATACTTTCAGCCTAATATTGTTTTATTTTTATGGTGTTAGGCTATAGGCTACAGGCACATTTTGTTTACCTTAAGCTCATTGTCATTTCAATTAATGTTGGTAATTTATATATCTAAGTGGGGCTTAAGATAAGAAAAGTTGTACCAAAACTCGCTAGCTTACCTGTTGTGATGTGGTTGTGCAGGGATAAAGGTTTGCGATTATGTATTTTGTTCGTAGTTTTGCTGCAGCTGGGCTAAACACCACCACCGTTTGGGCTAAGCTACAAACCCAGCTAACACTGAAAAAAGACGACCGGTATGAGTAGTACACCGTCGACAAGATTTTATATCGTGCCTGTATGAAAATACAGGCGTGAAATTGTGTCCAGCTGTGGAGCTGTATGTAACAAAATGAGAACAAAGGTATAAACCGAGAATCCTCCGTTTACATCGCAGCTGTTCGAGCTGTTCAGGCCTGTGTTATTGTGTCTTCTTCTTCTTCTACTTCCTGTTTTAATTTTCGGCAGTCTGGATGCCTCGAGGGCACATTACTGCCTCCCACAGGCCAACAATATATTCCCATGTATTAAATTGGAGCTTCCTCTTATGCTGTTTTTTATTATTCAACTATACGGAGCACTTCCGTCCCCTACTGTCATGTTACATTGTCCTAAAATTCTTATTATCAGCCCTGTGTTTTGTAGATGGGTAAAATAGCCATGCTTTAAAACCAAATATTTGTGCTACTGTTTTTGGTTTGTTATCATATCCATCCATGTGTCTAATTCTTCTATGCCTTAGTTTATTCTTTAATGACCTGTCCTTATTTTTTTTTTCTATTTTGAAGCTGTAGCGTACCTTCTTTTGCCCCCATGAGGAATTCTGAGGAATTACAAAAATCATTGTCGGTGCATCTACATGAGGTAGCACTTCGGTGAAACCGCATGGATTGTATACCTTCTGTGGTAGGTCCAGGTTTTTTCTTAGCAGTAGAATCAACTACTGAAACATTTCTTTGGTGCTTCTTGGACTTTTTCTGAGCTCCTATGCCAGTTTTGTGGAACTGATAGGCCTTAATGAATTTTGTGTCAACTCATTTGGTATATGACTTGAATTTAACCGACATTCATTTATTTGAATGGAGTGGAAAATATCAAACATGTATTTTACAAAACTCAATAGGCTTTATACAAATATAAAAAATCATTATGAATTGTAAATTGTTCATTAGCAAGACCATGATCTTGATATGTTCCATCCAGCTATTGAAGCTTCACCCTCTGTATGACATGTGAGAGAAGAATTAAAGTGCTTTGCCTGAGCATTGGGGTTCCAATATTTCCTCTCAGTTTTTTTTCACAAACACGCTAGATAGAAGCTGCTTCATTAACAGGCTCTTCAATGCATATTTTATGAGACAGTGGGCCCTGCAGGTCACAGACATTACTTTAATATTTATTTTGTGGGACCATCGACGTATTGCCTAAGTATGCAACACAGCTGTGTTGTTATGAAAGTTATGAATAAATAGTATAATTAAAGTATAATAAATATTAATGTACGATTAATTCCTTAGTTTGACAGGTCATTGTTGGATAATATAGAGTGTATCTTAACTTGTCCTTAAGAGTTCCTTTGACTGACTTTTACTGATTTCCCCTTCAGGTGATCTGCTCCTCCTGGTAGGAGGAGGTGGAGATGGAGGCGTAGGGATCCACCACAGTCTGGGCACATCGCACCACCGTTGCCAGCAGGAAGAAACACAGGAGGCAGAGGAAGAAGAGAGCGAAGCCCAGGTCCACATCCACCTCAAACTGTGTCACATGCTGAGAAACCCTGTCCATGTGGGCGATTCAGGGCCGCTGACCCCTTCTCTTACTGTTTCTTCTCCTTGTCAGACTTCAGCACCACCACCTCAGGAAAAGGACAGGTGCTTTTCGAGATGATGGTGCCAGAAACTTCATGCCAGAAATACAGAGAGTCAGACTTCGATTAAAGAGGTAACAGCACATACCACGTAGTACTTCTTGTACTACGTATTGAGTCTTGAGCATCCTGAAGGCTTACTGCTTTAGATGCATATCACACATCTTCAATGCCCCCCGGTTTGATATCTGTAATTTTATTGTACAAATATCACAAAATGGCATAAATGCAGCCAAATATACCCTCAAAACATGGTATTGCCATTAAAGGTGGATTCCGCTATTCTGGAGAAAATCAGTGAACCTCAAGATCTGCTACCTGGCCGTACTGTGTGTGCACTAGGAGAAAAATAGCTAGCAACATGCTAGTTTACAGAGTATTGGTTGTGTATTGACCCTGGATTTCTTTTCAGCGCACACACAATACTGACATACAGCAGATAGTTATGAGATATTAACTGATTTTGACAAAAGGTGCATTTGACAACAAGCACTCTCCAGTATCTCTTACTACACATTTAAGTAAAGAAGTTTTCTACCGATTAAGCATTTCACCTCTACAATGGTATCTCAAGATCGTCAGACAAATGCAGCTGAACCAGATAAATTCAAATTTTTGTTGCACACTTTTGTCTTGTCAAAACCTGGTACCCACATTACCCATAAAACAATGCCACCAACAGTTGTGTCAAAGATTGAGACAAATAAGTAGTGGGCTACAGAGGCCAGGAAAAAATCTATCTCCTTTTAACACCCACATATTATTTTCATTTTCAAACTTGTAGTCTTCAGTCGGCAATTTATCAGAGTCTGGGCAGCCCCTGTGGTCCCACAAAATGAGTCATGCAATTTATTTTGTTTTGTTTATAAGTGCTTACAACACGTCTAAGCACACTTTGATGTATCCCTTTTAGTAGTAGCTGCACATTAGACCTTCCTGTGACTGTCAAAATATTACTGCAGGTCAACATTTCAGGCCATAAAATACCCCCTGAAATAATACTATTTTTAGAGGGCTGTAAGTGTTCTCGTTTTCTTTTCATCTTTAGATTATTTTGTTGATTAAACAATTAATCATTTTGTTTGTTTGTTTTTGAAATTACCATCACAAAGTCATGGAAAGCCACATGTCTAAAATGTCTTATTCTGTGCAGGCAAAACCCAAATATTTTTATTTATTTTAGTTTACTCTCACATTAAAACAAACAAGAGCGAACATTTTCCAGAAGGTTGATATTTAGCTTGATATAAAATACTTTTACTGATTAATCGATTATCCAAATAATAAATGCTACATACATTTCTGTCAATTGGATCAATATACCTGCCAAATCCATAAAAAAAAACATTTTCTGGGATATCATAGTGCTCCTCGTATTGTTATGTATGTAAGTTATGAGCATAAAGCCTTTAATGTTTTTACCAAAACAGACAAATTAGCTTAACAAAATTAATAATCAAAACTTAATGGTAGACAAAGGTATTTTAAGTCAAATTCAGCTCTTCTACTGGTGGGTGAATTTGTTTATATCACAGTAAATGCAAAAACAATTGACAAATCACAAAATAAAACTTATTCTCACTTAAAAAAAACTTTCTTTGTAAATATTACTGTGATGTCTTTTACTGTGACATCACAGTAATATTTACAAAGTACGTTTTTTTTAACCCTATATTTCTCTTTCTGTGATGTCACGAGAAAGAGAAATATAGGGTTAAAAAAACACTCTTTCTGCCTTTTCTCAGGCTAGGATGAACCGATTTAATTTTTTTTGCACATTTATACTACATAGGATCTCAGAATTCAATACACCTTCATATTCAAACCGGTGAAGTAGGCCTTTAACTTAAATGATCTCAAACTCACCATTTACTATCCAGTCTTTCCACCGCCTGTCCAAACCTGTGGAGTGCTTTCATAGCATCTCTGAGGTTCCTTAATGCTCAAGTTACATAGGACAGTCATCGGTTACCAAAGTCTTAACTGCCCCCCCCCCCCAAACCTCTACATCCTCCTCCCCTTCTTCTTCCCCCTCTAATGATCGTAGGAAAGTGAGCAGCCAGCAAACGAGTTCCTTCTCACTCACACACACACACACACACACACACACACACACACACACACACACACACACACACACACACACACACACATACACACACACTCTCACACACACACACACACACACACACACACACAGTTACAGTGTAACTTTTTCATATGAATGAATGCCGGTTACATTCAAGTCATCGCAATAAGAGTTGACACAAAGTTGATCAAGCCTATCAGCTCCACAAAACTCTCTGTAATTTTCAGTCGCCCCCTGACACTGGCGCAGGAGCTCATAAAAAATCCCAAGAAGCACTCAAGAAATGTTTCAGTTGTTGAATCTCCTACTAAGAAAAAACCTGGACATACAGCAGAAGGTATCATATTCATGCATGATCACAGTAGGCTTACTTCATGGAGATGCACCGACAGTGTTGTTGTAATAACTCAGAATTCCTCATGGGTGCAACAGAAATTATATGCTATTATTATAACTTTAAGCACTTTAATCACAATTAAATGCGTAATGCCAACCATAACCTAAACTAAATTCTAACTGAGCCTTAACCCTCAAACAGCCCTTTGAAGAAGTGAGGACCAGCCAAAATGTCCTCACTTTCCAAAAATGTCCTTACTCCAATGGTTAAAAGCTTAACACGGTCCCCACAAAGCTGCATTTACAAGAACACACACGAGTGCATACGAGACATTACATGTGCCATCCATACACTTGCTCCCCGCGACCTCCCCCTGGCGTGTAAAAGCCTCTCCATTAATACTTAAGCAGGGATTGAATAACGGCCCACACAGTTCACAAGTGAATAAAACACCCCACAGCTTTTGTTGCTGCGTCAAGAGGGACCTTCACCGTTGTCATCGACTGGGCCTCACACCACAATTAAGTCAAGCACCCTGAGGTGACGCAGAGCTTATTGATTTTCACATGGGAGGAGGAAGCCGAGTAAGCAACGGAGGAAGTAAAGGCAAAGATTTAGGACAGGGAGGGAGGAGGTGCACTGGACACATGAGTGAGGAGGTCATGGGTTACCGCCCAGACGGTATAGTAGGAAATGCATTAGCGATTCAAGTGTAAAGCAGGATGGAAATTGACCCTGCCGCATTAAAATGGAGATTGTTACAGGGACAGGAACAGTGCAGAGGCTGGGGTGCTTGGCACGGGGGTAAAGTGATCCCACTCCATATGCAATTAGCCGAGAAGGCCTTTTAGGGCTGTGGCCAAAATAGTAAGGGAAAGTGGCTGAAAAAGGATGGAAACAAGTACTGGTTTACTTTTATTTCTTGTAGGACGCATGCTCAAGGCTCCCAAACCTTCCATGGTCCTTTATGAACACAAACACAACTTTTTTTTCTTTCACTGGGATAATTATAATAAAACCTTTTTGGCACTGGTCCAGTATGTCACCGCTACCTACACTGTGCCATCTGATAGTGTAATAGCTCCCACTTTGCCTTCAGGCCTACTCTAAACCAGTGGAACCAGTAACTACTGATGGGTGGTGACTGGATTTCACTCCAGTAACTTCTACTTTCCAAAGTGACAGAATATCTCCAAGGCATGTTTTTTTTCTTCTACTTTTTTTTATTGAGAGGTAAATTCTTCTTAGCTCCTGAATAATGGCTGCATCATTTGGTTGTTTAGTCCAAAGAAATGGAGTACTTCCAATCAAATCCTCAACAAATCGAAGGGGAATTAGGGCAATAACAGGCCATGTATAGGATGTTTTTATTATGCCTTGGCGCTGGCAATAGACAGGGTGCTGGAGGCATTATGTATTCGGGTTGTCTGTCTGGGCCATTCCTGTGAACGCTTTGAGGGATTTTTTTTTTAGGGAACTTTGCACACGTCAACTCTGACTCCAGGATGAACTGAATAGATTTTGGAGGTCAAAGGTTTATTTAGGTCGCAATAACATCGGAGGCATAGAACCACCAAGCAGTATTTCTAGTTTTTTTAATGTTATACAACATTTTTAAAGAACAACTAAATAAGTAAATTGACATATTTGTGAAAATAAGTTTATATTACAAATAATTAAAAACAATTCCTGGTTCCAGCTTTTTAGTGTCCACTGCTTTGTCTCATATGATTTTGAATTCAAATCTGTTTTTTTAACTGTTATTCACAACTGAAATATTTATGATTTAATTTAAAAAAGACAATAGTTTAAATAACCATTAAAGGAGCTGTAAGCGGAATGGTTCTTTTAGCTAACTTCCTGTCAGTTACTGCAGTTAGCAGTCCCCTCGCTCGTCCCTACGTCACCACATTAATGCACTGCGGTCTTCGAGCAGCAAGTTATCTAGCATCATCTCAGATCCATAAGTGTGATAAAACATGATAAAAACCATCAAAACAGACATTGGGAAGGATTTTTACCAGCTCTGCCATTGTAGGCGCATAAACATTCACCCATGTGTCGCTCTGGCGTGCACCGGCAGTGAGACCATGAGTGAGACGGGTGCAGACTGGTGTATGTTTGTAGCGTTCTCTCATGTGATTGGATAAAATGTTGGGATACTACATAAAGATTAATTGCTTATTACATGCAGAGCAGCTGACTAAGAGATTGGCTTTATGAAGCGCGCACATCGTGTAAGTGATTACTGTATGTATAAAGAGCGATTTAACACTTATATTAAAGGTGAAGTGAGCGGTCTATTCATATTAATAAGTGTTAAATCGCTCTTTATTCATACAGTAATCACTTACATGATGTGCGCATTTCATAAAGTCAATCTCTTAATCAGCTGCTCTGCATGTAATGAGCAATTAAACTTTATGTAGTATCCCGAAATTTTAACCACTCACAAGAGAGAATGCTACAAACCAACACCCCTCCGAACCCGTCTCACTCATGGTCTCACTGCCGGAGCACGCCAGAGCGACACATGGGTGAATGTTTATGCGCCTACAATGGCGGAGCAGGTAAAAATCCTTACCAATGTCTTTTTTGATGGTTTTTATCATGTTTTATCACACTTATGGATCTGAGATGATGCTAGATAACTTGCTGCTTGTAGACCGCAGTGCATTAATGTGGTTACGTAAGGACGAGCGAGGGGACTGCTAACTGCAGTAACTGACAGGAAGTTAGCTAAAAGAACCATTCCGCTTACAGCTCCTTTAATATAAATAAACCGCTTACTTCACCTTTAATTTCCCTTGTACTTTATATCTGAAATTAAACATTTACTGTATATTCCCATACAAATGTCATGTAAGAATCTCAATAACAGAAGAAACCATAGAGAACACAGGATAATTATCCACTATGATCTTTATCGTCATAGTCGTCATTATGATTTTACAGCAACACATGCAGAATAAAACCACTTTTCTGTAGAGGCGAAGCTCTGTAGGGGGAGCTGCGGGTGATTGGTCGTCATGAGCCGGGGCATACGGGACAGTTAGTGGCCCAGAGCGTTACAGTGCATGTGGGATGTGTAGGGGCAGCAGAAACAAAGACAAAAGGGTCAGAAATTACATTTGTTTTTTTTAACACTTGAAATGATGAAGGCACAAGGTAGTACAAAATGTAAACCGTACTTTGGTGTTTCATTTTTACCTCTTTACTTGAAATTTCAATAAACTTTTATTATTATTATTTAGTTTTTACAAAATGAACCAAAACACTGACGAAAAAGAGGAAGATCTTGGGAGAATAAATATGAAAATTTAAATCATACTCCTAAAAAAAAAATTAAAAATTAGGTTTGAATTTGAATCAAACAGTATTACTAAGCTTGTTTCATAACATTTAGTCAACGCCTGAACTATTGAAGAAAACCATAAAGTGCATCTTTGGATGGATGTTGAAAAAACAACACTGAATGGAAATGTTATCGACTCTTCCAGTCCATAAAATAATTCATAAACAGTTACCGATTGGTTTGGGTTACACTTAAAAGAAAATAGCTCCCAAATTTAAACCGTTGACTGGACTGAAAACAAGTAAAACATGAAGCAAAATAAAATCATACAACTAAAAGATTTAAAGCATGGACAAAAAACAGACATTAAAAATTATCTCTGTGCATTCTGCCGACTAAAAGGGCAGAGCATTTTAAGACAAACTTCCACAAAAGGCACATTTCAACAGGTGTAGCACCTTCTCACACGCTTTAAAAAAAATCTCCAATTATTTTCTTTTGAAATATTATTGGAACAAATATTTTTTAGCCAACAACAATTGGCAAGAACCAAAGTGACACAAGTGGAAGCTGCAACAACTATCATATAACAAATTAATTATTAGTGGATACTCTTCAGTAAATTGACTGTAAATCAGGTCCATAGAGAGACAGTGCCTCATTCACTGTCGTGCCCCTAAAAATGTCACAGACATCAGTGACATTATTTAGAGCAAAATAAGGGTTTAAGGGCAGTCATACTAAGAAAGTGTTTTGACTGACTGTGGAAATAAAAGGATAATTACATCCTAACCACAGCATCTCTTTGAAACACTTCTAGGAACAAAACGGAAAGCTACAAACAGGCAGATTCGGCATGTGGTGACTTGGTCACAGCACACAATCTTGCAGCGACAAATAGCGAACCAGACATGAGCGGAGAGAGAAGAGGAGACGACGCGATAAAAGAAGGAAACCCACTCTGCTGCTTAGGTGCTAAGCAGATCACTGTGGCCCTCCATCGCAGTCGCCCTCGCTCCATTTCATTTGAAATTGACATGACCCTCATTGAACTGCAGGGGTTTAGATACGAGTGTGTGTGAATGTGTAAGTGTATGTATGTGTGGATATGTGTGTGTCTCTTCCACTGCCCTTTCTAACACGCCACACTCCCGTTCTTTGGCTCTCAGTTGAGTGCCACGTGTCAGGGGCCCTATCGTCTCCCCACACACAGCCTCCTCTCCAGCTCTCACGGTCCCATCAGTCAGCCTTCTGATGGTTGTTGTTGTGGGGCGTGTGGCCGTTCTGCATGTGGCCATTTTTAGATTTTGCCCGCAGCTCGCAATCCTCGCCTTCCTCTTCCGACTCCGTCTCCTCTTTGTCGCTGCGCTCGTCCTCAACTATGTCTTGCTAGGATGAGAACAAAGACATAGAATCATTGCACCAAGTGTTACGACATACAGGAGTTATATATATTTATTATACTTTTTTCCCCCCTCTTTTGTTTTTCCCCCTCTTCTTTACTTTACGCTGCTTGTGATTTTTTTTTTTAAATGTTAACAGTTCCATATTGCGTATAAATGACCAGATGTATGCACAAACGCTTTCAATAAGAATATTTGTAACTAAAGTGTTATGGCATAGAGGTGGTGAATGCTTCATACTTTTCCTGGCAGGAATTTGATGACCATGCGCACGATGAGCGCGGCCCAGAAGACGTGCAGAATCTGCAGCGTGAACATCAGGCCGTTGAAGAAGAAGTAGCCGAAGAAGGGCCGGTAGAGGGTCAGCGGGTACACGCACGTCGTGTGTATGATCCTGCGTGAGAGGACAAAAGCAGAACAGAGCGTCCAGTCAGAGCCACCTACATTCGCCATCAAAGGCCCATTGAGAGGCGCCAGAACACCACACAATGCATCTGTTGTTGCATTTCCATTGAATTGTTTCTCAAGTTGAAAGCAAATGCATCCCATTTCTGCAAAATGAATCAGTGGGTGTTTCCATCAACTACCTGTATGCTGATACGTTCAACAGGAAATATTGCAGTATTAAAATCAAGCACATTGAAATCTGATACCTCAGGGCTTTATATTGCAGCTTCCCTCTAAAGATGCAGTTTGGTTTTCTAAATGAATGAAATGTCCTTTCTGAAAGGGCGAGGGAGCGTTTTGGTTTGGAACATTCCTGCTTTTATTTCATTTTTTATTTGTACAGTGGGTGCCGGCATAACAGAAATTGGTATTGTTCTATGTTTTTTCTCAAGAAATCCCAAGAGAAAAAAATAAGCACATCCAACAGTGTGTTTGACTTCCCAACCCTGTCTATGGACCCAAGCCTGATTTAATATTTAAACTTTTCGACCTAAACCAAGCAAACAAACAAACCTTTTTCAGATATGTTAACTTTAATAACTAGCTATTCGATGAATGCTTTTTAATGCACAAATTGAAAAGAAAGCAAAAAAAAAATAGAATGTACTATGCTAATAACAAATACGTACAAAGCAAGCTAAAGAAGTTTGTGCAACATGCTTATTTTGTTAAAACGTGTAAATTGTTCCATTCGTAGAGTTACATCAATGACTGACTCATTACAGATATAGTGAATCTGATGCAACATAACATTTACCAGAAGGGGAGGATTACGAGGCGGGTGAAGATGAAAACTGCAGCGAACATGGTGAAGAAGAAGTTGCAGGTTTTCCTCCAACCCGCGTAGTTGAACATTTTTGCCGACTGGAATGAAAGGAAATTAGAGATTAGAGTGAAACCTTTTCATTTATTCTCCTCTAGAGGGCAGACGGAGAACTGTGCTCTGACCATAACGCTACCATCAACTATTCATTAATGCTAAATGTCATAAAGATGTGCGGGATGGCAGCACATTTGTTTAAAGAGGACCTATTGTGCTATATTTCAGTCTAACTTTGGTACTGCGGTTTAGCCTCTCTGCAAAAACGTTCTGTATAGAGCCTAAACATAACTGCCCTCTGTCTCCGTCTGCACTCTGTTTGAACCTGGCCAATCAGAGGAGGCAGGTAACTGCATAGCATCAGGCACCGCCCCCAAAGTTTCACATTACTCTGAGCGGACTGCAGGCAGATTTGAACAGGCAGGGGATAGGGACATGTCTGAGCGTGTAGCATCATGACCATACATGGAAAATCCGCTTTGTGTGACATCATGCAATCCAGGAAACTAGACAATAGGGTGCCGCAATCCGATTGGCATCGAAGTGTTGAGGCTGTGCACAGCCACCTGCAGCCACCCCAGACAGAAAGCAGGGAATTTGTCTAAAATGCATGTACGTCATTATCTGACACTTTGGTATCATTTAGCATGACTGTATAACATTATAACAGCATGTATAGGTCAGAAAAGATGAAAAAGCATAATAGGTGCTCTTTAACGACGTAAACTGGTGAATGTGATATAATACAATTCCCCCGTTGTAACTTGAAATGTATAATATTCTTTATTCAGACTGCTGTTTGCAACAAAAAGATTGGGTGTTGTGGTGCAGTTAATGGACATTTTTTTTACTCCACAGAATATCCTGCTTAGTGCTTACACCCGTAAACCTAAAAACTGTTTGACTGATGTGTGAAAAATTAAAAACACATTAAAACAATGTTCACACGTTTGGAATACCTCCATAAGATAGTCGGCGGCATCATGCACCACCATGATCAAAGTCCCTCCCCGAATATAGTTGACCAGCCATGAGAAAGTGATGAGGAAAATGGTGGCAAAATGGTGAATTATCTGCTCTTTGAAATCCTGGAGAGAAAAACAGGAGACAAACAGAGATGGTGTGAAAACAATAATCTAATCCTACTGGGTCACATAATGATGTAAGGATTAGTCACTAATCGACAGTGCGGTTTTTTGATTGATGTAGGTTCTCGCAAATGAGTAACCCTCCACACATGGCAGATTAAACTGCTTTGGGGCTATAAAAAGAATAAAATCCAGATAAGGAGGCAAAAAGAAAGGGAACTTCACAAAAAGTTACAAAATAAATCCCTGGCTGATTTCTACATGAAAAGTCCAGAAAAAATGTTTAAAAGATTTTCGTTCCTTGCACTCCGTGAGCTGCAGTTATAAAACAAAAGAGCTGGCAAGGAAGCTTCACAATCTGCTGCGAGACTTGGATGTCTGCCACCATTCACAACAATGTTTACACCTGTGGACAAAATGGTCAATCAGTCTCTCCACGGTGAGATTCGCAGTCAAACATTAACTCACTAGCTACCTCGAGATGCAAAACCTTCAGACTGGAGAGAGAGTTTAGTTTGCTGACTTAACTGTGTGAGTGTGTGTGAAGGGGGTTTAGGGGGGTGAGTGGTGTTGAACATTATCTTTAAATGGCATTCTGAAAGCTGACAGCTCCACTCAATACAATGCATAAAATCAGAACGGGGAAAATCAGTATCTAAACCTCAAAATACACTACCACTGAACAGATCATTCTCATTACTTTATGCACTCAGAGAGCGATCTCTGTTGATGGAAGGTTTCTGAGGGCCTTTATAGCACAAAGGCTAACATTAAGGGGTCTGCATCACTTACCTTACGTTTGACGTCTGATGCTACGCTAACAAGCAGAGAGAGGTAGAAGCCCAGCTCGATCATGTAGTACCAGTACTGTGAAGGCAACAGTGGCTGGAAGGAAAAGGAAAGAAAAAGTTGTTAGAACAACAAGCTTCACCAATGATGTTGCCCTTGTACTCGGTCAAGTGGCCTATACATTTGGTTAAATTGAAATTATATGAAAATAAAAATAAAAATCATAATGAAGGAGAGACGTGCCAATATACCATTTTCGGAAAGTTTTCCCACATCAACGTCATATCATATAACCATGGTTTCTGAGGAGAAAAATATACAAATTATCAATGAGGGTTTAATAGCCCAACACAACACCACAAGCCCCTTCATGTACAAAGAAAAACAAAGGGTTTAAACAATGTTTACATGGGACCCGAGTCGACATCGTTTCCGCTGCAGCTACAATGTCAAAATTCAATCACTACATTTCTGTTTAACATGTCTAATAAGTAATCAGATCCATCTTTTAGCTTTCTGCGGAAGAAGCAAGTCCGAGTGACAAAAGTTGCGAGAGGATAAATAAGTAGGTTTTGTTAGTGATGAGTGCCGACCAGATTCTGACACAGTACTCACGTCAATAAGGACTGCCAGGCCAGCAAAGAAAGCAAGAAGGTAAAAGGTAAATCTCCAACTGTAAGAGAATGCACAGCCAGCTCAGAAATCCCATTCTAGTTCAACATCACTTCAGAAAGCAACAAAAGACAACAAAATCCCATCTGAATATGAAAAATCTTCAAAACAAGCATATACAGTAGCTGATGGGGTTTGAATGGGACACAGATGTGAAGCATTGTATGGAAAACAAACCAGATATGTTGTAATTGTGCAGGTATAAGAACTGCCTAAAATCCTCAACCTGGGCACTGGGTTTCTTTAAGTTGTTGACCCTTCAAATCACTATGAAATGACCTATCACAGACAAAAACATTTTTTTTTAAATCCCATCGCCGTCACTGAAACCTCAGCACTGGATCACACCTGGATTGGTTTTACGTTTTGCAGCTGCATGTATCTGCTGGAATGTGCAGCATGCAGCCTCCCAAGACCGCGGGATGTTTTGCAACAACATTTCAGAAATATTCTCTCCCAAATTTAGTGAGTGTGTCAGGGTTGAAAGCCAGAACACTGATAATAAAATAGCCATCGTGGAACAGGGAACATATTAAATATTTAAACCATTTTTGGATGTTGAGCAAAAATAAATAGTACCAAAGCTCAACAGCGACACATTCAATGCTCCACTATTTTTGTTTTTAAATCAAGAAAAGTTGCTGCTTTCACACCAGTAACTGAACTGTTGCCAGAAGTGCACAATAGATAAAAGACACTTCTGCCTAACATTTTCATCTTGTGATCCCTTAAAACAAAGCAACATCCATTCATGGCCCATTTTGTTTTCAGGCTAAATGGAAAATTATTAGAGCAAAGTCTGAGAAAATATATGTATTTGAATGACAAAAAAAACTATTTTGATCTCCAATGCCTTGCAGGTGTCCTGACCCCAAGCTGCTATAACGCTGCTTCAAAGGGAAGCTGGAATTTGTAGTGGCACATCATGACACAACTGAACATACAAAGTTACAGAAGTAAAACACAATAAAAACTCATTTCCTTGTTGCTTTACGTTTCGAAGCAGGCTATTAAAACCAAAGACAGACATTGTAACAGGAAATGGGTTCGGGTGCGACTTTGATGTCTACTAGATGTTTGGCTACCTTGCTTCCCGGAATTTTTTGACCTTGCTCGGCCTGTCTTGGTTCCTCCGCCGCCTGAACCACCTCTGGACCTGTCGCACCGAACAGCCCGTCTGTTTACTTAAACCCTCTATGGAGCTCTAGCGACAAAAGCAAAACAAGAAGAAAAGAAGAGTCAGTGCCGTCTTTAATGTTTGCATTAGGGCCCGACCGATATATCGGCCGGCCGATTATAGCACATCTCCGGAAATCGGCAAAATGACCGCCGTTTTTTTTTTTTTTTTTCAGCAATCATGTTGAGTAAGATGCATTGCTGCCCCGGAGGTAGCCTTATAGCATATTAACAGCAGCAGCAGGTGTGTTGTAATACATTATATTAATTCACACTGGACAGTTCCCCCTGACACCAATAGCAGAGTCATTGGTCATCTCTTGACTGTTAATAGTAGTTGATATTACTATAGTTATTATATAGAATTTATATAGTGCTTTATTGGAGGTCATTCAAAGTCACTTTACATCAAACATATAGACAATCATACTTATAGAAAAAGAAAACAAAATACAGGCAAATTAAAGATAAGGTTTGGAGTGGAGTCCGGTGTAATTATGCTTTCTTAAAGAGGTGAGTTTTGAGTTGACTTTTGAATGAGTTTATCTAGTCTGAGATGCTGATGTTTGGAGAGAGGGAGTTCCAGAGGGTTGGGTGCAGTTACATAAAATGCTTAATGTTCTGAGTTTAAAAATGCGTCATGTCACTTTAGACATATTTTTTTTAGATAATGCATATTTCAATAAATAAAAAGTTCCTGTTCACCTATTGACGGTAACAAGTATTTATATATATTTAAGGGTTCAAAAAAGTAAATTTTTTCAATATATATTTATGGGATTTAAAAAAAAAAATAATCTGCCGATTTAATCGTTATCGTAATTTTTCTCAGAAAATAATCGGCATCGGCACCCAAAAATCCATATCGGTCGGGCCCTAGTTTGCATTCATAAAATTCATGACAGCTGACAGCTCATATATCTGTATATTTCTTTCATTCTGGTCCATTTACACCTCACAAACCGACATCTTTGAATTTTATGATTGGGTCTAAATTTGGGTCTCAGTACACAGAATATGTATGAAGCAAGTGACAATGTTACCTTAAGTATGCTGGGTGATTACCTGTGTGGGATGCTTTGATGTGCTGCGAAAATGTGCCTCCAGGACGGGATTTGGAGAAGCGCGAACCCGCTGCTTGTCGCTCACTCCCAGCAGGGCGGCGAGAGGAGTCGCTACCGTCCTGGAAAGAGGAAAACATTCTTGCTTACACACATCATCTTATATTTGTCGGATTGAAATGCGCAGATATTCTAGAGGGGTGAGATTAACAGTCACTGCAAGAGAGGGCTCACCTCTCGAATATCTGTCTGATGACCAGGAAGCACAGAGCGATGGGTACAGTGGCCCAGAGGTCCTTTGGTTTAGGGAAGACAACTCCATCCCCGTCCGTCAGATCAGCCCAGCCGTGGCCTTCAGGAAACCAGAGCCAGTCTGCCCATATCATCTCACCCAGCCGAGACAGCATCCTAAAGAAACGAAAACAAGAGAGCCAAGAGGATTTGTGAGGTTTTTGTATAATGTGGAATAAAATGATGAGCTATTAAAATGGTGATTTCTATTCAGATCTTCCATTAGATGGATTTAGCGAAGTCACTCAGCTGTGACAACATCCTGGGAGGAAGGAGAGAAACTGAGAGGGCTGTGGCAGCAGGGAGGGGGTATTGATTGGAAGTGATTAATCTCACTGGGCATCTGCAACAGCCACCGCATCTGGGCACTTATTTATACATTTATATACTGGGTAGGGGTGCAGATTGTGTCATGCAGCCCCCTCCCCCCTCCCCCCCAGAACTAATTTGGAGATCTAACCTGGACTTCAGTTTCAGGCGGCATTACCATTCATTGAAGGGCATAAATCATTTCAGCAAAGCTGGGTGACATTAACTCACTCCCATGATCATTCACTACTCACTATCTAATGGTGGCAGTAAATCCAGATTGCCATTAATTTAATAATCATGATCATTTTGTGCTCTCACCAGTAAACAATTACCATGTTGGACTTATCATCTCATCTTATGTTGGAAGACCAGAACATTACAGAACTAATACTTGTAACACATCTGAGTCTTGTAATGAAGTTATTTACCAAGTGTATTTGAAACATCCACACAAATCGCAATTAGGTTCTCAAAATTGTGCAATTAACACACCATGTGCTGATAATCTCTAGTTCAAGACAACTTGTGAAAATCCCTACTGTTCGTCATTTCCACTATAACCTCTATAATTACCAGGACTAAACAAGCAAACGTATTAAACACAATCATGCTGTAATCATGTGATAGATATTCAATATTCTATAAGAATATAAAATCTTATAGGCGAGAATCTAGTTAATATACAGAAGGCAAGGCAATCCGTTTTGTACAGAACCCTTCAACTACTTACATAAGACGTAAAAGGCAATAAATCAAGGATCAATAAATAGGCAAGTTTAGATAGACCTCTAGATACAAGTTGCATAAAAAGTGAACTTTGCTTCTTTATATTAGCAGTTTTGACTCATGGGGACAGTAAGCCAACCCGTCAATTGATAACACTGCAGCAGATCAGAGATGTATTTTGGCCCCAAACCGCGGAGTGCTTTACGAACCAATAACAGTATTCTAGAAAATCAATAATCTGACACACAGGAAGCCAGTGCAGATATCTGTGAGAGCTGAAATGATGTGATCCACTGGTCGGGGTGTGTCTGATTGACTTTTTACAGAGAGGCTGTGAAGACACCAATACAAAGATCGAGCCAAGTAGAGAGTTAAAGAAAGACACTGAGACATAAGGTCTTTTAATTCTTGCTAGGCTGTAGGGATGGCAATGTTGTTAAGTGCAGCACTTTGGTCCATAATGAAATCTCTTAGTAACAAGTGAAAGGATTGCCATTGGCATTTTGTAAAGACATGCATGGTGCCCACTGACTTTGTTGAACCCATACCGAAGGGTAAAGACAACTATCAGACATGTATTTAGGAGAGATACATTTAATCATGTCAACTTTACACCTAGTGCAACAAGCAGAATGGTGGCGCATATTTTCATTAATTCAGAAAAATAGTGCCTATGAATCCCACTGACTTTGGTGAACCCCCAACTCTTCCTACAGTGCCGCCATGAAGTTTAGTTTTACGATATTATAATATGATACCTATGGTGGAGAGACATCCAGGATTCATTGTATTCACTTCTTTGATCCCCTGCTTTTTCCTTAAGTGCATAATCAGTATGTCAAAACACCTTCTGGTTAATTGACATTCCCTTCAGCCTCAGCTCCTCTTTGAGTTTAGTGGTGAAAAAAAAACATTATCATTTGGCTCAAAGTGTCATAGTACCTACAGCCTCACAGATATTCTACCATGTTTTTATGGCCTTAAACCTTAGGTTCTAAAGTTGAGCACTGACTCTTTAAAAAAGAGCAACATAATATACCTCGACACAGAAACACATTCTCACTGCTTTGTTATTAGGGCACAGACACAGTAACAGGATCTGCAGTCAAACAACTTTGGGAGAGACACCAGTGCTGCTTTAATAACTGGCAACTCCTTAACAGAACACCCAAGTCACCTGTGTACTTTTGCATTCTCAGATCATAAACATCATCATCATCATCATATTACCTCATAACACTGCTGCACCTATGCTTCTGTCAAAAAGAATGAGTGACTTTCAGGGGCAGATCATTCAAGAGAGAGAGGGAAGGTCAAGGCCGTCACACATTTCCCTGACAGCCTCAAGGCCCTTTAGCTTGTGTGGACTTTAACCCATTATAAGCTCACTATGCATAGTAGCGCATGCAGGCTGCCTTTGTTAGCAAGGAGGTGCAGTTTAAGGTTAATCAGTGTGTGGATTTCAATGAGCATTGCTCCCTCTCTCGTTTGTCGCCTCCCATAAATATCAAACTATAACTTTAACTCAATAAAACAGAAATAAACGTGTCTAGTTCTCTCTTTGTGCGTCCACCATTGTGCTCAGGTTGCAGGTGGTGTTATGTCTTTTAAATGGTACGAACAAAGATTGGGGTTTGAATGAGGCTTTGTGTTAAAACATGTTAAAGAGTGCTCGTCTGTACTCAGTCTTGGCAGTGAATTATAGGATTTAGGCAAACATACGTTTTTTTTCTCCTATGTAATTGGAAGCCAAACTTGGTGCTGCAGAAGCTTTCAGGTGTGCATCCCATTGATTAAAGGCAAAGTTTACATTATTTTCTGTGGCCATTACAAACAACCAGAAGTAAAGGGCACAGGTTACACACACTCCCTGTGTTTACGTGTGACAGTTTAACAGTAGGGTGTCTGCTCCTGCTGGAGGGCAATTCCCTCAACAGTTTACCGTCTGAGGGGGGATCAACAGTTGGAAAAATAACTGGTCAGGCACCAGCAGCTTAGCTAGCATGTGAACCTGGCTGCAAGCAAATGTTTATTGTGTTAGCCCAGCTATGTGGATGGAATTAGAAAGTATTAAGTGAACTAAACAACATAGACTGGTGTATACAGCTTAGACCTTAAGTTTTGAAATAAATCACATTTTGGATAAAAAAAATATAAAACTAAAAACAACATCTGCTGACTACTTGTACATTCATTAACTAAGTTGCTCTATGTATCAATTGGTAAATTGTATTATCCCCTACGCCCGCATGACTAAATAATTTAATCCAGTCAGTGTCAGCCCATGTTACTCAGCTTGTGCTTGCACATTTACATATTAAGGAAAGTTTCTGGAAAGACCAAAGTGAATGGTGATTGTTCATATGGTTAATGGTACATATGCCATGGTTAACTATTCTTACATTATTTGTTGTACATGCAAATAACTGCTTGAAGCTCTCTTAACAGTACTTGACTATTCTACCTCTATGGCCCTGTTTCCACCTGGCATTAATATGTGGTTCTGAGGAATCCGATCGTTATATGTAAATGTAATATGCTTGTTCACACCTGGCCTTAACAATGCGTCTTCTATGCGCGTTTGCGATCCGGATTCGAATTCCCCGCGCTGTATGGAAATCAGCTCGTACATCATTTCCGCTTATACACTCCATCTTCAATGTTTTCTGTTTTCTGTTGTCTGTTTACCTGCAACGGTGCGCTTTTATGACATGAATTGTCGCGTGAATGAGTACGCGTTTCCGCCCAGTCACTCGCCGCAGTTGAGTGGGCGGGGCCTAATGTGTATGAGATGCGCATACGCGTTTCCACTGTTAATGGGTATGTGGATAAGTGGTCTCAAACCACCTCCGAATGTGGATAATTTCAATGCGCATTCAATGCGCATTGAGCGTGTTTCCACCTGTAGTTAGCGCGATCGGATCCTAAAAACCACATATTAATGCCAGATGGAAACAGGGTCTATGTGAAAGGCATGTCCTTTAGTTTTGTCCTCCTCCCACCTAAATGTGCTCATGTGTATTATGTATTCAGTTTCATTTAATTTCTGTGCACCCTGCTTAAATTACATCTATCACATGTCCATCTGTCCCAGAACAAGGGACCCCTCCACTGTTCCTCTGTACTAGAATCCTTCCTTTTTTACACAACTAAATAGTAAACGCATTCATTGTTGCACTTACATAAGGGTTAAGGAGTCCCAAGAGAGAGGTGCAACAAAATGAAAGGGGCAATGTCTGTACTTAGAGGCCAAGATATCCTGACTTTTACTTCCTAGTATGGGTCAAGCTCCAAAGCAACTTGATCATGCAACTCAGTAGCAGATTTCATGTTGCCCATACTGCCACTCCACAGCCCCAGTTCATAATGCAGGCTACCCATCAAAGGTGCAATGTATGATGGAGCACGTTTTCTGGTTGCAGTGGGGTGACGCAATGCACATTTCTGTCAATAATTTCACATGTTGCTTTGGTCTAGACGGTGGTTGTAATGCACCACACAGTGCAAAAATGGGGGAAAGAGATTTTTGATTTGAAATGGGTGTGGAAAAATGCAGATTTCCTTGCAAATTAGAAGGACATGCTTTCATCTTTTTGGTCTGCCTTAAATCTACAAACGATGCGTTTTGGGGAGGCCTAACCCTAGAGTCCTGGACGAAAAATGACACTTGCATGTGATCACAAGAGCCTCGCCTCAGGACACCTTTAAAAAGGTTTCTAAGTAGGCTACCAAAGCTAAGGCTGTAAGAGGATCCCTTTTCTTTTTTAGCCTTTGAAAAATTATTCACAAAGCCACAGAATAAGTAGTCTAGCACTCCTCTGGACAAATTAATTTAAATTGAGGTTTTAAAACAGTAGAATAGGTTACCCATTTAAATGTTTTGTATGTAGGCCTATTAGGCCTACGTTTTATGTAGGCTACAACAACTTAAACCTTGAAGGGCAGAGGCTGTCCTATATTTACTCAACATCATTGTAAATGAGGGTCACCCCTCAATTGATCTTTCAAGGATACATTAAGGGAAATTGAAATAAAAATTAAAACAGTTGTACAGAATCCAATAGGCACATTTGTGAGGTCGAAGTAAGATAGACTTGGCTACACGTGTCAATAAAATGACTTATCTACTTGTGTCAGATAGTCAACGTGCCTCGTTCTTCGGTGAATTTGAAGGCCGTTGTTTGACTTGAAGGTTGTAAAGTTTTGCAATTTCAGTCTGTCACGGCTCTCTACGCTGTTTGCGTAAGCTTATACAGGGAGTGGCTGGGTGCGTGGCGCAAGCGGGGAGTCTCCCGGACATAGCGGAACAGACGTACTCACTGAGATGGAGCTATTGACAAGTTTCCTCTCACAAAACACCTAACTATTACATTACACATGTGTTCTGCTTATCACAGATGGGCAACATATAACCCGAATATAGAATTAGCCGTGCATTGACTGAAATTTTCCTGACGACACCTCCAGTTTACGTTAGAAAACTTTATTCACGCACACGTAGGCTACTTTTACTCCATAACCGATTTAAATGGCGGTTGATCAGCAACGGCCGTTACACTCTGTTGGTTGGTCTTTTTGGACGACCTTCCCTTATCACAGTGTCCCTGAACAAACAAGGCACGCAAAGGCCTAAGTTTAGTTAATGAAACCAAACGGCTTCCAATGGCTGAGCGCGAGGCAGCTTTAGTTACAGAGCATAGCAAAGTTTAATGGTTACAAACTTCACATTACATCCTCCTCGATCCTGGGTTGGGTGGGTGACTCTCCCATTTCTGTCTAAAAATAGCCGGCCAGGGGGTGTGTGTCTTCCTGGGGACAAGTCTACGAGGTAAGCTTTAAGGTACCGAGTTAATTTTTAGATTTTACAACCTTAATTTTCATTTAGCAAGCCGAGCATCGTCCACCATGTAACGGTGCTACTTACCTATCGTCGCCGTATGCTGTGCAGGTATTGTTGTCTCAAAATGTACGGCGGGCTCTGCTGCTGCTCTTCCTCTGTTCCTGTTGTAGTACCTGGGGGGGTTTCATGTAGTTCTCGCTATCAAACACACTCCAACTTGTTGAGCTGCAAACCTCCTTTTTTATTATCTTTAGTTTTACTTCATGTTCGCCCTATTCTCAGGAGAGAACGGGGGGAAAGACGTTGTGTCGTACTTTCTCCCCTTAAAATAACTCCCTAGCGGCGGGTCCACAGAGAAGGAATGATGTGTAGTTGTTCACTTTTCCATCCGATCAAAGTAACCTGGACGGGCCTCGGCTTGCTGCCGTTTCGCCGGGCAATTCAATTGGTCGGATGTGGTGGATATTATGGTAGTATGTTAAAAGCGGAGCCGGGGGGCGGGGAGAAGGCTATTTAAAGTGACGTTAGCCCTATGCCAAGGTACGGGGGGTGGTTAGTGCCACAAGAGGCACTTCCATGAAAATGACCCTTTATTCCAGTCAATCGTACCCAAAAGGAGCCGAACCAAGGACAAATTGAAATAGCCTTGTCATTTTTCATAGTTTTGGATGTTCCTAATAGCCTACTGCACCATATTATAAATGATACCAGACTGAAATGTTTGGAAAAAAAGTGTTTTAGTTCAAAAGTAAAGTTCTACTTTCCATTAAAGGTGCAGTGTGTAATATGACATCATCAAGAAAGTTCTAGAAAGTTCTAGAAAAGTTCTAGAATGCAACGCTCCCTGGGTAACCCACCCCTTTCGAATAATAACAGAAGCTACAGTGGCTTTCAAGGACAAGAACAATTCTAAATTCTAAACAATGCACCTGATGATATTCCAACTATGACGCTTTCAACATGGCGGCCACTAGGCCTTGGTCCAAGGTATGGAGAAATATGGACATATATGAGACCCTTTCTAAGGGGGAAAAAATAATTATAAAAAAATTGTTCAGCTATTATGCACTAAATTAAACGTAGGCCTACTTATGGATATTATAATTACTTTCTACAAAATCTGCTAGGAAATAAAACCCAAAGTTCTACACACTGCAGGTTTAAGTCTTTGTTCCCTTTGCCAAAATATTTGTTGTTAGCTTTAAAAAAAGCTATTCTATACTTTTACTCTCTTTTTTTGGTAGGTTTAGTTCCTACTTGATTAAGATAAAGATTATACAATACATCTTTTAATTTACTAATGATACAGGGGGTGGCTCACATTACCCGATGCCTCAAATTCCCCCGTTCTCCCCTATATACTATTTCAAGATTTAAAACGCCTGCGTTAAATCCGGGAAGGAATTAGAGCATATTCTCTCCTTACAGAGAGGTTAGTTTTATGAGGTTGTGTGTGTTTTAAATCAGTAATGTGCCGTAGTGTGGAGTCAGATTGTACTTACCTCCCCAGGGGAGAAACAATTTTTTTTGAAGAAAAACCCTATACCTAAAGTCCTTCTGTTCCAGCTATAAACTAATTCAAACTGAGGCTTTACAACATTTAAGGGATTTTATTTACAAAATACAAGAGAGTATAGAAATATTACATAAAATGGACAATAAATGAAAAGAAAAGAGGTTATATGCCTAATGACTCATCAAATGGAGTATTTGTTCATTTCCCCTAATAGATGTTAACTAGGTATTTTTCACAATTTGCCAAAGCACAAGATCAGAGTTATTGCATGCTCTCAGATTTTAGTCTTGCGCCTATCCCTAATCTAAAAACCCCCGAAATCCTAAAAATGGTGAGGACTTAAGCGAAATTGTTACAACGGAGGAAAGGGAGATCATGGTTGCGTTCCGAATCGCATACTTTCTACTATATAGTATGTAGAAAAAAGATTTAGGATGTCCCGATTCTTGTGGCCAGATTTAGGATGGTTAGAAGTACCCGGATGTCCTACTTCATGCGGCCAAGATTGTGAGTGTTGAAAAGTGCATCCTATTTGGGCGATTCTGACCCACAATCCAGTGCGCATGTGAAGTGACGTAACATCGACGAAGCCTCCATATGAAAACAAACGGGGATGCGACGGATATAAAAGCAAGAGGCAAGATCAATAGTATGCCTACTGCGTCCTAACTAGATTCTTTTTATCGTCAGCTGTAGTATGTAGAATAGAAAAAAGAAAGAGTATGCGATTCGGAACGCAACCCAAGTCTCAACCTAATCTCGGTTAATTCCATTCACCATTCTATGAGATTTCCTAGTCTATCATTCCCATCTAAAGTTTAAGAATTTTACCAAGTCATCTGTGTCAAGAGTTTTAAAGAAGTGTTTTAAAAGACTTTGTGTAGTCTGTTTTCTGTAATCTTGTTGATAAACCTGATTTAGTTGTGAAGTCATATCCAAGCAACATTTACAAATATTGAATGGTTTTCTTCCTTTCCCAAGATAACGGATCTCTTTTCCTTGTTCCTGTGACCTCTATGTGGTATGAATCACTTCTCATACACCCAGGCATGCCGCTGAAGGCCAAGGCGTGTTTGAACACATTAGACCAAACCCAAAATGTAGTCAAATCCCAGCTGTGGTTTACAAGCTGACACACATCAGCCTTTTCAATCTTCTTCATAATATTTGACCTGGATGCAGTATCATCAGTTAATCATGGTGGGAGATTGCTGAAGTGGGAATAACAAAGACTATTATATGTGTGTAGTTATAATGAACATTATTTTTAGGCTTGTAATTACACTTAAATAACCAATGGATATTCATTTGAGCAGTAAAATCATTAAATGTATCCACAGGTTCAAACAGCAACCAAGACTGGATGACTGATGTTTTCCACTTTTTTCAATACTTCCTCAGGCCTACAGAGAGCAGCATACTCCCCTTCATAACTAATTTATGATCAAACACCTGAAACACTCAGACAACCTTTGAGAGTTTAAACAAATGGAACAAAAGACGTGTCATTTTTGAATTGCATTTCATTTGAAAGATGTCACCATTGTAAGCAGACAGTTAAGAAGACAAAGAGAGATTTATTTTTTCTAAATTGTACTTTATTTTCTTTTAAAGACATATGTTTTAAAACAGCGATCGTAGAGAATAAATAAAGAAACATGTTTTTGTTTTTTGTTTTTTTACTTCCATAGGTACATTTATGTAATTAAAAACTCTATAATAAGTGTGTTCATTGTCTTGAAGACCACAGGAATCCTCTTTTTTCTTTTCCTTCTTCTACTTCTTTTTAAATTAAAAAAGAAAATTCTCCCTTCTCCCCCTTAATCAAATTGATTACCAAATAAATTAAACATAAAAAATCAAGATAGAAAAATTCCCAGCCCTTCCTTCCGCTATTCATTTTGAAAAGTAGTGGCAGCAGAGAATCTTGAACTCTATTTTTAAAACCAAGGTATGTACAGTGAGAGGGAATCCCTTTCTCTTCCAGTTTAATTACCCTTTTTTTTTAAATTTACGTATAAATAATAAAACTAACTCTACATAACAATATTACCAGTGGTAATCATACAGAATAATATTATCTTTTGCCTTCCGACTGTGCAGACTGGCCTTCTGTTAACGCCATAGACCACAAATCACACTATACAGAAGAACCCTGTTCAGTAGAATAACATCAGTGATATGCTTTTTCTTAACATGTATATCTTGTTGCCGACAATAGAGTATGTACATAATATAAATGAATCCAGCTGTGGAATGATAGGAAATCTGGAGCACTTCGGATATTGCGGATGCTGATTCTGTAGATGTAATTTGTTGCTGACATTACTGCGGCTGCTGCTGTTGTCGTTTTTTTTTGTTGTAAAGCGCATACACGTGATACTGCTTTTTGTGAAGTGTTGCTCCTGTGCTATACGGTTGGTCAAACAACCAAAAAAGGCTGGGACATCCCAAGTGGTTTTTCTTGATTGAACTCTTAGGTTTTTCCTGGAGGTAAAGAAGAGAGAGAGGAGAGAAAAAGAAGAAGAAGAAAACAAGAGCACAGAGCATTTTAGATCATATCACAGTAATAAAAACACATCTATTTACAACTTTGGAAGTGGAGTGGTGTCTGCAATACATACTACTTGCACTGATGCCTTGAGCGAGTCTGAGTAATCAACAAGTGTCCATGCAACTCAAATAGTGAAGTCATACTGCTGCGAGTGTATGCACGTACTTAGAAAAAATAGTTTTTCATCTCTTTTGGCAGGCAATTTAATTCAGAACATGCACAGTAGGAATTCTGGTGAGGATGAACTGTCAACATTTTTAGGAAACAGTTGGAGATGATTTAATATTAAGTCTAATGATATTCACAACCAAGTTATGCACCAAACTGTAGTCACAAGGAGGTAAGATTTCCACCCAATGGTTGTTTTGTGAGAGGAGTGATGCAAACAGGGCATCTGCAAGTGCTAGAAAAAAAGTGTAATTATATACTTTATAATGATCTTTTGTAAAGCCAATTTATCTTAATTTAAGACCAATTGTATATCAATGCAGTTGAGGGTTATGTCATTATATATATTAAAAACCATCAAGCAGAAATGAGAAACTCTCAAAAGTTGCTCAAACCTGCTTATTTTTCAATAAATTATTATTTAAATTGAGGTACTAAATATGGGGTGACTTAGGGTAAAATGTTACAAAATGACACTATATTATTAGCTTCAGTATAATTGCATGTATTTATATTAGAATATGACTTGAAATAGTTTAGATTTATTATGAGAAAATATTTAATCTCAGTCCTTATTTTTGTTAACTTGGTCCGTGACCAGAAGATACCCTGTGCATGAGACAAGTTAAAGGATTTTTTGTTATCATATATGTGAAGTGGACACTTTTGGATATATAATGTGCCCTTTGGTTGTCTGTATGAAGTTTTTGGAGTCCCAGAATTCCTACAGAGGAATGCAGTTCCTCAGCCAGCAGCACAGGAACCAAACAGCTTTTAACCAAAACCTTCTAAAGTGAGGTTACTGTCTCAGTTGGTACAAAACACACACACACACACACATTCAATTACACATAAATATTTTTTTTTCACATTTAGTTAATACAAAACACTCACACGAATATAAATGCACGCGACTCCTTTCTGTCTCACACTTGGGTCAGTCACACACACGTTCTACGTCATCAACCATTTACAGGGGCACGTTCAGTCCATTTTTTATTCTCACAAAAACCAAACAAAGTCCAGGCACAAAGTCACTTGGAATTGAAGTTACAACCAAACAAAAAAACCCGCACTCACCGAAAACTACCACACCAACCAACTAAACAGAGGGAATATGTAAGAATGATAATCATGACAGACGACAAAAAGGAAACTAATCAAAAACCAAAAAAGTCTAATTTCTAAGGAAAGAATCCTAATGTATCCATATTTGATGGACAACAAGATAATTTAGCTCTTTAGCATTTAAGCTTTTAGAGGACAGCATGTCATGATAATCAATTACTTACAGATGCTGAGGTAAAGTGACAGTTATTGATCAGTGTTTGCAAGGATTAAAAAACCAGGACAAAATAATAAGAGGAAACTCACAACGCACCAAACACAGTTCATGGTCGCCACAGTAACCCGCCATGCAGTTCAGCATGGTGAATCAAGGCAACGGCCCAAAATACAAAACAAAATTGCTAATGGCAACCATCACAGGCAATATCGCCACAGCAACCAACACAGGCCAATTAACTTACAACGCAGTGAGAAGGAAGGGGGAGAGGTTTTAGCGGTTGCTAGGCAACCGTAGCCATAGCGACGCACGTCTCCACGATATATGTATGGACAGGACAGTCTTGAGAGTGGTGTGATGTTTTTTTCAGGAAAAATGGCATATGGCACAGCACAAAAACAATAAAATGAAAAGTAAAAACAAAAAATTAATGACGAACAGTTGTTGGCATTCAACCCTGTGACAGAACACTGGTTAGACAGAAACATTTGAATAAATCTACTCCTCAATGAACCTGTCCCTACATACTGAGCAGAAAAGAATGAGCCCACTTTTACACAATGCATTTCAAATTGATGGTATTTTCAAAGTGCTGCCACCTCATTAAAGTTAATCTACTGTAGGTTTATTGACTTCTTCAGTTCCACATGAAAGACAGCCATTTAAGTCCTGAGCCCCCTATTAATCCACTCTGTCTCCTGAACTTTCAGACACATTTACCAGCCGTCTATCAATCCTTCCCCGAGCCCTCCGTGTCTCCTCGATTATGTCAATATACGATAACTCACCTCCTTTAGTAAGGCCTGTTGGCATCCTTGGGCCTTTTCAACTGCACCTTCAGTCTCTTCATGCCGATCTGGAAGCCGTTCATGGCCTGGATGGCAGTCTGGGCGCTAGATGGGTTGTCAAAACTCACAAAACCTGAAGAGGGAGTCACAGAACGAAGGAACCAAACACAAAGATTCAGCAATAGCAGCGGAATAACATTCAAACTGTTTCAATTTTTTTCTCTCTCAAAATTTCTAAGACAACAACAACCTTCGCAGTGACTCACCGAAGCATTTGCTCTGGTTGGTGGCGCGGTCGACAAAGACCTTTGCAGAGATGACGTTTCCGAAGGGCAGGAACATCTGCAGTATCTCGGAGTCTGTGAACTCCTGTGGCAGGTGGTAGATGAAGATGTTGCAGCCCTCAGGACCTGGACACAAAGAGAGGAGTCACACATGTGACAAGACAAGACGGGTTAGGCGATCCGAAGAAACTGCAGTGTCAAGGAAATTTATAAAAACAAAATAAAAATTTACGCCCCATACATTTGTATGTGTGTGTGGGGCTTTTGTAGATAGAGGTGCTTTACTTGACAAGTCAGGTAAGTAAAAAATAAAAATAAAACATAACATAAAATCTAATATTCATAGCATTTCAAAGGAATAGTATGACACTTTCGGAAAGCATGTATTTGTGTTCGTGCAAAGAGTTACTCTGATACCAATTTCGTGATACAGTAAATATGAAAAACTACAGCCAGCACCTGTTGATCTTATCTTTAAATAAAATCCGGAACAATCCAAAGGATACGTTATCTGCCTATAGTCACCAGTTGATGAGTTTTAGGGGTGTTTGTAGGGTGATTTGCAACCTTTAGACCAAGCCAGGGCAATATAATTTCCCCTTGTTTCCAGTCTGTATGCCAAGCTAAACTGATTGTATCCAGGCTCATATTTACAACAGAGAATTTTCTTCATCTATCTCATTATTCATGTTCTCCCCGATGTAAGGATTTGCTATTTTTCTGATTATTTCATTTTAAACCATTAGCTGCAGCCCTAGTTTTGACTTTATCTTTACTGTGATAAATGATATTATTAAAGCAAGTTCTGTAAGTCTGCTAATACATTTTTATATCAAAGCAATGAATGAAAACCAATAGAAAACACAGTAAATGTATTTACACAGCAATGTTTGCAAAATGCCTATCTGTGCATTGGAACCACTGGAATGTTTCTCTAAGATATGATTATTTGTGCACAGGTCTTTGAGTTTACCTTCTCGCTGCTGCAGCTGTTGTGGCTGCTGCGGCTGCTGTGCCACCAGTGTGGGTTGGTGGGCAAACGGCTGTCCTACCAGGCTGTAGGCAGCGGGGTAGGTAGCTGACGGGAGGGGAGAGACAGGTGAGCACAGAGCAGAGACTGCACACTCATCAGGATTTCTACTCAAAAACAACATCTGACAGAGCTGCATTCGCTACCACCTACAGCTTTGCTAAATCTGGGAGATGTTTTGCATATATTTGTGTTTGATGCCTGAGTCATTCTATAGATCTGCAGGCTATTTACATTTTGTAATATATGTGCATGTTTTGACTTTGAATGTAGATGTTCTGCTTTACACATGCAGTGTTGGGTAGTCGCAGAGTGCAAAGGTAATGTGGCCGCATCCCGTTTTGTTACATAAAACACTGCTTTGCATGCTAACAGAAGCATTTTTTTGTAGGAACTAAAACTAAAATAATCTGAGATGCATTTGTATTCTTCATGTTAAACGTAAAACAAAAACGAACATTTGATAAGAGTTTTTGTTAGGTAATCTGATAAAAAAAATACTGTTTTCATAAATTTTCATTGATTCTTCAAATAGTATATGCAGCTTGTTAGCAGAAGCAGCAGCAGCAGCATTAAGACAAGTTTATCACCACACAATGCTATAAATAAATGTATGTCACAATTTATGACATTATATTATACATATAATGCTGGGATTGTGAGGGTCACCTGTGTAGTGCTGCATGCCTGCATATGCTTGCTGCAGTGGGTCCAGGACAGGACTCTGAGCTGTGGCAGAGTAAACACAACGTCACAAAATAGTATACTAAAATTTTCATTTTTCCTCTTAATTAGACGGTCGCTGTCGCACATCAGAATAGGAAGCCCTCAAATCTGTGGAGAAATCTTTTATGACACTAACAACAATAACTCTTAGCTTTGTGGATGGCGTAAAGGATGTCGTGGTTTACCTTGATAGGCGTGAACCCCGTTGGTGTATAGGGCTTCAGTCGCTGATTGGCCATTGGGAGCTCCCACGGATTGGTAGCTTGCTAGTGGTGGAGGCATAGAAGGAACGGGAGTGCCTGCCATGGAGGGCGGAGTGCTGGTACCTGCCGACATGTTTAAAAAAAAGCCGTCTTTTTTATTTTAATACATTTAATCAAAAGCATAAATTCAGAAAGTAAATACATGACAAAGAAGGAAAATTATTTAATTTCTCTTTTTAATTAATTGGTTATTTTAGTATTAAAAGTTTTAGACTATTCCACTGATTTACAGGACGGAGAAATAATAAACCAAAAAAGTCAGGGTGGAAAAAATTCTGCAAGCTTGCAAAAGGATATATACCGAATTCCTTTTGTTGAGTTAAATTTATTGTAAATATATTAAAAGAAAACTCCACAGGGCTCCTTTATGTGATTCATTCTCCCCATGTTCACCATCTCCACGAAACACAGCTGAGGCTGATGTGCGTGTCTTTAATTTAGAATTTGTCAAATAATTGGACAAATTAAAATTGGGACCTGATGATATAGCGCTAGATAGAGACAAACGTATTGGTTACAGCTTTCTTTGTGTTGCTTAGCTCACGAAAAAATGTGTTCCAGTATGACCTAGGGCCTAATCAATCAATAGTCTTTTGTTTATTGCAGATATATTGATATGTACTACAAAAGACGTGTTATACATTTTTACACCAGAAGTTTATTTTTTTACCCAATCCCTACAAAATGTAAAAGTTGTGTTTCATGATATATTGTTGTCTTTTTATTAATCATCTAAAATGTCAAGTCACAAGGTTGGTATCACCAGTTTCTATTTAGCTAATTTATCCAAGTACTAACATTGCCCTCATCATCATCATCATCATCATTATCATGACGCACTGAAATAGAGGCTCCAAAATAGACGTTTGTTGGGTTGTCCTCTTAAGGTCCACCTCTCCTTGTGTATCTCTGTCCTCATATTTCAAGCAGAAAATCAAATTAAGGCCAGCCTGGGGCCAGACATCCCTGCCTCTCATTACCTGAGGACGGGGCGATGGATGCGATCGGCGTGGCAATGAGGCTGCTGGGGTTGAGGGCGGCGAGCTGCTGCATCTGAACCGCCGCCACCGTGGCAACAGGAGAGAGGTAGGCCGACTGCGCCACCAGGGCCTGCTGCTGCATCAACTGAGAGAGAGAGAGAGAGGTTGGAATTGAGAGTTAGGATATTTTGAGATCTGTCTGTGATTTTGTGTGCAGAATGTCAGCAATAAGTGTTTGCTGAGTGAGTCCCAGGCTTGTACCAGAAGAATTAAGGCCGTACATTATTTTTCATAGACGTACACACTAAATTCACATTTCCATTATCATCTAGCTCAGATAACGGAACCCAGTCGTACAAATCGAGTATGATTAATATAATTGCAATGGCTCCAGTCTGAAACGCATTTGTGAGTAAATATATGTTCGAAGGCCACATCGTTAGTGTCCTCGGTGTCTCGCTCTACTTTCGCACAACCTGCCCAGACGTGGCGCAGGCTTCATAATCGGCCATTAGCGAGGGTGAAATTATCATATTAAATCCTGCCTCTGTGTTTGTGTAGTTCCACCTTGAAATACCCCTCTCTGTCAGCGATTCTTGATTTGCTTAAACTTTTTACTGAAGTATAAATTAAAACTTACTTCTGACGGTCAATTAACAACAATGAGAGCAGTGATGTGGTTTAAAAAAAAACACCATCAAGTTCATTTTAAGTATATTTTTTTGATTATAATATCACTCACTTTTTCATCAGCATTTACTGTAGAACTTTGACCTCTTCTCAGAGAAAACATAATTTGAGGCTTCCCAACCTTTTTTCTTTGTACAGCAGACTGTTTTTATGTTGATAATTATGGTGTGCACCAATCACAATTCACATAATTATTCTTCCCAAACCAGAAGCCAAAAAACAGAACCATTATTTCATTATAAATATTTTCAAAATAAAAATGAATAGAAAAAAAAGTCTATGTATCGACGTGAAAAAGGTAGAGTGTGTGTTTCTTAAAAGATGTGAGTTAGTGTGTTTCGCTCACAGCTTGTATGTGAGAGTTGTTCACGGCCTGTAGATGTGAGTTGCTCACGGCCTGTGTGTAGGCGTTGTAGGCCCCGAGGTGCAGGGTCATGGGACTGATGACTCCCAGCTGAGAGGCCACCTGCTGCATCCTCCGGAGCCCTCGCTCCTTCTCCGAATCGGCAAACTTCACCACCAGGCTGGACGAAGCGCCCTGCAGAGGCAACGGGGAAAACTCATAACTCCATCTGTCTGACACTTCTCACTTCAACGCCAAAGTCTTGATGTGAGAAGGCATACAAGTTCTGCACTGTCAGCCAACAAAGAAAGGCAGAAATGGCTGAGAAAAATGCAAAACAAAACACCATTGTTTGCGAAAATCGGTAGGCAGTTAGCACAATTTACTTTAAACTCTTAACAACATATTGGTTAAAAGACTAAAAATAATAAGAATGAAAATAAAAAATAAAACATATAAAATCAACAGTTTATTTCTGAGTGGTTCATTTCCATGCTTTTGAAATGTCTCTTTACGATTTGTATAAAGGGTTTGCAACAAGCAGGAACTAACAGGTGGTAGCTTCAGCGACCCCATTCTTAAGAAGGTCTTTCTGACAAATCTTTAACCACAGTACACTGCCTAAAGAGAAACAGGTTCCCATTATATTATAATATTAGAGCCTAATTGCAAGCACCATTGATGATCAATAATAATTGAGGGTCAAATATAATGTATATATTTTTGTGTAAATAATACTATCATTAAAAAAACATAAATGTAACAGTTGATTACAAACTTTTTAACGGCTTTGTTTATTAATATATAGATAAATCCAACAAAGACTTTTTTACATGAAAGTAGTAATTCATTGGTGTGTGTGTGTGTGTGTGTGTGTGTGTGTGTGTGTGTGTGTGTGTGTGTGTGTGTGTGTGTGTGTGTGTGTGGTTGTGTGGATGAGGTGGGAAAGAAAAGAGAAGTGGTGACTATTAGCTGAGTCACCACGTTGAGTGTCTAAATGACTGGATTTTGAGGATCTAAATGTGGGTGAGCACACGTGTGACCATGTGTGACCATGTGTTTCTCTGTCTATGTGTGTGTGTGTGTGTGTGTGTGTGTGTGTGTGTGTGTGTGTGTGTGTGTGTGTGTGTGTGTGTGTGTGTGTGTGTGTGTGTGTGTGTGTGTGTGTGTGTGTGTGTGTGTGTGTGTGTGTGTGTGTGTGTGTGTGTGTGCGTGCGTGCGTGTGTGTGTGTGTGTGCGTGCGTGCGTGCGTGTGTGTGTGTGTGTGTGTGTGGCAACTCACCGGTAAAGTACGACTCCCGTGAAGAGTGTTGATGGCGGCCTGGGCCTCTGCGTTGCTCTGGTACTTAACAAATGCACACCCTACATGAAATGACACATCATTAAACGTGGCCACACACGCACGCACGCACGTACAAACAAACACACACACACACACACACACACACACACACACACACACACACACACACACACACACACACACACACACACACACACACACACACAATATACAGAAATACTTCCCTTTAAAAATACATAAGGAGCAGTTTTACATCTAGTGCTTCATCAGTTACAGTGGCATCATTAAACATGGTCCACAAGACATTCATTGCTTCATCAATCACAGTCCGTACAACCACCAAACGCATCATTAGCCATGACCCATAAAACCTATCGCACCATTAGTCATGCCTCGTGCAACAAACGAAGGAAAAAAATGTAGCATCTGTGTTTGAACTGTCGCTGGACTTTGATTTACAAGGCAAGTATCATGAGCATTGTTGTAAGTGACAATAGACATTTACATACAGGGGCAGTTGTAACATGCTGATGACTTAATATTATTCTGGATTGGTTGCAAAATAAAAACAGTAAAACAATGTCAATTTTGCGCTCATAATCTGGAAACTGTTTGCAATATTTTCAAACTAGAGTACTTCAAAAAACTAAGGATAAAAGTAGATGGTAAAGCTTCATTTTCTTGACTCGTTTGTAGAAATAAGGATTTTAGGTATTCTATTCCCCCTGGGAAATTTAAAATGAGATGATGATATGTAAGAAGTTATTGCATTAAAGTTTAAATGACTGGGGGGTGTGGGAATGGGGTTTAGCATAAAACAGCAAAACGTGTTGGCCCTGACTACCAGACTATTTATATGTGTTTAAATGCACTACCGGCCAGCATGAAAGTAGAGTTTTCATAGGTATGGCTTTTTTGGATCTAAATCACTTAAATCATGTTGGGATAAAAGCTTAACAGAGCTCATACTATAAATCAATTTATTTTTTTAATCAGGTGTTTTTATTCAAGGTAAGGGGAATAAGATTAATGGTTGTACTTAGTATTTTAGTAAAAATATGCAATGTGTGTGAGCAGACAATACTATGATATAAATCAGTGTCACAACAGTAACACATTCTTTGTTGTTATCATGATTTTGGGTAGGCCAGGGACGCTACCTTTGCTGGTGCCGTCGGGCCCACGGAGCACTGTGCATTCCTCTATGCTTCCAAAGGTCTCAAACATCTTTCTGACGTCGGTGTCCGTCTGCTGTTTCCCCAGCATGCCCACAAACAGCTTCCTGTCTTCTAAGGGGAAGGAGATCGCCAAAATGGGAAGGAAAAGAAGAAAAGAAAAGAAAAAAACGAATAATGTGTGAGATTTACAGAGGGAAAAAGTGGGAGAAGATTTTGTAAAGTGGTGGTGGGGAGGGGGGTGAATGCCATGTCACTGTAGATGCATGAATAACACAGAAAAACAACAACAGGGTGCGAAAGCAGGATGGACGTCAGCCTGCAGTGCTCCGCAGCGCCACCAGAGTGCAGTAACATGAGCATCACAACACACAAACAGCATCTGACAGTGACTCAAATGTTTGTCACCCTCTGTGTTTGTCACAGAGGCTGCTCCGTCTGTGCCCGTCTGTGAAGGATCAGACCAGACCGTTTCTGCACGTTTTGTAGCCCCTTCACTACAAATCACACACATGTTACTTCCCCCGCAAGAATGCTCTCCAAGACACACCACGGATGTATAGATTGTGAGCCTTATTTTCCCCCTAACACTAACAGGCAGCCATTTCTAGATCTAGATGGAATGAAAATCTACTGTCAAGAGGCTTAAAGCTTGAGACACTGAATCAACCGCAAAGAACATGTCTTCTTGTTTTACTGTTTGGTTATAATTATGCGTTTGTTAAATGATGAGTTGAGAATGTAGTTTGATTGGTGAAAGTCTGCCTGTGTGGTGTGTTAATGTGATACAGTTTAGAGCTGGCAGCCGAAAATCATTGCATTCATAAGGTAAAAGTACTATTTGGTCATTTCTGAGTCGCGGTTTGATGGCTGAAATCTCAGAAAAAGGGATGTTTCTGCAAAACACTTTCATTCAATACTGCAATTAAATAAAACCAATGGACTCCTAAAACTATAGTATGTTTTGCAAAAAGTACATTTGATGTGTCAAATCCTGTATATTACATAGGGCATGTGTTTGGTAACAGGCAATTATTGTGGCTTATCATAGGAGGAAAGAAAAAGGGACAGGTGTCTTATAACGTTAGCGATGACTCTATGCTATTCAAGCTTTCCAGCAAGCTGTGACGGTGTGACAGCGAGCCAGCACGTGCGCTACCATGAAGCAGCTAAATGGAATTCTGCCATCATTCATTTCATCATTTACACATTACACACTCTCATACTGTGACATGTAAAAACCTTTTTTTTTAAATCCTATTAATATAAATCTCATAAACCCACATAGCGTGGGTGATGCTGCGATACCTATAACCAGAATAATTTTTTTTACACATCCTTGTCACACATATAACTATGGTACGGTTTGGAAAATAGTGGGTGACAAAACGGGTGAAGAAGAACCGATTATGTGGCTGATAGATCAGATGTCGGGGCAGAAGGAGCTCCAGCAGTGTAGCAGTGTGATGCTAGTTGGAGCATGAAGACGTTGAGACTGTGCACTGTGTGTGATGTACAGGTGTAGTCTGACAGCAACAGCAAACATCCACTTTAACAGGTAATTGAACCGAATGTTAAAACAATAATCTCTTAGAATCTCTTGTTGCTCTAGCGGTTGTTTGTATCAGCCGATATTGTCTTCACTCCGATAGAGTTCTTTTAAGATATTGTCACTCAGTTTAAGTGTGGAAGCCAGACTTAAAGGAAATGTGTACGCTGGTCAGTTTACACTGTGAAGGTGTTGTTTGAACAGGTGCTGTGTATCTGGGCGGGGGCAGGTGTCTCTTACCCCCTCTGCTCTCGCTGTCCGCAGGCTTCACTTGGATTGGACGGTTCATCTGTAGGAGACAAGACGCCACAGGGACGGTGATTAAAAACTCAAAAATAGAGGAGTAAAAAATTGTACAAACTTGATATGAATGGCACATTTGGCAGTAATTAAATGTTTTACCTTGGCAGTTGTATTGTAAAATTGCAAGAGACGACATTCATGTGCAATGGCGTCATGTAACCCCATTGGGAGATGCTATTAATGTTGTAATATGACGTAAGAGTGACATAAGCCTACATGTATGGATGCAAGTGATTTGGCCTATGTGCTCCAGCCTCTTAAGATCCCCCACTAATTTCTTCTCAATCTCCTTTTTTTTCTTGTTTTTGCCAGCTCTTCTCCGACTGACACTGATATGGGTGACATTACATTTGCAGAGTCGCACAGTGTGTGTCCCTCTCTCTCTCTCTCTCTCTCTCTCTCTCTCTCTCTCTCAGAATCTGCCCTAATCCTGCCGTCTATTTCTCCTTATCCCCCCTCCCCCCATAACACAAAACCAGAAAAAGCACACACCCACGTGGGATTGGGGAAGTGATAAGATTAAGCACACTCGCCAGCTAATCTGGATTACAGGAGCACGCAGCATCAGAACAGTGAGAGACTCTGAGTCTGACAGAGAGGGGTAGGCTATGTGCCGTGTTAGAAAGGAAGGGAAGGAATAATATCTGCAGAAAAAAACAAAACAAAGAAAAAGGGAGAGCGCACACGACACGAAGGAGGATTAGGCGACCTTTTCATAATTCATCAAAAGACAAGCTGCTGAAATGCCCCTTTTTTTATTTTTCTCAATTATAGCCCTCCCCCGCTGTTTAACACAAAAAAAAACTATATGAAATTGTGCACGCATCAGTGCCACTGTGCCACGTCTTTCAAATGTATAGAGCAGGAATACGGTGAAAAAAAGGCATTGAGCAAAATAAAGAAAAGAGTGAACAAGAGAGGGCAAACGGGAGAAGGGTGGGATTGAGAGGGGAAGAGAGCATATGGAGGGAAAGATGGAGGTGGGGGATGTGTGTGTGTGTGTGTGTGTGTGTGTGTGTGTGTGTGTGTGTGTGTGTGTGTGTGTGTGTGTGTGTGTGTGTGTGTGTGTGTGTGTGTGTGTGTGTGTGTGTGTGTGTGTGTGTGCCTGTGACTGTGTGTGTATGTGTGTGAAGAGGAGCAGGAGGGAGGGAGGGAAGGAGGGAGGGCTGTGTCGGTGAGGAGTGGAGGTGAGACCAAACAGAGTGACACTCTGTTAACTCTGGCTTAATGAAGGTCTTAATTATGGAGCTGGTGACATTTCAGCCAGTCACTGATCCTGTGTCACTGATTGATCCACTGTGATCGGTCACCGGGAGGCCGCTATCGACTGGTTCACGTGCTGGTTGCCGTGCTATAGGACCCGCATACACAAACACCCTATAGTCTCTCCGCCTGCCTGAAATACCACCAACACCTGCTGCCAACACCCCCCCCACCCAGCCTCACTCCCCCCCCCCCCGTGTCTCCTCATCCAGAGCCCCCAATTGATCTAACCAATTAACGGGATGATGGAGGTGACGGAAGGGCTATGTCTCAAAACCATCTTCCGATCAGTCAAAGAGATCAGTCAGTGAATAGTAATTTTTTTTTAAATTCGACATGAAATTCAGATTTGAAACGTTTCTTTTTTTTATGTCGTTGCAGTGAAGATAACATCCAGCCGACTGGGCCCGCATGCTTAAATCTGTGTCGTCGTAGTCGTTGTAAGGCGCTCTGGATAAAAGCACTCAATGAATATCACTTATGTTATTACATGAGGGGCCGCTGATTGTCTCTTGTCCACTGTTTACCACAAAAACGATCACTTCTATTGTACACAGCAGTGAGTTGTAAACTAGGATGTAGCAGCCTTTGCAGTATGCCACCTTATTTTCTACTGTGTAATAATTTCTATTTACTCTATAACTTCCATTTTCTCTACACACTACTGCTACCCATTAAGATTAAACGTGCACTCTTTATCTTTTATCCTTGCTGTATATGAAGTGTTTTGAATATCAAACTACTCGTAACATTCTTTTATCTCATAATGTCAGGCCGCAGACAGATATACTAACACTGTCAATACTAATGAGTCCCCCATTCGGTGTTTGTTTTCTCAAGATGGTTTCAACTGAAAACCAATTAACTCGTGTTTACTATTTAATCCGTCTGTTGACTCCTCTGTATCTCCCTGTCACATTTATGTGAACTCAAACCAACAAGACATCAGTAAAAGTTTTTAATATATATATACATATGTATATATATAGAAATGTTTTAATATAGTAGAGTATAAAGAAGTAAGGTAGGGGCAGATATTTTCAACATCCACAAAGCTGATGGAAAATAATTCATAATTATTTATCTTTTATGATTGGGAGAGCTACAAATACACCTATTTGTGTCCACAAACGCCAGTATACATTTAATATACTGCACCTCTGTTCGCTAAAATGTCTCTAAATCAAATATAGACGTCCAGACCTTGTTGTCCTCAGGGGTTGCAATCCTGTACACTGATGGCAATACACATATGAATACAAATACAAAATGTAATGGCAATTCACAACAGAGCCAGACTGAACGAGATTACATCAGTTCCTTCTCTAATGCAAAGATAATTCCTAGAGAAATATCGCATCTAATCTTGGAGTTGCTTTAAGGAATTAAAAGCTATTGCTACAACCTCATGGCAAGTAGTTAAATGAGACATATTTGATTGATATTAAGTTTGAATGATGCCTGTATGAAAATATATATATAAAAAGGTCCATATTTCAATGCAGGAAGCAAACAGTGAAGGCTGCGGTGGTGCTGGTGATAAGGAGAAGCGCAGCAGATGGCTCAGGGGACGGGAATTAGAATATACAAGAGGGGGGGGGGGGAAACAGTGAGAAGTGGAGGCCATCAAGGCTGCTGCACTTCACATCGGCACGGCAACCAGGAGCTCGGCCCGCTCTGACTAAAGAAGACGGCGCGCTCGCATGGCCATCGTCATAGCAACCTCCGGTGATGAGAACCCCACATCAGGTAAACAAGGTTGCCCTGAACGACGTGCAGAGGAGACCAGGCGAAAAACAAATGAGGAGAACAAAGGGTGCTTCTAGGTCGAGAGATGAAGGGATTAGATGTGTGAGGGGACGGACAGAGGGGGGGGGGGGGGGGAATAAAAAACGAAAGACACTGAGCAGAAAAAAAAGGGATGATGGAGGGAGCGCTCTTGCCTGTTGAATGCTGGCGCTGCCTCGAGAGCAGATGCAGAGGCAGGGAGAAAAACATCTCCCCCTAAGCCTCAACCACCAACGTACACACACTTTACAGTTATTTGCTCGCTCCCCCTCCTCCCCCCTGCCCTTCCCCTTTTTCTCTCTTAGGCTTGTTTACAAAAACAGTCCCATATACTGTGCACAGACAACATACAGGCAAAAAAACAAAACCTGCCTGATCAACAGCCCATTTCACCAGTGTTTTTTTTTATTTTCTCTTTGCTATTTGATTATTTTCCTCCCTGTGGGCTCCATCTCCAAACACAAGACGCAGATATTATACACAATCATTCTCAGAATAAACACACACT